>NC_051440.1:24230091-24268775 GCF_001649575.2 Kryptolebias marmoratus | reverse complement strand
GCACCCGACCCCTTTGGCCCCTCCCATAGGTGGTGAGCCCATGGGAAGGGGGACCCACGTATCCTCTTCGGGCTGTGCCCAGCTGGGCTCCATGGGTGAAAGCCCGGCCACCAGGCGCTCGCCAACGTGCCCCACCTCCAGGCTTGGCTCCAGAGTGGGGCCCCGGTGACCCGCGTCCGGGCGAGGGAACACTGTGTCAGTTTGCAGATGTAGTTACATTTTGATAAACGTACAGAATAAAAAAACAATAAAACATTCATGTTAATGTTGTTTTACAGTTTAAACATAAAATGTTGAATCCAGAGTCACTCAGAAGCAGATTTAGCCCCGAGGAGACTCGTGTGGTCGTGCTCCTCTGTGTTTCTGTGTTGGTGGACTGATGTCATGATGCAGTGATGTTGTTGTACTCATGCCGTCTCCCCCTGCTCTCGGTGTGTGTCTGATGTGTGTGTGTGTGTACTGTGGTAAACTGTGTGTTGTGAAACACAACACGCTGGTCTGATTCGGTCTTTATCAAGGCTCAGCTCTTGTTTTATCTTTGGAGAAGTAGTCTGTGTGCTTCCAAGCTTCACATTCCACAGACTCCGGTTTGAAATGTCTCTCTGTTATCTGGAATATTACGCACAGAGGAATGCCACTTAAAAAAATTGCCAACCTGTTCAGATTCTTATCTTAAGGCTTAATCACTCCTAAAGTGGGTCACTGTTGTCCACCTGTTGCTGCAAAACTGAAAAAGAAAGTTTCAAAATGAACATCTTTGTAAAAAATGTGTTTTCTGAAAGTTGTATCTATAAAACTGTAGAATCAGATGAACGAGGCCAAAGATATAACATTTTAAAATTAAAATGGAAGTTTTTTGTTTGTGGACAAATAATTGAACTATTCCAGGGGAAAGAAAAAGCTTCTTTAACTTTTATATTGAAGGAAATAAGATGCAAATTGAACCAACTTTGGCATGTCGGTTAGTATTTGGAAGTTTATTTCCTGGATTGAATCTGAAAAGATTTTCTGTGGAGAGCGTGTTTTTCCTACTAATCTTGTTTTTTTTTTTAAAGAAAGAAAGGTAGTTTCAATGCTAATTTCCTGTTGCTGGTCACTATATTAAATGTCAGCTTTTGAGGTTTTTAAAATTTGAATTTGTGAAAAAAAGCTCAAACAGGATGTGTCACTTTCTTCATCATAACAGTCAGGATTTATTTATTTATATATTTATATCCTCGAGCACAGAAAGTACTTTGCATGATGTAATAATAATGTAACCTTGAATGTGTGTTGTTTTTCTGTATGTTGCCATGGCGATTGCAGGTTGCTGTCCAGGATGGCGGGGATGAAGGAGCAGCAGATCACGGAGGAGAAGCCCCTGCTGCTGGAGCAGAAAGGAGTGGACTCGGACATGGTCAGTCCTCCTTATTTATGTTACCATTAACCCTCCTATCTGGGCATTCACATGTGATTACTGTAGCCCTTTAAAACTCTTGGCATATTAAGACAGAGATGTTTGTGCTCATTATTTGGGATGGCTTATAATTAGACAATGTGCTTGTTTACCAGCAGAGAAGGAAATTAATGAACTCCATCCAACCATGAGGCTTTGATAACAATGCAGGGAGAAGATGAAAGCTCATTTAAGCTGTGAGAGG
Organism: Kryptolebias marmoratus; assembly: GCF_001649575.2. Lineage (NCBI taxonomy): Eukaryota > Metazoa > Chordata > Actinopteri > Cyprinodontiformes > Rivulidae > Kryptolebias > Kryptolebias marmoratus. The sequence goes on along the minus strand of NC_051440.1, from coordinate 24,267,135 downwards.
AAGAGAACAATAGTGGTGGAGAACCAAGCAAATAAAACACACAGAACGGGCAGTAGGCGGTTACATAAACGCCACTTATTCCAGTCCACTTCTCCATTAAACAAGCAACAGGTAGAGGCTGAATCAGTGACTCTTGAATGGCTCTTGATGCACGAACTTTATAATTGCCGGAGACTTGTCTGATAGAAAAGTGACTTGAAGAGGCAAGATTGATTCCTGGAAATCACTTGTATAATTAGCATCCTTAAACTTTTTAACGGCTCTGCCTTAGTTAAGTGGCTCAGTTCGCTTATAATTCCTGCCATTCATGGCGAGGCGAGATGTTTGATCTAAAATAGAAGCACAGAAAAGGTTACAGGGGAATAATTGGAACATCTGAATGGCCAATTATGAAACAGTCAACAAAATAATTAGCTCCCAGAAAAGCATGAAAACAAGCATAAACAAATGTGAGGTAATTATCTGTTTCTGACGAGCATCTTATTTATACCACTGATGAATCATTTCACTGTCAGAGATGAGACCCTGCACCCAGATGATACAGGAGGTCAGGGTTTGAGATAACATGATATGCTATCAATCAATATGAATCTATTAAACCGCCACTAATCAATTAAAGGTCATTAGGCCTGCTCATTATTACTCTCTGTTGGTAAATAATCAAAGTCGTTGATTACTGCGTCATTGATCCAGTTACATGTTGCATGACTCTGTGGGCTGCTGTTTATTATTCTGCCAAAGTCCTCCTCTGCTCAGACACATTCGGTTCCATCAGATGCCTCTTACCACTTATTTAAAGTCTGCAGCTCAAGTGACCTTTAGGGGTAGTTACTGAGGGATTACCTCCTAACACAGAACAGCGGTAAAACAAATGACATTTCATGTTTGACAAAAGCTGCGTTCACATGACATGAGAACAATCAGAACGAGCAAGAGACTAAAAATGCAACCGTATTTCAGCAAAAAAAATAGAGTAGAAGATGTTTTGTTCTCATGTTTCTGGTTAACTTTGTAACACTAATAAAACAAATGCCAAATAAAGTTGAATTTTTTTTTTAAAACATCTGAAATCTTGTGAAAAATAATGAAAATGACATGCCAGTCACTGAACGGCTGCTTCTTTTGACATGACGTGACAGCAGAACATTTCTGTTTTAAAGCTGCTTGAGAAGCAGTCCATTATAGTCCTGTCATAGACTCTTTGTATTACAGACCAAATGTCCCTTTCTTCTCCTGCTGTTGGGAATTGAAGCCGGCAGGATCCGGTTTGTGAAAGCACTGGGGATGTAGGGCTTTAGGTTCCACCTACTCCCCCCAACACACGTGTTACCACTGGTATCTATTATAACTGGAGACAGACAGGACCAGAACCCAGAAGGAAAGGTTTCAAAGGACAATCGCCCCCTAGTGGCTGACTCCAGTACAATTTTTAAGTCCAGCCTCTCCATATAAATAAATGAGTAAAATAAAAACAAATACACCTCAGATCATGATTCAACTAGCTCTTGCCTTGCTACTGTTTGTTCAAATTTACATTTTTTTATGCATTTACCTGTAGATGGACGACACATCTCTGCTTCTCCTGTTGTTTACAATTGAAATTATATCCAGGTTGTGTTTTAGGTGCCACCGTGTTGTTTTTCTGGAGCCAGCGGCTGCTCACTCGGGATGTGGTTGTTGCACCATTGATAAAAAAAAACAAAACTAATTTAAACAAAACTTATGGAAAAATGGATATTTGAATCTACAGTATCAAGATACGTCTACGTAAATCAATGTATAACACCTGGAAAAATAACGTGTATTTTTATTTTTACTTAGGAAATTGTCTCATTTGATTACATGAAGGGGAGGGACTTAAAAATTGTACTGCAGCCAGCCACTAGGGGCACTCGTCCTTTGTGGCTTCAAATTTGGGCTTCTGGTCTTGTGATCTTGATGGGACCAGCCTGCAGGGATGGTTGGTCCCATTCCGGCTTCAATTTCCAGGTTCCCGTCAGAGGTCTCGATACAGAAACAATCTATGGTTCCTGCCTACAACCTGTCCCTTTACTCTGATTAAAGGAAGGCTGCAGATCTTTGCCCTGACCATCCTGGTGACGCTGGACCAGAAAAGCTGCAATGAAACAGGACAAAATGTCAGGACAAAACCTGCTCCATCACTGCATCAGAAAATGGAAAATGAATTATGAGCATCATGTTTTTATGTTGACTGTACGTTGCTGACATGTCTGCTCCCTGCTGTTTCCCAATAAATACCTTGTTGTGCTTGTTGTTTTGCAACACAGCAGGATAAAGGAGAGGAGGCATCGGCGGGGCAACCATGCCCCGAAAGCCCCGCGCCCTCTAATGAACCCCCTCCCCCCCGCCGCCCCACTCACCGCTGGCATGCCTTCGCACGGCACTGGCTCCGCCAGACCCGCCGTCGGACCAGCGGGGTCATCCCGGTAACTACCAGAGCAAGCAGAAACATCTGACTGGCAGCACACAAAATCAAATACACAACACAACTAAAACCACAAACCGAGTACAGCTGCACAAAAAACTGAAGCATAAGATAACCTAAAAATCTATTTTTAATAGTAACTTGTGAAAGGTAGAAGCTGAGACAAGAGGGAGTATTTAGCTACCAAAAAAACTGCACTTACAAAGGTAAAACAATATTTTCTTTATAAAAAATACTGTTACGTTTTGCCAGACTACTACAGATAAAGTATGTTTCATGGAAAACCTTTTTTCCAACTACATTTTAGGTTAAACACCACTAAAGAACATAAATAAATAACGTGCACTGTCACACAGAAAAACACTGGTCCAAGGAATTTTATTCAAGAGAACAAAATATAAAACCCTGGAAGCTCTTATAACCTAAAATGTTTATGTCAGTTATTGTTGTCCTATCATACATTTGGTGGACGACAGCTGTTTACACGTTAATCTCTATTTAAGCTTATCTCTGCATTTTTTTTTTCATTTAAAAGCTTCCTGGATTCTCTTGACATCCACGAGCTTTCTGATGCATGCATGGAAATATGTGGACCAAAAATGAGAGAATGCATCAGCTTAAAGACAACCTTTAAACCAAAGTTAGTCGTTTGATGACAACTTAGCTTTGTTAAAAAATATATACAGATTTTACTTTGTTATTTTTATCTTGTAAAAGTGATCTAAATCCATATTTAGGATTTCTGCTCAGTTTACTGTTATATATTTGCATTTAGACAAGTCAGCATAAGATAAATTGATGACATGATAACAAAATGAAGACATATTACTGGTGAACTTTATATATATATATATATATATATATATATATATATATATATATATATATATATATATATAAAGAAAAGAATCAAATCTATAGAAGTTTTAGTCAGAAAGTGGAGGTTAAAAATTGCCAGCTGCTTCTTAAACGCTGGTTTACCTGTGTTGTATTGTATTTGAAATATAATAATCAGCTTTCAAGCACTTCTATTGAGCTGTGTAAAAAAAATTAACCCATCCAGTCTCTTTAAAAGACTAGTTAGCTAGAAACTTGTTAGCCTAGTTTAGCTCAGTAGTCTTTGACATAAACAGATTTAAAGAATCTTGTTGTAAATAATACACCTTTAAATCACATATTAATATATTTTATATTGATTATTATTTTATTAAACTCTAATCTTAGTGGAAAAAACTCATAAAAAAGAAAAGTTTGAATTTCAACCTAAATGTATGTATGAACCAGGCTAAGCATGATTTTATTAGTCAGAAGTGTGTGGAAAATTAGTATATTAGCATAAAATTGAGGTTTTACAACTCATAAAGCTATTGTTAATCTTTTATACTTAAAATTACTTTGTTTTAGACTAATTTGTTTTATTTAGCTTGTTTTATTCAGCTATAAAATACCCAATGAATCCATACAAAAACACCACAGAACCTGGTGTACAATCCATTTCATGCACTCTGGACTTCAAGTCAGATCCTTGATCCTTCAGGACCTGAGATTCACTCTTGGTGTTGCTGAGAGAAATCCTTTGGAATATAAAAACGCATAAAATCTGGGCCAGAATCTGCATTCATGAAGCCAACTTTCAGACACAGACAGAGATCAGAGATGGCAGGAAGCCCATCACAGTTTCCTCACAGCGCCTTATCAACATGCAGCCTCACGCGTCACAGTCTGTGGGGATCAAAAGGGCTAAACGAGAATTCACATCACCTTTAGGAATGCATTTCTTCGGTTCAGTCTCCTCAACACATCTCTTACATGCAGTATGTGGGTGGTATAGGAGGTAAAATAAAGAGAAGAGTGCCACCTGCTGGTCCGACCACCGTACTGCCATTTCTCCTCTAAAAACAAAGAAACCATCTGCATGAAAACTGCAGGGACTGAAGTTGCTCTTTCAGTTGCACTTTTAGCTTAAAAATTTTGTTGTATTTCAAGCCTCTCACCCCCCCAGCTGTTCTGGTGAAGACACAACACATAAAAATCCCTGATAGGATCAGTTAATGCAGCTTCAGACCCTGTAGTTTTTGCGACTTGTTTCTCCTTTTTTAGCCATATCCCTGCCCCGACTTCGACTCACTTTCATGTCCTTTGTTGTCCACTCATTGTAGCTAGTTAACTAAAATGTGACTTCATCTTGTCATAATCCACCATTTTTCCATGTTGTGTCCATCTTTAATGCTGTCATGTTTTCTTTCAGGGGTGTCGTCAGAAATCCCCACCTGACCTCACAGATTAGCAGCTGTGCATGTCTAACAAGGAAACAAGCCATCTGTCTGTTCTGGCAGGCATCTAACCTCACATGCATGCCCTTACTTTTTTGATTTAGTTTCTTTTGGTTTTTGTGCAGAAGTCCAGATGTTCCTGCTCTGCTCTAGGCTTTACAAAGGCAGCAGAGCACAAATAAGCGACATGTGCTGAAATAACACCGGTTAGAATGGCTGGACTTACACTGGTGTGCTGGAAAAGTGTGACATCATTTTATGTGTCTGTGAATGTTGTTTTTTAGCATGTGTTGTTTTATACCACATTGGGATGCATTCATTTATGAAAGAAAGCCTGTTTCATGTCATTTTTTCCTCCTAAAGGATGGACTTACAGTGTTTGTGCTTGTCTTAAAACAACATGCAGGCCATAAAAATATTAAAATATTCAACTGATAAGTGCTAAAATCCAGACTGTAAAGAAAGACAAACAATGAAGCATTATTGCAAACTCTATTTTCAGCACAGGTTTATTTTGTGAACCTGAGAATTTATTTTTTTATTGTGAATGTTCACTTTGAATTTAAATATCAGAGGCCACAAGAGAGTCAAAAAGTCAGGCAGGGTCGATAAACAAACGATTAAACATCTCCGAACTAATCAGATTAACATGCAGCTGCTCAGGAATTCAGTAAAAAGAAGGTAAACAGTTTAAAATTAAAGATAGGAAGAGGAAATTCTTCTAAACAAAACTACAAGGACAGACATATTTTACCAGCTTAAAGGTGATTTTCTTTTCTTCATATTGTTAGAAGATTCAGAGAATTCAGAGGAATGTCTCATTTTGACTTCATTACTTGGCAGTTTTTTGACTAATGTATTTTGTTTAATTGTTTGTTTGTTTTTAATTTAATTAATTAACATTTAACTCTGACATATGAATCATTCAGTCATTAAATGCTCCTAAAGTGAAAGGATGAATCAGCGTTATGTAACACACAAGTTAGCCAAGAACCCATCTTAAATTGGAATTTTAGGCTCCTTTTTCTTAGCTTGTTCCTATTTATTTAGTGGAATCTATGAAAAATACCGAAGGTTGAAAAGACAGACGATATAATTTTCACTAAACAAGTAGTTATTAGCTGAAAAGTTAACATAATAACCTAAAGGATGATGCTAGTTGTTTTTATCTTTTAGTCGTGACATAAAACACTTACCAGTTTTTATTATTTATTATACCTTGCATTATATGCTGTCCTGGTTAGAAACAAGGACTGAATAAAAAATAAGTGAAAACGCAGCTAATGTCCAAAGCAAAACTTTAAAAGACCTTTAGAAATCCCGGAGAACTGCTGATAAAGACGTCTTTACTGGATTACAAGGACGTCTGGCTGCTTGGGAAAAAAAACTATAATCTTGGGATGTAAATTCTTCAGATTCATTAATGCTGGAGATGATTTAAGCTGTTTCAAGTTGAACTGGATCTGATTCGTGGTCCTATAAACTGATATCTAAAAAAAGGAGATAAATCATTTGAGTAGTTTTGTTTCTTGCTATTTTTATTATTAAATGTTGGGAGCTTTGGGGATAAATTAAAACTTCTTTTGGGCTTATTCTGCTGCTCATATGTTCACAGGGAAACGTTGGGCTTCAGATCACAAAAATCTTTAAAGGAAATCTAATAATTTCATAACATCAAACTGTTGAAGCTGCATATGACCTAAAGCAGGGGTCTCCAATCCTGGTCCTCAGGTCCACCATCCTGCATGTTTTCCTTGTTCCTCTGCTCCAACACACCTGATTCAGAGGTTAAATCACCTCTTCATGTTTTGCAGAAGCCTGTTAATCACCCATTGATTCAAACCAGGTGTGTTGGAGCAGAGAAACAAGTAAAACATACAGGATAGCTGCCCTTGAGGACCAGGATTGCCCACCCCTGACCTAAAATCTACTTTTCAATATGTTAAATGTTATTTTTGTTCCATAAATCACCTGTTAGGAAGGGATCCTTAATATAAAGTACCTAAATGCAGATTTTAAAACAGTTCTCAGTGTTTATCATGGCCATGTGAATGTTGTTTTAAGACAAATTTGAAAAAAGAAAAAGGAAATACAATCTATCCTTTAAACCAAGACCAGATCCTCCCAAGATTTGAGGCAAATTACCTTGAAATTAAAGTTTTACGTCTAACTCATTACCTAAGCTGTATCTTTGGCTGAAGTCGTCTTGACCTCGCTCAGTCTTTGTCTTATTTCAGCACTGAAGGGGTCAGGTTGCATCTCTTACGATCTGTCTCCCTTCACTACAGTGGCCAGATCACAAAAAATGTTAGTTTAATGCCTCGACTGTTTGGTTTGGCTCATCTTTGTTTGCTGATCCGGATCGGTTTCGAGGTGACTTGCTGTGACGGGGGGGGGGGGAATCTGACTGCAGCTCGGCCTCATTATGTGTTTAAAAACATCATCAATCTTCACTTTTTAACATCGAGTTCTTCGCAGTTTCCCACATGTGCTTCAGCAATGGATCTTTGTAGCATTAATGTTTAAATCATGACAAAAAAATCATGATTGACATTAAGTTTCAAAACATTAAAGCAGCTGAAAACGTAAAGCACCTCTAAAAGGATTTTATCACTTTTAACGATCAGGTAACACTTTCTAACAGGGGCTTTATAAACAGGTTAATCATGACTTTGTTTACACTTTATAAACTCGTCAGACATCGAAGCAGGCTCACTAATTGGCAAGAACAAGTGCTGGACTTTTATTCATTCAGGTAAATAAATGTAAGTCGTTACTAAATAACAAACTGGGTTAAAAACAACCCAGTTAAATTTGTGGGTAGGTTTAACTCAGCAGGGTTGGGTTCTCTGCTTAACCCAGTGGACCATGTTTCATTTTGTACCCAAAAATTGTTGAATTAAAGACAAAATCTGGGTTATTAGATAATTACAGCTTAGGTTGGTGTTCACTTTTAGACCCAATATTTGGTCAAACCAACTCAACAACTAAGTTATCCCCATAATCCAGCAGTTTTAAATAACCTTATTTGCCAATAAGAAAAAAACAGTAACTTACTGAGAAATATTCATTATTTAAAATGTAAATAGTGGATGGATAAAATAGGATAAAATAGTGAAAAAATGAATAAAAGTACAGGACTTGATCTTCCTTAACAATGAGTCTGCTTTAATTCATGAACAGTGTTTTAAAACTGTTTTATAAATGACTGTTGATGTTTTTTGTAATGTTTATGTAAGTCCCAAATGAATCCAGTGTTTTACTATAATAAAATATTCCTTTAAATAAAGGTTAAAAAAAAAGCTTTTTTCTGCCCATGAAGGCAGCAATCGATGATAAATTTTATTATTCTGAGCTGCTGAGGTGCTTCTGGGAAACTGCTCGTGTGTGTGTTTGTGTGCGTGTGTGTGCATGTGTGTGTGTGATGGTGGTGGTGGTGGTGTGTGTGTGTGTGTGTGTGTGAGTGTGGTTTGGACCAGTGCACAGCTCTTCTGCACTACTGTGAGTCTATTCACCCTTACAACTACAGCAATGGATGCTTCTTAGAATATGTAAGTTCAGACATCTTATCTTTTTCCTGTTTTGATGATTTTTGTCTCTTTTATCTGCTTGTCTCCCTCAGCAGGAGTGCTGTGAACAGCTGATGCCACCAGGCGACTGGAAGGTAAGAGCCCCCCCACCCCTCTCCCCTCTCCTCTGTGGGACCTTTTCCTGTTAGTGTGAGATTTGTGTTCTTATTGTCTTTTTTTGTCACTCCTTTGTTGCTGGTTCACACAGAAAGTCAGCAAAGCCTGTCTCAGTTTGAAGATTAAGATATGTTTTCAAGTCTAAAAATAATATCTGTCTCAGTTTGAAGCTGCTGGCTTAATGATGACACAAACAAAATACAAGTTTTGCACAGAAAAAAAAAGAATCCACATTCCTGCAGAATTAGGAGGGCTGTAAAATATTATTAGCACTCTGTAGTTCCCTGAGCTCCTGCACTCTGATTTCTGGGTAATAAGAAATGACTGGACAGATAAACGGTCACACAACCCAAAGAAATTAGTGTAAAATAAACCAAAAGTTTTATGGGATGAAAATGATGACATCAGGGAACCATTCTTTCAGACTTCAGAGATTCAAAGTGCCCTACAGTTTCAGCTTTGTGTGACCAATTAGTATCAACATTAAAGCAAAAGATAACCAATAGGAAGAATAAAAATTATCATCAACCATTTAAGTATTAAAACATCAATTGAAGTCCACAAAGTAACTTTTTGACATTAGTAAAACATGCAGTTTATCATTTCAACCTCAAGCTCTAAATTCCTTATAATTAATTAACTAATTGATTAATTATAAGTTCCTTAAGAATGCACTATTTAGTTCATTATTTGAACTGATAGTATACTAGTACATATACACAATGCATAATACAGCCCAGTACATTCTGGGTATGTACCAAGTGCTTACCTGTTATGTATTGGGTACTTACAGGTACATACTTGGTACACACCTGGTGGTTATGTACCTGGTACCTACCTTGTATTTACTAGGTAAGTACCAACTGTGTATCAAGTACATAGTGGGCTGTATTATGTATTGTTACCTTTAACGTTGGTAATACCGCATGAAATTATACCTCACTGTGAGGTAATATTGTTTGTCTAAAACTGTTATTTTTCTTATTACTGCATGTGACTTTAGGAGATTCTAATATATTTTTACCCTTCGATTAGACATGTAAGACACATATTTATTTTGGCTGTGGCGTCACAGAACCACATGATTTAACAGTCAGTAAATAAAATGAATAACCACCCAAACAAAAAGGTTGATAAGGTAACAGAATCGATAGGTGACGTTTTAAAGGGTTATTTTGTTAGAAATGGTCCCAGCAGCACGTTGGCCTTCTCCGGTCTGAGCACGGGACGCAGCGGGCTGCAAACTTGCAAACTGTCCTGCAGAGCTGAAGATCCAACCCTGAGGTTTGCTTGGACTGCATGCAGAGGGGAAATGGGTGTTAGATTTCCACCAGAAGAGTTCTTCATTGTCTCCATAAAAACAGACACCGAGCTCTAAAAATTACCTCTTCATCAAAGATGTCTCTTCTTATCAGTCGATGGCAGCTGACAGGTTTATTTGAAATCATTCAGCTACATACAAAAGTTACAAAATATGTTGTTTATATGTGCAAAATAAACCTAGATGTTTAGAAAAATTAACTAAAGAGAAGAAAACATGTTTACTAAGGATGCTTTTTTATTTCTTCACAAAAAACTTTAAACCTTGGTGGTTGTACTAAAATCGCACATTGTTTTCCTTCAAAAATCTGCTTTATTTAACCTTAAACACTGCTATAATGTACAAACTTGACTCTTCTGATTAAAACAGCAAAGTCATTTCTTTTAAACTTTAGGAAACCATGACGGCATCAGTTTGGATAAGTAGAGATTCACATGTTTAACGAGCCTGCTGGATAATTTTAGTCACATGAGTGTGAAGCGGCAGGAGCGGTAAACACCTCTGTTTCACCTCTGTTTTCACACGTCAGCTCGTCTCAGCTCTCAGATCATAAACTACAGTCAGGTTTCTCTCAGCTGACTGTGATATCCAGGACCGAGTGCGTTGGGAGATCAATACCTTCAATGTTTTGGAAAAGTTTTAAAGATTCCTCAGAAGAAAAAAAGATGCATGTTGGAAACAGTGGGGCTCTACAATGAGGCACCATTTTTCCATTGTTACATTTATCTGTTCCTGATATTCTGATGAAAGAAGCTTCGGGAGCTTATGGAATAAACTTTGATGTTTATATGTTTAATACCATCTGCTGCTTGTGGGGGCAGTCGGTTATTTGTAACCTACCTTAATCAAATCATTTTATAGTAAAAAAAACCTCAGGAAAAGGCAAAAGTGTTGCTGTGATGTGATCTGTGCTCAGTGGCTGCTGAAGAATCTGAAACTGTTGTTTAAGCTAAAAAAAAAGGCAGGATATTAGCTAAAAGCTAAAATAACCTAGCAAAAAACCAAAGGTAACACAAGATGTCGGCTAAAAGCTAAAAGTATATAAATGGTAACTAAGAGAGGCAAAACTCTAAATTTAGCTAAATGGCAGCAAAACAATAAAAGTTGCAGAATGGTAGCTAAAAATAAAAGTAACGAAAGCCTAGCTAAAAGCTAAATGTAGCACACAATGAGTACGCTGAAGCAGATTTCAGAGAGAACAATGTTTCTGAAGGAATTGAAATGAAGCATTTTTGTGAATAAAGGTAAATATTTTGCGTATAAAAGCCACAAAAAACAAAAGTCAGAGCACACATCTCCTGAATGTTTTGATCTAAATGGCTAAAATAGCACAAACTCTGCAGAAGCAGTTAGATTGCTAAAGATGTGCGTTTAAAAAAACAGAAAATAACTGTCTGAATGCTGATTTACATTATCCAATAAATTAGGAAGAAAACTAAACTCTAAACTAAATATTTTAATTTGCTGCCTACATGGGGAACCATGAGCAGAAAATCCAACCCATATGTCAGTCTCCCCTTCAGACTGCCTCTTGCACATCAGACCCTCACTGACTCAGATTGTGTGTTTAAAGCCGACACGGTGATGCAGAGTCAGCAGGGAGAGAGTTAATCTCCTGTGTGGGGGGAAAGTCAAAGAGCGAAAAGGAAGGGAAGGCAATGAGCGATCTGTCAGCAGGAAAAGGGGATAGCTGGGGTGAAAAAAGAGACAGAGAAAGAGAAAAGAGGCGCGATGGAGGTGTAGCAGTAGGACAAAGGGCTTGTTGATGAATGTCACCACAGAGCAGAGAGAGGGAGAAGCTGCAGTCAGCACACCATTGCAGCCATGTAGATGTGCACGTACGCTTCTCTTTCTCCACCTTAATATTTAACTGCATGCTCATTTGACGTTTCAGCATCACACAGCATCTGGAGCTTCGTTGGGGTTGTTTCAGGGCAGTATTGATCATCGCAGCGTCAGCACGTGGAGCAGACATCTTGTTAGACGAGACGTTCAAGGTCACATCATCGTAATTCTGTTGGAGACAAAAAGAAAACGATCGAGTTTGTGCCTGGAATAAAAACAGAAATGATTTGACTTTACTAATTAATGATATCAGATATGTTTGTGCTGAAATGTTGAAAAGAGAACATGCTTGTTGTTTTAGTTTGTATTGGTGTAATTTTTGGAACCACAAAAACAAATAACTGTGAAGCTGCTTCCCAGTCTTTATTATTTATTTATTAATAAGTCTTGGTACTCTTAGTGTTACTTTGCTGTGTACAAGTACCTCTGTTGTTGTGCTTCAGTGTTCTATAGTTAACTTTATTAGTAGTACTTTTTAGTTTCGTGCATCTCTAAGTTGTGATTGATACAGTAAATTCACACACTGCCTTCAGTCCAAAACATTAAAGACACCTGAATACAGTGTGTCCCCCTTAATACAGGGAAGTCTGATGAATCTCAATCTCTTTTCAAAACTGTCAATTCCTATTTGTTTTATTAAATGCATCGTACACACACGTGACCACCTATTAGTACAAATCAGTCAATCTTTGCATTTATGTTCATATTTGAGATACAGCATGAAGGATGCGTCTCTGTGACGATCCAGAAAACTTATTTTCTTATTTTGCTTGTTGCTAAACAAAAAAAACGTTACATGCAACAAGGTTTTGCTAAAGATAATTAATTGGTTTTGGCACCAAAATCAGTCAACACTGTCTGTTAGCAAAATATCTCATGAACCACTGGACAGATCTTAGTGAAATTCCCAAAAAGTTATAATTGGCTGGCAAGCTCATTAACATTTGGAATAAACACAATTCAAGATGTTCAGCACAGCTAATCAACCTTCACAAACACAAAGATGGCTTTAATTTAATCAGATTTATGGATATTGCGCTAAAATGTGATGTGGTTATAGCTGAAAGTCTTTAACAACGCATGCTACGAGAGCTAACACGTCGTATGAGATTTCACAACACTGCATGAGATTATGCATAACGTTATTTACAAGGTTTGCATAAAATGGCTAAAATTGTTCTGCATGAGATGATTTTACTTTAAATCTCTGGCATGAAAGTATGTGGCTGATGAGTATGAGGCTTTTAATTATGATTTTTTTTAAAATGAAGCCTGATAATCAGTTGTATAATAATGTGCCCTTACATTTTCTATGAAAACATTTGCTCTAAGTCACTAACAGTCGTGTCTGTCCGAAGTGATAAACATAACAAGGTCGATGAGGAAAAGAGGTAAACAACATCAGAAGTAGAGCAGTGGTGCTGATGAGAGCAGCATGAGCGTTTACCAGTGGCTGTGAGGGGAGGCAGCCCTCTAAGCCAATCGTCTGCAGCTCCTCCCATTCGCATGTCTCTGGCGCTTGTAAAACGTGAGTGAGGGTGAGGGATGGGTGAGGAAGAGGAGGGGCAGCAGAGCGCAGAATAAGAGTGTTGTTGGCAGCAGCGGAGAAGACAAAGACTCTGCAGCATCTCCGTGCAGACCTCCATCCCTCAGCGAGTGCTCATCAGGACGTAGTCCCTGAAAACAGGAGAGGTCTGGCTTCTCCCTCCTCTTCCTCGGCTGAGAGTGTACGCACTGCAGCCATGCCTGAGTGTTGGGATGGGGTGAGTACGGTGTGCTGTCATCTTCATCACCATAATAATTTGGGGGTTTGATTTTGTTTGTGTCCTATTGTTTAAATATAAAATATTTTTGGGGTAGTGTAAGTTATTTTTACCACACTGTATTCAGTGTGTGATAACAGACCCAGATGATGGATCATTCTCTGACTGTGGCCCACTGACACACATAAACACATAAACACAGATGCTGCTTTAAAGCTCTGATGATGATGATGCAGATGATGAATTTTGTTTGCTGATGTTTTTTGGTTTTAATCTAGAGGAAGACAAGCAAAGCACGCTTGTCTTTCCTGTTTTTAACGTCATGCATTTCTGAGCCTTTCCACACTAAAAAAGAGGAAAAATGACTCCAACTTCTGTTGCTGCAGAAACCATAAATGATGCTGGGATTCCACCTTCATAAAGATATTCTGAGACCTTTTCTTGTATTTTCATCCAGAGCACACAGAGAGCTCATGTGTTTATAAAAATGTCACTGAACCCCTGATGGAGTCACTGCCTCCAATTAGACTGCTGATTGAGGATAACTCTGATGTTTAGGCTGAAATAATGGTGAGATAATCTGTTTGGATTAACTGGTAAGTGTTGGCTGCATGACTGTCTGCTCCTGAAGGGGATTATGGAAAATTCTGTTGGTTTGCAGGATGCACAACTGCTGCGTGTTTCTGTGCTGCAGGAGATTTAAATAGCCGCATGGCGACTGTTTGTTGTCTTCCAAATAGCAAATGGCTGTTCAGCGGTGCTGCAGATTGACAGCAGCAGATTGGTGGGAGGATTTTTCAGTCAGGTGTTAAAACACGCAGAAAACAAGACAATGTGTTTGTATTTGGATTTACTTTAGAGAGGAGAATATAAACAGGAGAGTCAGCAGCATCGGACCTGAATCAGTTGTAATAATCTCTGCTGTGTTAATTTGTATGTGTCTAGATTGCGCATTTCACCATAACACTTGTCTCATACCTCCATTTTGAGTTTGGCTCGCTGTGACCAGCAGATGCTGACAAAATGTGGGTCACAACATGAGGTGTTTAGATGCAGCACTGCTGTGGAGCCGCTGGACTGAATTTAAAAGGCTCTAACACGTTACAAAAACATGCCAGTTAGAACAGCGCTTAGCTGTTTTTATCACTGTCCATATATGCAGCAGCTGCTTTGTGTTACAGGATGCTTTTGCTACATGGGGTTATTTACAGTGAAATAAAATTGAGACATCAGTGTTTATTTACTGAGAAGCTGCTGCAGAAAACTAAAAGTGACTGTTTTTAAGACAAATATACATAGACAACGCCTGAGTTTTGCAGATGTTGAATGCTTGCTATCTTGTAAGATCCAACACAAAGGGATTTATCTGCATTAGTACTTTTGATGTTGGTAAAATATGCATCAACATCCGCTGACATTATATGATTACGTCATTGAAACCATTTTCTTTTAAATTATTTAAAAAGCGTGACATTTTCTAAATTAATCTACGCCTCATTAATTGGAACCACTAATTATTCTTTCTATCTCCAACCTGCACCACTATCAAACATTAATGAGAAACATCGTGTGAAGTGACTCTTAGTAAGAAGCAGCTGAAATGACGAGGTGTCATATTTTAAATCAAAACATCGGAGAGGTTGACTGGTCAGAGGAATCGTGTGTTGGTTCAGTTTGTTGGTTTATCTCTTTCACAGGAACATGATGTTGAGACCCCTTACGGGATGCTGCATGTGGTGATCCGAGGGGCGCCCAAAGGAAACAAACCTGCCATCCTCACCTACCACGATGTGGGGCTGAACCGTGAGTATCTGTTGCAAAAAACAACAAAAAAAAGAAACGTGTCAACAGATGTTACTGTTTCTGCACCTTTCGCAAGTGATACTTGGCTTCTTTGTCACATTACAGTCTGTTTTTCTGTCTTAACAAATGCAACAAATCCTTAAGGAGGCCTGAATCACAACTAAGCAAACTTTAAAAAACAATTTTACAGATATTGAGCTAAAATTTGTTGTGGTAGTAGCTGAGAGTCATTCACAACAGATACTTCAAAGGCTACACATTGTACAGCACCTGTGCTCAGATTTGTGGCAACATTTGGCATCAGCCCTGTTTGTCTGTTAGTAAAATATCTTAGAAATTATCAACTGGATGTTCATCTACAGCTGATCAACTTTAATGTCACAATAATTCAAGATGGCTGCCACAGCTAATCAACGTTAGCCTACACAAAAATGGCTATAACTTCGTGGTCCAGAAGGCGGCAGGTGATATGCATTCCATCAAAGATTGCTAAGCCTTTAATTTACTTAAATAAATTATTTTTATATACATGTGAGAAAACTTTGAAAGGTATGTGGCTTAAAATTCAGAATGAAGGAAGTTACTCAGCAAACAAACCTGCCTTCTGCTGATATGAGCCGTAAACATTAGAGAACGCTCCAAGCTTCTCTGAAGTTCAGGTTGTTAATTTCAAGCCAGCAGAATAAAGAAATTACGTCGTATTAAAATCCAAACTCTGGGGGAAAAAAATCCAAGTAAAGAGGGTCAGATTTAAGCTTGTGTAGCTTAGCAACAAATGAGGCGGCAAAAAAACAGGATTATCACACTTGTCAGATGCCAGCTTGAGCTGAAAAATAGACTGAAGTTAAACAAGTGAAGCTGACACCAGCCTAGTAATTTAGTTAATCTGGTACATCAGAGATTTTTGTGTCTTTAATGAGAGAAAAAAATAAGATTTATACATCCTTAAATAGAGATTGTGCCCAAGGACTACCTCGAGCTGTGTGCAGGGGTCTGACAGCCATCACCATGTTGTTGTGCAAAGTCACAGCACGGCGTGCATGCCAGCGCTTAATCCACCTCGAGCCCTTGATTAAATAAAACACACGAGTAGGTGACTAACGAGAAAAACAAAAAGAGACATAGACTCTCAGGGGAAATTTGTTCTTTAAATGTGACGACAAAAATAGAAAAGGGAAGATGGCGGAGTTAGTATGAGGGGCATCGCTGAAATGTAGGTCAGAAAAACATCCCCATCCTGCAGAGAAAGGCGGGGCCAGCCTGCAGCAATGCTGCGCTGGCTTGGTGGGTGGAGGTGGGAGAAATATGACTGTGGGGGGAGGGGTGGGGGGGTTGGGGTTGGGTGCACTGCTGGCATGACTGCAGATATCTGGTTGTTGTTGTTTTCTGCCCCACTGCACTGTTTTGTTTTGGTGTTTTTGGGTCCTGCTCACTATGCATCTCCATCTGTAGGGAAAAAATACACAGAAAAAACAATAAAAAGGAACACTGAACATTGAACTCTGAAAAAAAACAATAGGTTGTGTGTTCTCCTGCAGTAAAACCATGTGGCTTTTAGTATTCATAGCAAGGCAATAAATTTCTTGACTGCAGAGCACAACCATAAAGGATGTAGAAAAGTGAAGAAGCAAAGGAACTGAATTGAAAAACAAAACCATGGCAGAAAATTAGTGCAAGTTCATAGTGCAAGTTCATTCTTCCATTGAAATGACTCCTAATAAGCAGATGGCATGGCTGTCTGCCAGGCTCTGGAGAGAACAAGAGGAGAGGAGTGAAAAAAAAAGAAACTGAAACGAAGAAAAAGCGATTAGAAAGTGAGAAAGCAGAGGGTCGATTTAAGAAGCAGAAAAGAGGTCATGCGGCAGGAATTGTTACAGATAATGAAACTGAAGCATTAAATCTGACTGCAGAGGAGGACGTGGAGGAAAGAACCGGATCAAGGGGTGATGGAGAGAGAGGTTCAGTGCAGAAAGTAAAGAGGAAGAAAGTAGGTCATGGAGTCAGTGGGAGTGCAGGATTTTGAGCACGGACCGATGATTCAGCGTGTTCCTGATGAGAAACTTCTCACCTCACTGATGCTCACTTAGCAACTGTGTTTTGGTGAGCCTACAGAGCGTGGTAAACACCGAGCGTCTACCTCTCCTGGCCTCCCCTACTTTTTATCTTTGACCCAGTTGTCATGGTAATTGGGCTGTTTAATTAACGCAGCTCTGCAACAGCCCGGGGAGGAAACTGTGCTGCTGCGTGGTTTCACAAATTTGGACACACATGGGCTGAAAGTAGGCCATCTGCAAAGCCGGTGGGAGGAGGACGAGCTGACACTATAGATGAAGCTTTTTCAGACTTTAATGTTCTGACTTTTTTAACACGGTGCTTCCGGAAATAGGGCTCCACATTTAAATATAATCCTCAGTGAGTCAGCCTCAAAACAAATCGGTTTATCTTGCCAGCACAAACCGGAACAAATCTTTACATTTTAATATTGATGTAATTCTGTCCAGTTTTCCCTATGAAATCAGTCCAATAACATTAAGGATGCATGAAATTATACTTATTTTAACAATGCTCATATCATTAATTATGGTTTGTTGCATTTCATTAAATCATGTCTTATATAAATGAAACAAGAACTTATGGCAGCACTGTTAATTTTTTTCTTAAGTAAAGTTAAACACTAATAACAGAATAACTGATTAGGAAAACATACAAGTTATCAATTACTTTATTATCTTTAGCATAAGGTAGCATCTCACTGGGCTGCTGGCGTCTTTCACGACGTTCACAAACGTTCTCAATTTCCTAATTATAGGAAATATTTCAAAATCTATTCATGATTTTAGTTTAAAACTTAAACTGAATGAAGTTACATCAGGAAGAGTCCTTCTTACTGGCAGAGACCCAGCTGTGCAGATGGTCACCTTCAGGCCCTCCCCGGGAGGGTAGTGCTTATTTAATGTCTTCACCTTCCTCTGCTCTCATCCCTTCATCCTCTCACTCCATGGTACCTGTACTCACTTCCTGTTCTCCGTCCGTCACGCTCTTCCAGACAAACTGTGCTTCAACACTTTCTTTAACAACGAGGACATGCAGGAGATCACCAAGCACTTTGTGATTTGCCATGTCGACGCCCCGGGACAGCAGGTTGGAGCTGCACAGTTCCCACAAGGGTATAAAACATGTTTACTTTATTTTACCTACTATTTAAACATTTTATTAATTATTTAAACTAAAAATTGTGCACTTCTTTCCTCAGGTTCCAGTATCCCACCATGGACCAGTTGGCTGGGATGCTGCCCACTGTGGTGCAGCACTTTGGGTTGGTGGTCTTTACTTTGAATAAACATCAGTTAAATTGTGTTATTTCACACAACCTGTGTGACAAACAGACACAGTATCTCTCATTTATCTCTCATTTGTGAAGTCATGATCAGTTTATTGCAGAAAGCTTTGAATTTTATTTTGGAAAATATAAAACGTTTCCATAAATATGTAATTTTAACGCTAATGGTCACACACTATTGATGCTGTCTTATTATTATAAGGAAAAAAAACATCATCTAACTTGTTAATAATCTTTTTCAGATTTAAGAGCATCGTTGGGATCGGCGTTGGAGCTGGAGCTTATATTCTGGCAAAGTTTGCTGTAAGTTTGTTTTCTTATGCTGTGATTTTAAGATTTTCAGAAAGTGTTGGATTCTAACTAAACAAATAAAATTCACCTTTTTATATGTCTGCAACAACTCAGTCCACTAATAATAAAAATTTCTGCTGCAGCAGCTTTAATTTGAAGGTTCACGATTTCTAATGTCGGCTTCTAGACTCAATATCTGAATGAAAATATGCATCCTAATTTAAAAGTCTTCAGCTGTAATGTACGTAAAATGTGTTTTGTGACATGTTTACCTAAAAAAAACACTTCCAAATATTTTGTTGAAAAGACAAATGAAAGCTGCGCTGGTTTAGGAATAGTTATGGCTATCCTTCAAAATAAAACAAAAGCAGATTTAAACATCTGATTTTACACATTTATACCCTAAAATAATTAAAAATAGATCTGTTCTCAATCTTCACTTGTCGTTAAAAGCTCACCTCCTGTTAAAATAAGTTTCCACACAACAATCAGTGTCGCAGAAGAAAGTTTATCTTCTCTTCTCTGCTTGCAGCTGATCTTCCCAGACCAGGTGGAGGGCTTGGTTCTGCTCAACATTGACCCGAATGGCAAAGGATGGATTGACTGGGCTGCCTCCAAGGTTCCTTTCTTCCACCATGTTTTTCATCCTTTTTTTATTATTATTATTTAAAGACTTATAATTGATTTTGGTAATAACGAGTTGTTTCCTCAGCTGTCAGGTCTGACCAGCAACATCCCAGATACCGTGCTGCCACACCTTTTCAGCCAGGTAAGATCAGAAAATCAAAAAAATAACTGGAAACAAGAGAACAGTATTTTGACCCAAAATCAGGAGAGATGCTGCCTGTATAAAAAAGAAGTTCACAAAAATTGAAACTCAAAATGTTTATAAGAAAGGAAGGCTGATAAGCAAATTTTCATATAAGTATTTTACTAATCGTTTGTTAATTTGTGTGTGTGTGTGTGTGTGTGTGTGTGCAGGAGGAACTGGTGGGCAACACAGAGCTGGTTCAGAGCTACCGACAACAGATCAACAACTCCATCAACCACTACAACCTGCAGCTCTTCTGGAACATGTACAACAGGTGAAAAGCATCTCGTTTCAGTCACTTCAGAGGGACACGTTTACCCTAAACTCAGATTTCAAGCCTAACAAAGTTTTATCATTTCTGCCTTTTTCAGCCGAAGGGACCTGGAGATGAACCGCGGTGGGTCGGCGCTTAACGCTAAAACCTTGAAGTGAGTTTTCAGGCACTGTTTTCACAAAACATGAAGTCTTACAAAAGTTTGCATTTATTAAGATCATGATTTAGTTGTAAACAAGCTATTTACTTTTAGCTGGTTTCAGCTTTTAAGATGTGGCTTTTTCTGGTTCTGTTATGTTGTAGAAACTGCTTTTTAAAAAAAATATATATATATACAAACAAGAGTATTTTTAGTTTTTTGTTTAAACCTGTTGCCTGTTGCAGATGTCCTGTGATGCTGGTTGTTGGAGACAACGCTCCTGCTGAGGAGGGAGTGGTGAGTCCTACTTCATACTATTTATTTACTTTAATTAGTCTTTACAGGCCAGCAATTTACACCAAGTGGGAGAGTCAAATTATGAGTAAATGCTGTTAAAAAGTCGTAGGTATGTGTAACTGGGCTGTGCTATAGAACAAAGGTTTCAAAACTCTTTTCAGGACGATTGACCTCAATAAGATAAGGCTAAATATAAGTTCTGGTGTTACCTCACAGAGCTTCTGATTCTCAGCCTGCTGCAGTGATTCAGAGTAAATAAATATTCATTTAAAAGAAGCTCTAAGCAGCAGACCTTCCTCTCCTTCTCTTGCTCTGTTCAGAGTTTTGTTTGTCCTCATTCAGGTGAACAGACACAGGTCAGCCGGCAGAGTCCTGGTTCTGACCCTGTAGAGCCCTCCTGCTCCTCAGGAGACTCTCCTTCTGTCCATCTGTGTGTCTCTGTGTTAGTATGACACTTGTCTTTGATACTATATGTCTGTGTGTGGATATATGTCGGTGCTTTCACCAGGGGACAGCTCGGGTTGCCTGGTTTGAAATGGACCAAATATGTTTGCTTCTGCACTAATTAATCTGCCTGGCGCTCAGATTTAAGTCAGGTCTCTCTCCTGTCAGATGTAGGCAGTGGAAGTGGACAGGGAGGCATGTTTTTATAAAATGTCCTAGGGATGGAAAAGCAGCATTAAGACAGAGAGGAGACGTGGGAGGATGGGGGCGATGTAAACAGAGATTGTCTTATTGAGCGTGGCAGATGGAGGTCATGTTCATATTTAATGTTTGTTGACATGAAGACCTGCTGCGTCACTTCAGAAGCAAAGAAACAAAAGTTATGTTGAGACAAACCTTCATTTTGACTTATCTTTTCATTTTCCTTCATATTTCCAACTCTTCTAAACTAAATTTTCCTGAATAATTTTTACAGATACGAAAAGTTGATGCAGTTTTTAGAAGCACACAACTTTCATTTTAGTTTTGTATTTATTGTCTTGTTTGTGCAATGACCTGTGTAATTTGGCAACTAGTACAAAGGATTAAATGCATGAGAGTGAAATGAGCTGTCATGTGCATGATGTTCACTTTGTGAGGCCATGTCTGAGCAGTCATGCATTACTCGTGAGCATTTGTGCACATCTGTCTAATTTGTGTGTGTCTGTGAGGCTCAGCCGGCTGGACTGAGTCATCCCTGCAGGATCTGGGTCAGCCACATGCACACAGGCCAAAATAATCCCCATAAAAACATTACTCATGCACACTTTCCTTTAAATGTTGATTATCTGAAGCTGGAGTTTATTCATTTCTGAAATGTTTTCTCTGGAGTGGTTTCACTCAAGGTGCTCAGCGTACAATACTGAAACATTTGCACATAAAAAAGCAAGTTTCAGTAAATTGTTGCTTGTTTAAAGTATCATTCATTTAAATAAATGCTGTTTTTGTTTTTGTCTTGCAGGTTGAGTGCAACTCCAAACTGGATCCTACCAACACCACCTTCCTAAAGGTAAACTCTTAATCCTAATCTCACACAGAGCTGCAGAGTCAGAAAATTATTTTACTTTAATAAGAACTAAGTGTCATCATCAGCAATACATAGTGTTTTTTATGTTCCCTTTTCAAGTTTTCATTCAAGAATTATTACTAAAAAAGGCTGTCATCAACCTTTTTGTTTGTATTTTTTTGCAGAAAAGCTTATTTTTTCCAAATTCCTTTACTGAACACACACAAAACATTAGCTAAAAGAAGCAAAATTATAGCTAAAAACAAAAGTAGCAAAAGACTAGTTTAACCCTCTGTGGCCTTCGGGTCAAATGGACCCTAAATTACAAGAATTTGTCTTCTTCTCTTCAGTTATCAGTTCTCTTTAGGAGGGTTAAAGCTAAAAGTAGCAGAATGATGCATAAAGATAAATGCATCAAAAGGATAGCTCAAAGCTAAAAGTGGCATAAGTATAAATATAGCAAATGTGCTGAAGTAGTTTTCAAAGAAAACAATGTTTTTTTGAAAGAAATGAAGAGTATTTCTCTTCGGCGGGATGAGAGTGTATATCTATGGGGCAAATATTTGGAAATAAAGTGATTTTTTAAAGTATAAAAGTAACAAAAATCAAAAGTCATAGCATCCATCTTCTGAATGAGCTGAAGGTTTTGGAAACAATAGCATGAATGCTAAATCAGCTGACTCAGCATTCACTCAATGAGGTGCCTTAAGTTTGTGAAACCTTGTTGAGAGTCATCAGCAGTTTGGTTAATAGTTGCTCTCTTTTCGTGGCAGATGGCCGACTCCGGTGGACTTCCCCAGCTCACACAGGTAACACCTCATACAATCAGCTGGCTTAATTAAAAGGGGGGGGGAATCCGACAGACCACTGAACACAGCATTCACGATCTGAATGAATGAAAACTGACGTGTTGTCTTCCAGCCCGCCAAGCTGACTGAAGCCTTCAAGTATTTCCTGCAGGGAATGGGCTACAGTAAGTGTCCGTATTTACACTCTGTCTGTACACTGAATGTGATCTGTTGATATATACTTCTGATCATTTCTTGTGCAGTTATTTCAGCAGGAGCACAGTTGTCAGACTTTTTGAGTGTTGTATTTGCTGCAGAGGGTCGGGTCATGTGTTAATCTTGCCCTCTGTTTTCCTTGCCCCGTTCTTTCAGTCGCTTATGTGAAGGATCGGAGGCTGAGTGGAGGGCCAGGTACTTCCTCCTCCCCATTCGGCTCTAAACTCTTACTCCTGCCCCGTTCGATGGCATTTTCTTTTTTTTTTTTTTTGGTTCATCTGTTGGGTTATGAATAATAATTTTGGGCTGTGGTTATCTTTTTTAATTTTGCTCTCATTTCTGTTGTTTCCTTTATCCCAAGAGCATCGAACCCCATTGTTGTTTTACCGAACACAATTTTTCCTTCAGTGGAAAAATATTCTGCCCTCACTCCTCCTCCCCCCATCCCTTCTCATCGCATCACCAATATTGCTCTTTGCATGGCGTTATGCTAGCTTTGAGCAAAGCCTTATGAGCTATGTTCTTAACAAATCACCAAAAAATAAAAAATGTGTTTAAAAAATACTACAGATCTTTTAAAAGTACCCCACTTAGATTTAAGATATTTAGCTTACAGCTTTTGTTACACACCATACACAAGATTTATCACTAAAAGTAACAACTTTTATGAGTGTTTCAAGGTAAATCTATACATTTTGAGGAAATTTGCTTTTAAAAAAGTCGTTTTTAAACTGATGTTTAAACATTTAGGATGCCATTTTCTGAGACTGATATAGTTATTTGACTGTTTCTCAAAAGTTAGGAGAGCAAAGACATTTAAAGAGAGAGTAGGGCCCAATTAATGGGGCATTGTGATCCTACAAACTGTTTATTTTTATGATGAAACAGTGAACACATGTTTATTATTTAGACGTAATTAACTCAGTACATGATAACAAGCATGCAGACTGATCCGACAACATTTAAACACATTGAAGACAAAAACTGACAAATCATTTTCTTAAAGCGGCGCCTCATTTCATGGTGTAATATTTCAATCGATACCCCTGGTGAATTAACCTGGGACTGGTGCGGGACTTTAATTTGTTTGTTCAGAAGCACCCTTAGAGGCCGTTTCAGGTGATTTGATGACAAGTGATCAGCTCTGACCGACTATGAGCTAACATGGTGCTCGTAATGTAATAATCTGTATGAAGACACATTATTTAAAAACCCTTACGATTAATAGTTAGCTGCCTTTTTTTACTAGCTACAAAAATACTCCTTAGTTATCCACATTAGCATGTACTCCCTACATTCCCTCAACATCAACTGATTGCGCTTTTTTGTTTTACAAATCACAACACCTAATTCTTCCATTTTTATTTCGTTCTTCTCCTTTCCTTCCAGTGCCCTCGGCCAGCATGACCCGCCTGGCCCGCTCCAGGACAGCCTCTCTGACCAGCGCCGGCTCCGGGGAGGGGAACCGCTCTCGGGCCTGCACCAACTCTGACAGCACCGAGGGAGTTGGCGCTGTCACCCAAACCATGGAGGTGTCGTGCTGAAGAGCCACACAAGGAAAGAGAGAAAGAGGAGGTAGAGGGGGAGGAGGGAGAAAGTAGGAAACAGAAACAAGAGGAGCGGAGACAAACAAATTTAGCTTGATAAGAGTGTAAGCTGATTGCTCTTTCTGTCTTCATCTTTTTCCTCCAAATCCCTTTAATCTGCCATATTCTTTCCTCTGTCACTGTAAAATACCATACGTATTGCTACTAACACACCCAACAGACCTTTAAATATCCCCTTGTCTCTCCTTTACCCCACACTTAAAGATTTAACCAATCGGTTTTGCTCTTAAAGTGTCATTCTTGTGTTTGCTAAGTGTTCCTCATTATTGCCTGCACCCTTTTAAACACCCCCCCCCCCAACTCACATACACACAAGGAAAAAAAATGAAAACCTGTCTTTAAAAAAAAAAAAAAATCTGAACAGCAATATCTCATAAAAAGCTGCTGTTAACATTGAATAAGAAGGTGAAAAGGTCAAATGTGAAAAAGGAAGCAGTACTTTGAGGGGGGTGCCATATAGGGGAAAAATATATAAATGGATAAAGTGTTGTGCATGTGTCTGTTGAAAGTAGTAAATGTTTGTTGTGGGAAATTCTGAGTATCTCTCTCTGTGCTGTTTGTGAGGATGATTTCCGTCCACGAGGAACACGGAAACACGAAGCGGAGGTGCGTCCAGAGCTGGACAGACAGCATTACAGAACCTTGTTGTAGTCGAGTGCACCGGTAGCTCTTAGACAAGATTTAATCGTTTATTTAGAGCATAAATAGAGCACAGAACATTGATTTAAAGCTGCACTTGGTAGGATTTAATTTAAAACTTTAAAATCATGATTTGAAAACGACAGAGTGATGCTGTTATCTAACCTGGGGTCTGTTTTCTGTCAGGAAATATAACCCCAGCCAGTCACCCTGACATTACACCACTACACCACCAGGGAGCTTCATCTGCTTTTATTGCTGTGACATCACAAAGACAGGGAGAAAATGGTTGAAGCGGTCTGATTGATTTTATTTTGCGCAAAATGACAATCTGGAGCTGCGTAACGATTTATGAGCATAGAACTAGAGTTGTTGGATGAATTGTGATTGCTGCTTTAGCTTGTTTAACTCGTGTATTTTTTATGTTAAAAAGGTGAAAACATGTTAGCATGTGAGAGTTCGTTATTTTATAGAACTATTTTTTTTAATTTAGCACCTTCTAGTGGTAAAAAAGCTTGAATATTAACAACCTCATAAGTGGTGTCTGTTTGTGTTAAATTAGTGTCAGTTAACTAAACCATCAAAAAAGTATAACATTACTTTTGCACACCCAAAAATAAAAACTAAAAAAACAAATGATGCATTTCTAATTGAAAAAATAATCATCATATAATTAAATGGATAAACTGCAACAAGAAAGTTACTGTGAAGCTTTTCATCGGCATGCCTTTATCTGTGAATTTTAGCATGAAATGTCGCAAGATTTAACGAATTATATCTGCTTAAAAGACTTTGGTTGAATTGAGGAATAAGTTGAATAAGTTTAAGTTTAGCATGTACTGTTTGTGGTTATCATTTGTTACGTTTCTTAAAGCACTTGTTTGTCTCTCAGGAGATAAACCAAAGCTAAACGTTCAAATTAAAATTGGAGGAAGATCTAGTCAATGTCATGTGAGGAGACTGGTAACTTTACTAATGTATTATAACAAAAGATTTGGTTATTTAAGTCAACATTTTTCAGTATTACTGCTGTTTGCATCCACTTTAGTGTTATGTTGCTGAATGCAGCTGTAATCTGTGTGCATCCTCACATTTCAAAGACAATCTACTACATAAATAGAGTATAGAAGTAACATGTATTTGCATGTGAATGTGATTCTTAGGGCATTCTGGTATGAGTAGTATCTAACAATAGGGCATTTTTCATTATATCAAGTAGAGAAGTATATAGGTGCAACCACTGTCATCAGTCTGTAGCTCCACTGCATGGATGGGGTTCTGGCCATAGTCGGCTCTTTGTGGTCTCTAACCTGACAATCACACTCCGACCCAAACCAAACCAGACCGGGGGAACCGAGGCAGAACCAAGCCGACCCAAATGGCTTTTCTGCGGGACGGCTGCAAATAACTTCCCTTACAGCACCCAGCCCCTCTGCATGTCTAAACCAAAGCTACCCACTTGCACACACACTTACACACAAGACATCCTCAATAACAACACACACATTTTCACACTTATACTGAAAGAAACGCTGCGTGGGCTGGGTTTTGTAATGGAATTGCTTTAAAGAAATGACTGATATACGTAAAATTAACACCTTATAAATTCATCTTTAGTCAGTAGATGTTTTGATGTTCTCTGTTGCCATAATCCCACTATCTTAGCTCTTTTTAGTCATGCATATATACAGTAAGTGTAGTTGTTGACCAGAAAAGGCATGTGCTGTTGTCTGTCGTTATCTTGGACCACCTCATTGAAGACCAAACATGGCGCCCCTGGTTTTGTGGTGCATTAATGTGCAGTTTTTATCACTTCACTTCTTCTTGTTTTAAGTAAAAATAATAATTATAATAATAAAAAAAAACTTTGGTCCTCTGTAGGAAGCAGAGTAGCTTCCAAACATTGAGGTGTGCAATTCTCTGAGGTGGCCTGTCAGGGACGGGGCTTTTTTGGCGCCATTTGGGCTCCAAGCTCAGAATGTAGGGCAAACCCCAGCCACCTTAAAAAAAAAAAACTTCCCTTAAAAAAATATCACAAGGTGCCCCGGCTCTTACAGGCAAACCCAGCAGCACCCTAAAGGGCTATCAGCTGAAGTCACTTTTTGAAATGTTGGTAGTGTTGCAGTCACGTTTCTGAGCACCAGGGGGCGATAGAGAGCAATAGGCTGTTGAGGTTAGCTCTTTTTGATTTAAAAAAAAATGGCTGTCATAACAAAACAGAGAGAGATGCTGACCTGAAACATTGTTGAATGAATGTTAAAGGAAAAGAATGTGAATTTCTTTGAAGCATGAAAGATTAATTGTTGTTCATGTATTTAAAAATAGAAAATAAGCTTCATGTTTTAAAGATGTGGAAGAGGGAGACGGTGAGATCAAATCAAACAACTCGGGATCAAATTCATGAACATTCACGGTTGCATGTAGCGGAGTTTGTGTACGATCATCTTTCAGTGTTTCTGCTCTTCACAAAGCTATTTTCTGCCATTTACACTCTGGTTTCCTCCTACACTACTTCTACCCACACTGCCTGGGGGGCTCCTGAATGTATCTTGTCCCTTTTTGAAGTGCTGTACAGTATTGTCAACCCACACCTCATCCTCACTTTTGTTTGCACTTCTTATCCTTGCCCCCTCATTTTTGACATTTAACCCAGTACACAAAAAACCCGAAAAACCGAGCTCCTTCCTCGGCTTTCCTTCCGCCAAGGTCTTTAACCAGTAATGATGACTCCTGAAGGTCCACAGCTCCTGTAAGCTGCCACTGGATCAGCTTGTATAGACCTTGGTCCTCCTTGCTCTTGTAGATACTTTTTATTTATAGAGCAGGTTTCCAGTACCAAACTCTAATACTACTGTTAATGTGAGATAACATATTTTTGTTTCTCTTCCCTGATTTTTATTTCTAGGTAACTGTAGGGTGTAACATCATATTGGTATAATGATCTTGATAAATGTGTTACTACTACTCTTATGCTTCTTCTTACTGCCATTATGAATCATTTGTACGAAGCAATAAGTTCTTTATTTTTCTTGTTTGTTTTATATTGTGGGAGTCTTCCCTGTTAGCTTGTTTCTATTCACGACTGTAGAAAGACTCTTACCTGCTTCATTGTCATTCAAATGTGTATTGTAAAATTTAAATATAATATATATACTATATAAATACAAAGTTAGATGTCTCTGTCCATGTACTGATCAAGTAACAAGAAATAAAGAGTAAATGTCAGAATTTCAGAAGTCAGGTGTCGAATTATTGTTACAAAAAATGGAGCTTAAAGTATTACAAAAAAGAGATTTTATCGGCCTAAAGAATAGGCAGGATGCCATGCCATTTATTATGTTATATATGTTTAAGAAACGGCCCTTGTTTTTCTTAGCTGCAAAAAAAATTGAGATTTTCTCCTGAAAAAAAAACAATAACTGCAAAGCAAAAGGGAATGATTTTATTGAAAGAACATATAGAAGAAAACACAAGTGGAATCTAACTACAAATGAACCATCAGATCATTTTATATTAGGTTTATGATTCTTTACAGGATATATTGGTGTTTTACATTGACACTGGCATTATTTAAAAAGATTTTACAGATAAGAGTCGCTCCCCTTCTGAAACAAAACCTGATAAGAGACTATTTTGGAGTCACAGTAGGCATACAGCATCTGGTCCACTGGACTGTAGTTTAAGGAGAGAATGTTGGGAGACATCTTATGTATTAAAATACCAACATTAAAGTTCTCCTTCCCTGTTCTGGTGTCAAACGAATAAAAGATCTCCTCCACAGTTGTGTTGACAAAGCGTGTCGCGTAGAGGATGCCGCAGGCCATAAAGGTGTTGGTGACACCCCTTTTGGGAAATGAAGTGCGCCAGGTTTGACCGAGAGTCAGAACTTCTCCCTCCTCCACCTTGGACAGAATCAAGTTTCCAAAGTCCTGGGTGGTGGTGTAGACCACCCAGACACCAGACTCATCCGTGGCCAGGTCCAAGTCGGTGTATAGGTAGCATTCTTCAAGGTGGCAGAAATTAGCCTTTGAGTTATACCTGAAAGAGAAAGAAAATGGTGAGGCGACCTGAAACAATTAATATCACAAATAATTTAGGCTTCTACGGGTTCTACACCAACCTGGTTCCTTTGGGTAGTTCTAAACTGGTAATTGTTTTTGTGGTAATGTTGAATCGACAAACAGCATCTTTATTGTAACAGTTGTAGTACAGGGCCCCTCCATACAGAACCACGTTTGGACCCTGGATGGTGTTGGTGGTGGGGTTAGATGCATGGATCTGGATATTACCTGGTCCAAACAGAAACAGTAAAACACTTTAACTTTTTTTTTTTTTTCAAGTTTGTGATTTGCCTTTAAATGCTGTTGACCTCACAGTTCAGCGTCTTACCAGGAACGCTCACTCCAACTATTAAAGCGCTCAGGGTGGAGTAGAAACGGACGTAGTTGGAGTAGATGTTGCTGGACGTCATCATGACCAACCAATACCAGCTCTCCTTCCCTGCCTCTGGTTTGGGATCCCGACCCCAGGCTCCATACTTGTATGAGCCAGGATACTCTCCTGCTGTGAAGACCCTGGGCCCAGTGACATTCAGAAGCTGACCGTGGGGACAGGTTTCTGGAAAAATTGTAAAATGCAAACACATGGCAGGAAATCAAGCATATTTAGAAATAGTTGTTTCATAAGTACTTTCTTTCGCGTTCTCAAATCTACGACAGTAAAAAAGCTAATTTGATCTCCTTTATGGTGCAAGCTACCCCTCCCATCTCTTATGTTGGATGTAGTTTGGCTGCAGGTGAAGCCTGCTCACATCTTACCCTCTGTAGGCTCAGTGGGTTGGGGGATGGGATGAAGTCCTCCATTCTTGCACCGGTCCAGGTCTCTCTTTAGGCGCTGGTTGACTTGTTGTTTCTTCACCACCTGCATGGCGTCAAAGGTTTCCAGTTCCTGCATCTCTTCTTGCACATCCTCCAACTGAAACAAAGCAGATAATCCAGTATGGTTTTAATCAGAATGAGTAAATCAGCCTCTGTCATTCTGTTGATTGAATTAAAACTTGTAATGATAATAAAACAGCCTGTGAATGAGAATCATTTACTGTACCTTCTGAGCGGTGTCATCACTAAGGCGTTTGTGCTCAGAGGCTGTACTGTTGAGTTTATCAATCAGCTGCTGGATCTCACTGAGCTCGTTCTCGATCACGTGCAAACTGAGAACTCCGTACAGTTCTCCATCGTCCTCCTTTTCCAGCACCGCTACATCCTCCTCCAGCTGAGGCAGACGGCGGTCTAAGCCCAGCAGCACACTCTTCAGCACGAAGGCCTGCGGGGACAGCAGAGACACTTAGCATGGACGCAGGTTTAACCCCGTATGGGATATACTGGACTGACTCACCTTCTGAGGGGTGATAATGTTGTTGCAGTTGGATGCGCTGTCCTGCACTGTTTTGAGTTTTTCATGAGGAAAGGATTTCTCTGAGCTAATGAACTCACACACACAATTATCTTGTGTTGTTGTCTAAAATTTTAAAAAACAGAAACCATGTGTTTAAAAAAAGCAAGAAAAAAACGTCAGTCTACTGATGAAACCAGTTTAATATTGCTGTCTTTAGTGTTTCTTACCTGGTGGGTGATGGCGAACAGAGCCCACAGAAGAACGATCACAAACAGCTTCATGATGGATCCGAGAGCAGATCTGCGTCTGTCGATCTGCAGCAGCAGCTACTTTCCTCTGAACACTCCCACAAATGTCAGCATGTGGAACAGTGAATCTGCATGTGCGCCAAGTTTCACTTCCTCCCTGTGGTTGGGATTGTGGCAACTCAGGATTTCTTTACCTGTTGAGGAGAAATGATTTCCGTGCACGCACAGATTGGGCTCATGTAAAACTTCCTGACGGGTTGAATAGACGCCCAAAGAACTTGTTGTTTTGACATTACTCAATAAGAAAGAACTCTGACGAACTTATGAGTCTGGGAAAAATCCTGTTTCTCAAACTCTTCCTGAAAAATCTGCACTGTGAAGCAATATCTTGATATAAGACGTAAATGCAAATATTTTCTTCTGTTTCATTTTTTATTAATATCTTGATATTTTTGTTTGTGTGTTTGTTTGTTATTATGTTCTTTCCTAGCACCTTGGGTCTTTGTAGGCCAATGAAAAAACAACACAAACTAAATTAAAAATGGGGTTGATAAAACACAACACCTCATATGGGACTGAAATCTTTATAACTTAGAATTCTTTCTCTTTCTAAAAAAAATAAACTATTAAAAGGTTTTAACACTTTTATGAAATGAGAAGAGATTCAATACTAATCAGTCATAATCCACTGATGGATTATCTAGTAATAAAAGCCACAAAAAATTGATTTGTGCAAAGCAGAAAAAACTAAAGTTGCATTCCTTGAAATAATGCATATTGCTTGTTGTTTTGCATGCAAAGGTTTTAAACAAAGATCTTGCACAATTTATTATAACTCAGAGTATGTATTGGGTATGACTCATAACGGGAAAACAATAAGTCCTACATGAACCAAATGGGAAATTGGCAATTCCTGAGTCAACCACAAATGTTGCAAGTTTCACCGTTTCTTTATTTTTTCAAGTTTCACATCAATTTGAAAACTTTAGGGCTTTGCAGTGACTCAGTCATGTTAACAGGTATATTTATTAGTGTTTGAATTATTGCAGCTAAATGAAAACATTAAATAACTGAGTTAGGAATAAAAAAGGTTTGTTTCTTAATCTCAGGGACTTGAAATTTTATTCAAAAGTTTATAAAAATATAAAGTAGATGGATAAAAGGCGCAATGGAAATGCAGGGATGGAGTTAGAGGTTCATCAGGTCACACTGTTGCTGGTTCAGGTTAATTTGATGAGAAGCCGAGAAGTAAAATGTAATTGTTTTGTACTTTAGGGGAAGAAAAACAAGGATGTTTCAGAATCAAAAGCATGAACAAAATGGGGAATGGGCGACTCCTGAGTCAACCATGTTTATTTCGAAACTTTATAGTTTCTCCATTTTTGGAGTTTCACATTCATTTGAAATGTTTCAGGGGTCTGAGGCATCTTAAAGGTAAGTCAGCTGAGGAAAAACTCAGGTAAGCAAGGATAATCCATCCGTCCATCCATTTTCTTTACCTGCTTTCCATGCAGGACCGCAGGAAGCTGGTGCCTTTCTCCAGCAGTCATTGGGTGAAAGGCAGGGTACATCGTGGACAGGTTGTCAGCTGCAAGGATAATCAGCAAGCATATTTATCACCCTCTACTGAAAGGGGAAGGCAGACGATAATGTTTTTTGCCCAGGCTTGTGTGTGCATTTGTAATTATGTCTGTTAGTAAAATATTCCATGAACCACTGGGCATGTAATGATTCGATGTATATCTACAAGTGATTAACTTTTGGAGTCAACCTGATTCAAAATGGTGACAACAACCATATGATCATAAAAAAGGCAATAACTCTGTCATATTTACAGATATTTACCTAAACTTTGTCATGGCCTGGCTCTCAAATAGCAAAATACCTCATGAACCACTAAGGATTTTAATGAAACTTTCACAGAAATAGCCATGAATGTACAAGTGATCCAATTCAAGATGGCCACCACATGCAACTGATGTTTAAAAACACAAAAATGACCATAATTCAGTGAATCTTACAAATTTTTATGATTCGGCGTGGTTGTAGCTGAGATTCATACACACCTTATACTCCAATTGCTGCTCATTTCATGAGATTTTTACTTAAAACTTTAGCATTAACTCCTGGAGTCAACCCTGTTTGTCTGTTAGCAAAATATCTCATTAACCACAGAATGGATTGTATTAAAACGTCCAGAACGTAGTCAGTTGATGTACAGCTAAAACAGATTAACCTCTGAAGTCAATTCAATTCAAGATGGCCACCGCAGCTAATTGACCAAAAATGATGATGATGATGATAATAATAATAATAATAATAACAATAATAATAATAATAATAATAATAATAATAATAATAATAATAGTATTTAAGGCGTTATTATTATTATTATTATTGATGTTTCTGAAACTTTTGTGCAAAAATCAAATCCTTCAAAGCAATACAAAAAAAATGTCCAAAAGAAAATAATATATTTTTAATTTTAAATTATGCTAAATTATGGTGAATAAAGAAATAAAAAGAACAATAGAAATTTAAAGGTTGAAGTCATCAGTTTTTTGGTCTCAGTAACACGTTGATGGGAAGCTGAGACACGTATTATTACAACACAGCTGTACTTTCACAGAGATACTACAGGACACTGAAACAACAACTCTTGCATAAAATAAATGAGGAATGGGTGAGGTGTTGTGAAACTCCACAATTTCTGTTTTTGGGGGTTTCACATCCGTGTGAAACCTTTCGAGGTTTTGTGGTGACTCGTTCGTTAATCACCAGTGGGCCTGTTTGTAGTATTTCAGAGAAAGTAGAGAAGGAGGAGGTATTTTGGATCAACTTCTCCTGCTGTAAACACGATGCTGCTGCTGCTGCTGCTGCTGCTGCTGACTTCCACCGTGAGTTATTCTTTAAATCTAAGCTCTAAATCCAAAGACAAAGATGAACGGTTGTGACATGAAAAATAGATTTTCCATTTTTTCATTTTTTTTTTTGGACTGTATCTTCTAAGTGATGCTTTACAAAGTAACCAACCTTCAGCTGCAGATCACAGCAGTGTTTTATTGTGTGAATCTGCAGGAAGCTGGCCAGGCTCAACGTGTGACCGGCCTGATAAAGGACGGGTCATGTCAGTGCGAAGTAAACTCCACTCTGTGGTCCTTTCCTGCTCTGAAGTACGAGGCCGTACTGCAGCAGATCCAGACCTGCGAAGGATCTCTGAGCAGCCTGCAGGAACAGGTAGGAGCTCTTAAAACCTGGAAACTTCATCATCGCTGTTTTTAAATCACTCTTATTTCAGATCAGACGGTCATAATATCAGTTTTACACATTTATCTCAACTAAAAGAACTGAAGTTTTCAAAGTTACAAATAGAAAGTATGAAAATAATTTAAAACATAATTAATTAGAGCCTTTTTTAATAGCTTAAGAGTTTTTGCTGTTTTTAAATTTATTTTTTCACACTCAGTATATACAGTATATCTTGAATGTTAAAGAGGAAAACAACAAAAAATGACAAAAGAAATAAGACTTAGTAACAAAGGTTTGTTTGCCTGTTTTATTGTTTGATATTCTTATTAATATGCGATGTTTGCACTGTCACCTAATCTTAATGGAAAAGCAAATAAATCCTTGATTTTTGCCAACAGCTGTGAAAAATTGGTTCTCACCAAAAAACAAACAAACAAAAAATATCATTTTCTGTGAAAATGCAGAGTGAATGTTGAGTTACCAATGACTTTACTAAAATTTACTGAAGAAGTTATTAAGCTAAAATGAGCTAGTTTTGATTCATTAAGGCAAATAAAAAAAAAAACATTTAAAAACAAAGCATCTATTCCACTAAAAAAAACACAACACTAGCTAAACGGTGAAAGAACTAAAATACAAGCTAAATGTTATAAGAACCAAAATGCAAACAAAAAGCAAAAAGTAGCTAAATGCTAGCTGAATCCTAAAATTGCAAAAGACTAGCTAAAAACTAAAAGCAACAAAATACTAGCTTAAAGCAGCAAAAGGTTAGCTTAAAGCTTAAAGCACCAAAAGGTACTTAAAAGCTAAGATAGCAGAATGGACGCTAATAGCTCAAAGCTGTATGCTAAAAAAAAAAAAAAACGGGAAAATGAATTTCTGCTTTTATTTCCAAGATTTTTAAATGTGTTACACAGCACATACAATTTTTATTTACTAACAAAAACACCATATAGTTCCTATGTTTGTAGGTGTACGTTACTCACCTATTAAATGGATGGTTGCAAAAAATATTATTTCTTTTTTATAATTTTACAAATCCAGATGCACCTGGAAATAACAGCTAATCTCTTTTTTAATAGTTTGAAGTGGACTATAATTTGTGTTTTATCTGATCAGCTAAACCGATATTAAAATCTCATTCAAGCAGTTTGGCAGAAGCATTTTATCCAGACAGTTTCGGAGACTCGGCACAGAAATGTACTTGTTTGTTTCCCTGCAGCTGAAGGCCTCCAGCCAGCGTCTTCCTCAGATTCTGGCTCAGGTTGAGAACGTGACAGCTCGACTACAGCCCTTTCAGTACCTCCGTAATAAAGGTCTGTACACGGTTCTGTCTCTGCGCCTGCTGGGCCAGGAGCTCAGCCAGCTGGAGACAGACATCAGTGCTCACACCCAGATGAACAACGCACAGAAACAGAAACTCTCCAAGGAGGTACAGAAAACTACAGAAAAATACAGTTTCTTTCAGAAAGGTTTCCTTTATGAATGTGTGTATGTGTGTTAGGTGGGTAAACTGCGTTCAAGTGTGGAGAGGATGCAAGTTTCCGACACAGTTAACATGAAGACTGTGAAGGAGAATCTGCGCTACCTGAAGAACAGTGTGGAGTCCTGCAAGACAATCCCCAAAGACTTCAGAAGTATGTGATATTTGTTGACATTACGCAGGATGTGGTGACGTACACACCGTGCAAAAATGGTTGTATTTATGAGGAAGCCAGGCTGGTCTTTCTAAATGTTTCCTTGGCTGAACATCTTTAGAAAGTCACAAGTTTAGAGAAGAT
The DNA here is from genome assembly GCF_001649575.2 of Kryptolebias marmoratus. Lineage (NCBI taxonomy): Eukaryota > Metazoa > Chordata > Actinopteri > Cyprinodontiformes > Rivulidae > Kryptolebias > Kryptolebias marmoratus. The sequence continues at coordinate 24,231,435 of NC_051440.1, read as the reverse complement.
GTGTGTCCTCAGAACTGGAAAATCTGATGATAAAATGTTATTCTCTCTGTGTTGCAGCCCAGCATATGTACTGCCTCAAGGGTCTGATCACGAGCATCAGTAACCCTGTCTCAACCAAAGTCAGTCCTTATGGTAAGAGCTACATCTCTGGTTCGTGGGGGAAACAGGCACAGATGGACAGTGACGGGGAGAAGAGCAGCTACTGGGTTCAACCTTTGGTCAACAGCCACATCTATGGAAACACAATGCGCGTTTACCAAACCTACAAAGACTTCATGGCTTCTGTTAACCACAAGGACGTCACCTTGGCTCCATCTCACAGTCATGCCAACTCTGTTGATGGTCCTAGCGCTGTTTTATATGGAGAAGCTCTGTACTATCACTGCTACCGCTCTGCAGATGTCTGTCGCTACGACCTGAAGACAAACACCGTCAAACGTGTGACTCTCCCCGGCACCGGCGTGGGTTTCAACAACAAGTTCCCCTATTGTTACTATGACTGCCGCTCTAATAGCGACGTGGACCTGGAGGCAGATGAGACCGGACTGTGGGCCCTCTATGCCACTATAGGTAACCACGGTAACCTCGTAGTGAGTAGGCTACTTTGGGACAATGAGGCTCAGACTCTCAACATGTCGCAGACGTGGGAGACAAGGGTGTTCAAAAAGGCGGTGAGCAACGCCTTCATGGTGTGCGGCGTGCTGTACGCCACTCGTTTCGTGGATGAATATCGAGAGGAAGTGTTCTACGCCTTCGACACGGCGACGGGGAAAGAAGACAACTCGCTTGCACTGCCGCTGCAGAAGATAGCCAAAAGTGTGGCCAGTCTGAGCTACAACCCCACCGACAGGCAGCTCTACATGTACAACGACGGATATCTTCTGGCTTATCAGGTTGACTTCTGATTCGATGCTTTCATTTATCCTCAGCAATCTTCAGATAACAGCAAAAAAAAATACACCAACATATCTTAAAATACAGCTTAAAGACTTCTCTAACATTTGGTCTTGTCTAATGCATGTATAAATTAACAAATGTTTTTCTTTTGCAGCATTACTGAATGAAATAAATCTACAAAGTCATATTCATAAAGCATGTTTTTTGTTTGTTTTGTTTTGGGTTATTCTTTTAATGGAGATAGACTAATTGTGCTATTTTCTCTGATGTAAATGTTATTGACATCAACATTTCGCATATCACTCCTCACAGACCAAACCTGTTGGTATGGCCCAGCCAAAGCTACAACAAATTGGTCTGGTACATTCTCGAATCCATGTGGCCCCACACAAGATCATCTGCCCATGTCTCTATCCGGGTTTTTCCCCTTTTCTTTTTTTTTTTTTT
>NC_051440.1:24224732-24225795 GCF_001649575.2 Kryptolebias marmoratus | reverse complement strand
GTTTGGAGCATTTTTCTTGTTTCTTTCTCTTGTTTCCATCCTGTCCTGCGCTTGCTATCTTGCAATAAAGTTTCTGAGTAGTTATGATAGGTTGCAGGAGTTTTATAAAATCTTTAAGGAGGAGGGCTCTTCTTAAGCGGCCATTCGGTTGAAACCGGAACCGGAAACTCTCCCAATTGTTAATTTTCACTGTCAAAGGCAGTGGAGGGTAAATAAATGTGCATGAACTTCAACATTAAGGATGTTTGTGCAATGCTAATGGGAAATTCCCCTGTGATACTGATCTAACTGCCCTCCCATCATCAGCATGATGAAGGCCCTGAACTTTTCTGGGTTGTTGTTGTTTTGCATTTTTCTGCCATCTTTTTTATTTCTTCTTTTGTGATTGTATCACTTTCACTTAAAAATGAATAAAAAACTAAAAAACTGTTGTTGTTTTTTCTGAAAAATTACTGTCTAACAGATCTTCAGGGTCAAATTTTACTGTTGTTGTACCTTTTAGTTTAGCTTGTTTTGTATATTTTATTAGTGCTATCTTATTGTGTGTTAAATGTTCTAAAATAAAACTCATTATGCTGAGAATAAAATGAGCAAAAAAGTAAAATTACAAACTGAACCTCATAGGCTTCAGATACCTTACATGGGCAGTTGGTTCATGTAAAGTACCTGTATGTGGACAGTAGTTTGGTAGCACAACAGAAAATAAGAAGAATTTTGGGTACTCGTTTTGGTTTAGGAGCCATGTTGTCTCTGTGGACCACTTTAGTGAAGTTTAATTTTCAGCATTTGACTCAGTATTAAATAAATGTCTCATTCTATTTCTACTTCACAAAAACAAATCTCAAATCAATCATTTTACTGACTGCAAGAAAATAAATGAATAAATAAAAGAAGATTAAAAAAAATGTGTGTGAAACCGGGATTCATAAAGCACACGGAGCTTCACATAGAAGGGGTTCTTTATTCTCAAAAAAAGTGTGAGTGTAAGAAAAATTAAAAAAAAGAATGAGATTCAATATATGGGGAAATAATTGGTCCGTATTTCGAACGGTAAAAAGCCTTA
>NC_051440.1:24220389-24224632 GCF_001649575.2 Kryptolebias marmoratus | reverse complement strand
GATCCTCGCGTCGCTGCCACAACTACTAACCTGTACGTACTTACCATTGCGGTCCGCACGTTGGCACTGCCAATCTCTACTCACCGTCAAGCCAAGCCTTCCTGTAAATACTCACCGTTGGATCGCTTCCCTGCTACTCACCTTCACCTCGCCATAAGCAAGCCAAACCTTAACCTCCTGCAGTACCTCCTCATACTCAGCTCAATACAATACTCATCTGCTGCCTTCCTTTCCAGGTCTGTTCCTGTTAACCTGATAGTCACTGTATGTGAGCCAGTAGTCTACTGGCTTTGAAGGACTGTTTCAGGACAACTTTGTGGGAGGAAATATGTGATCCTTATGGGGAAGATATTGATGGACTCACACATTTTATTACGGATTATGTCAATTTCTGTGTGGAGAACACTGCACCCAGAAAGACTGTTAGGTGTTTCTCCAATAATAAGCCCTGGAATAATCCTGATATAAAGGCCCTCTTGAAGGAGAAGAAGAGGGCTTTTAGGTCGGGTAATAAAGAGGAGATGAAAGCTGTGCAGAGAGAGTTGAGGAGAAAGATTTGAGAGGGCAAGAAGAGCTATAGAGAGAAAATGGAGGCNTCTCTCCCGTTTTACCCGTTAGTGCCACAGTACATAAACGAGGTTTTTTTTCTACTTCCGGTAATTTTAGACCTCTCGGTAACAACAGCACCACATGCGGACAAAAACAAGAATTACAACCAGTCGGTGAAATAAAAAGCAAAACATGGTTTACAAAATACATTTGACATGTACCCATTTTTCACCTGGTTACATGTGGTTTAGTTTTTCAAAAAAAAGGCTTGTTGATCAGCAACGGTTATCACCACTAAACAAAACTATTCATGATCTTTGTACCTTTTTAACTAACACTAAATGTCTCCACTAATAACAAGCAGAAACATAATATGTAATATAATATGAAGAGGCTGAGGTTAGACCTAAAGTATACAAATTAACATTCAGTAAAGTCCTGATGGTAGAACTTTAACAATGATGCCTTCAGTATTTGGTCATTTTAAGCCTGTAGTTTATGATGTGTATAAATGTGTGTAAATGTGAATAAATGTGTAGTTCAGGTAAGTCAAGAAAATTTTGAGATGATGATGAGGCTTTTTCACCACTAGAGTGTGCCGCATGGCTAAGAAAACAAAGCAAAAACTTGACCACCTGACACTAAAATATTTATTACTGAAATAGCAAAAGGATATTAGAGCCTAACATAATCAGGTTTTAAAGATACATAAGATATACTTTAAAATAATAATTTAAAAGGTTTCCTCAGCCATATCAGGTAATCTTTAGCTGTATTTGTAGGACTGAAGGATGTTGAACATACAGAGAAATCACTACATGTAAAATATCTCAATCCAACTATTTGTTTTTTGCATTATGGAATTCTGGGGGTCTGTTTCACATATATGTAAATTATTTTACACCAAATATGCACCTTACATAGTCATGTTGCAGTTCCAGAGTCAGCATTAATAATGTTGAATGACAGGTAGATCATTATGAGTTTTATACTCTCTGTTGTGGAATAACTACAATTGTGGGTGTATGATTAAACTGAAATAAAATGTGCATATTTTGATTTAAACAGAATTTAGAATGGAAATGGTTGAGTATTTAATGACCTGATGCATTTGTGTCCGCCCATGAAGTCTTTATCATTCTGGTGACACAAAAGGTCTCTTCTTTGACAAAAAGTCACTTTCTGCAGGGATTACATCTGGTTGAATCAGTGGCACAATGCAACAATTTTAAAATGTGAAACTCAATTTATTTATTTATTGTTTTCTTAAGTGACCTCGAGGTTGTGTTAAAAACAAATGTTCTGACTTGTCTCAACAGAGAAAAAGAATCACCTCTAATTTATATGTTGGACATAGAATATGATTCTGCTTTTCTTGCTTTAACAATCCATCCATCCATCTTCTTTACCTACTTTTTTTGCAGGTCACAGGGGAGCTGATGTTGCTCTCCAGCGGTCGTTGTGTGAGAAGCTGGGTTCACCTGAACAGGTACAAACCAAACATCTTGGTTTAATTTCCATGTAGTTTAATAGATGGCGCCAATATGCTAAAGATTTATTGAACTGAGTCACAAAGTTAACAGAGACCTTCTTGAGGGTTTTTCTTATCTTTATTTCCATTTTTGAAATATTCAGTCGCATTTATGAAGACAAAAGACACAAACAGTCAACATCAGTTGCATTAAATTCCAATTTGTTTTGTAGTTTTTAGGAAAAGAAAAGCTAAACTTTAACAGAAATCAGCCTTTTTTCTTATCTACTCAGAGTAAAACTATTTCAGTAATATGTTGTTCTGTATTGTTAACGTCAACCTATATGTATTAAAATAAAAGAGTTAAAAGATACATAGTGGGAGCAAAGAGCGCCCCCTGCTGGCCTTACTATTTAAGTTCTGTTCAAACCTCAAAAAAAAAATTGGCAGGACAGCACAACAGTAGTAAAATAAAACATGCAGTTGATAAAAAAAATGATATCCTGGTTATATTGAGAGTTGATTAAAACAAAAAAAAAAACATGCCAAGAATCAGTTTATTGAATTAACACAGCAGAAAAGAAAGCTAAGACTGTTTATGCACCAATATGATTGGATGAATGTTATGTTGTCAACTATTTACTAGTTTCTAACTAATCATGTGCATTACATACTAATACGTTTTGCCTGAAAGCTTTTATTTAAATACAGGCTCATGTGGGAAAAAAATCCCTCTTTTACTCAAACGAAACCTCGTAAGAGACTATGAACCCATCAGAATAGGCGTGCAGCATCTTATCCACTGGACTGTAGTTTAAGGAGTAAATGTTAGTTTTCATCTTGTTTATGTAGATACCAACATGAAAGTTTTCGTTCTTTGTTGTGGTGTCAAAGGAGTAAAAGATCTCCTCCACGGTCGAGTTGACAAAGCGTGTCGCGTAAAGGACGCCACAGGCTACAAAGGTGTTGGTGACACTGCTCTTGAAAACTGAAGTGCGCCAGGTTTGACCGAGAGTCAGCACTTCTCCCTCCTCCACCTTGGATAGAACCAGGTTCCCAAAGTCCTGATTGGTGGTGTAGACCACCCAGACACCAGACTCATCCGTGGCCAGGTCCAGGTCGGTGTACTTGTAGCACTGGCCAAGGTGGCAGAAATTAGCATTTGAGTTATACCTGAAACAAAGAAAAATTTTAAACTGAAATATGAACAACAAACAGTGACATATTATATCAGTGTTTCTGTTAGGGGTGTCAAACTCCAGACCTTAAGAGTCACTGTCCTGGAAGTTTTAGGTCTTTCTGCTCCAACACATCTGATTGAAATGATTTAATTACCTCCTCACTGAATCATCAAGTTCACCAGAAGCGTGTCCACAAATGAGTCATTTAAACCAGTCGTTTTAAAGTAAGAGCACATCTACAACATGCAGGACAGGCCCCCTGAGAAATGGAGTTTGACCGGTGCTTTAAACAAAACCAGAATACTCCAGGACTGTGTTCCAACAAGGTACTTATATCAGCAACATTAAAAATAGAGCCTAAATGCAAAGCTGAATAGCAAACCTGGTGCCTTGGGGTAGTTGTAGGGTGGTAATACTTTTGGCGGTGAGGTTAAATCGACAAACGGCATCTTTGTTATAGCAGTTGTAGAACAAGGCCCCACCATACAGAACAGCATTTGGACCCTGAATGGTGTTGGTGGTTGGATTAGAGGAGTGGATCTCCACTTTACCTTCTGGTAAGCCAAAAAAAAAGAAAGAAAATAAGTGAATATGTTATATTTGTCACAGCTCCATCTGTTCCTGCCACGCCTCTTGCCACAGCCACTTAACTTTCCACAGTCCCACAGTCCAAGCCACGCCCATATTGCCATGCCCACACAATCACCTTCATCTGCTTCACCTGTTCCTGTCACTATAAAGACCCACAGCTCCCAAATCACAGTGCCAGATTATTGAAAGCCTTGTTGCAAGTAAATGTCCAGCGTACTACTCTGGTTCATGCCTGATCTCGACCCATGCCTGTTCCATGACCACCGTCTCTTGTCTGCTCCCTGCCTGATACTTCTTTGGACTCTGATCTCTCGTTGCCGACCTTGCCTCGCTCATCTGGACCTCGCCCTTTGGATTCTCCCTGTCTGGTTTTGGCTTTGGACCTCTGACCTACCGGTAACGACCTCACGCCTGGATCTGGATTTTCCCTCTCGTCTCAGCCCCTTTCAGA
>NC_051440.1:24071620-24220314 GCF_001649575.2 Kryptolebias marmoratus | reverse complement strand
GTCCAGATGGCATCAGCTCAAGGCTTCTCAGGACCTGTGCGGATGAGTTGTGTGATGTGACCGGGTACATCTTTAACCTTAGCTTGAGCTTAGGAAAAGTTCCACAGTTGTGGAAGACATCTTGTGTGGTACCAGTGCCAAAGACCCCACACCCAAAAGACCTCAATAGCTACAGGCCAGTGGCACTGACATCTCACCTGATGAAGACCTTTGGAGAGATTGCTTCTGGCCTACCTCCGCTCCCTGGTGAGTCCATCTATGGACCCACTTCAGTTTGCCTACCAATCTGGCATTGGAGTGGAGGATGCCATTATCCACCTTCTACACAGCTCTCTTTCTCACCTGGAGAATACAGGGAGCACAGTGAGAATCATGTTTTTTGATTTCTCAAGTGCCTTCAATACCATCCAACCCATATAAAAGGGCAAGCTGGAGTACACGGGTCTGGATCATCACCTCATCACCTGGATCCTGGATTAAAGTCAAAGTCAAATTTATTTATATAGCACTTTTCAGTAACAGGGTGGTACAAAGTGCTGGATTACCTCACAAAACAGCCACAGTATGTGAGGACTCAGGGCTGTCAGTCAGACAAGGTTGTCTGCAGCACGGGGGCTCCACAAGGAACAGTCCTTGCCCCCTTCCTCTTCACCCTCTACACTGCTAACTTTAGGTACAGCTCTGCCAGTTGTCATTTGCAGAAGTTCTTGGATGACTCGGCTATTGTCAGCCTCATTAAGGATGGAGATGATGGGGAGTACAGAGAACTGATCCAGAACTTTGTGGAACGGTGCAAGAAGAACTGTCTGCAGATTAACACAGGTAAAACAAAAGAACTTGTGGTGGACTTCCGCAGGTCTAAACACTCCCCTTCTGTGCCAGTGAACATTCAGGGAATGGACATTGAGATTGTGAGGTCCTACAAGTACCTGGGTGTTCACCGTAACAACAGGCTGGATTGGTCTGACCACACAGCTGCCCTCTACAAGAAAGGACTGAGCAGACTACATCTCTTGAGGAGACTCAGGTCCTTCGGTGTGCGGGGGGCTATTCTTCAGGCTTTCTTTGATGCTGTGGTGGCATCAGTCATCTTTTATGGAGTGGTCTGTTGGGGCAGCAGTATCTCCACTGCTGACAGGGGGAGACTGAACAAGATCCTCAGGAAATCGAGCTCTGTCCTGGGGTGTCATGTTGATCCAGTTTAGGTGGTGGCAGATAGGAGAATGAGGACTAAGCTTCAGCGCATGCTGGAGTACCCGTCCCACCCCATGCACCACTTTCTCATAGAACTGAGCAGCTCTTTTAGTGCCCGGCTGTGGCACCCTAAGTGTGTGATGGAAAGATACCGCAGGTCTTTCCTCCCGGCCGCCGTCAGACTGTATAACACCCACTGCTCTTAGTAGCTCATGACTCTTTATTATAGGCATACATTGGAATTTACTTATTAGTATTTTTTATATTCATATGTTTTTTTTCTGTATATTGGTTCTGTTCTGTCCTCTGTGCTGCTGCAACAATGTAAATTTCCATGCTGCGGGATTAATAAAGGAATATCTTATCTTAAATACACTTACCTTGATCTCGTCTCCTGAGTCTGTCAGTCACCCGGCTGCTCGCTTTTGACACCTTTGGTAAAACGTGACACTCATCTGAGGAGCTTCATCAATTCTCAGTGAGAACTGAAACATCTTTCAGCTACAGAATAGTCCAGTTGTTTTTGTTTTTTAACCTTTTTTGGATTTACTATGTCCTGGATGACTGAGAATCTACACCAGCATGTGCCACATGTCAGCATGGTCTGGGCAAGGCACTGAACTCCTCACTGCCTCTAATATGTACCCCATCGGTTGATAAATGTAATCTAAAAGCACATATAAAACTATAGAATGACTTATTAAGGTTAGCTTTGTAGAGATGTAGATGTGTGTGTGTGGGCACAGATTGTGTTGTAAAAGGCTCCGAGAGGCCTGATTGGCTAGAAAGGTGCTATATAAGTACAGTCCATTTAACATTTTAAGGAAAACCTTTAAGATGCTATATTTTAAAATTTGTTTCACACTAATAAGGAAACAGAAATAATTCAAAGTGTATATAAAACAACTATATATATATATGTGTGTGTTATACAAATCCATCTGCTGTGGCTGTTTGAGCATTTCATGTCATTGCAAAGATATTTTTTCTTTCTAAATTGAATAGAACTCACATGGACTTGGGTAAGAACAGAAAATGGGTATGTTTCCATAAATACATGAAATGAAAGTTCATTTCGAATTTATCTATCTGCCTCTGTTCAGTCTTGTCAGTGATGACAAGATTAAACTGTGGTAGATGTTTAATTTTGATGTTCAATCTTGTTGCTGGGCCTTCACTGCTGACAAAAGGTGAAGACTAAGAGATATTGGTTTTGCCATCTTTCTGTTTGTGTTTGTCTGTCTGTTAATAAAAATATCTGACAAACCCCTAGACAATTTTAAATAAAACTTTCAGAAAGTAATCACTGACTGTACATCTACATCTAATTAGCTTTTGGACTCAGACTAATTGAAGATGGCTGCCACTAATGAGTAACCTTAGCAAACAGAAAAATGTAAATCAGTCATTTTTGCAGACATTGAGTTAAAATTTGTGGTAGTAGCGGAGAGTCCCCAACACATATTCCAAGTGCTAATCCAAGTTGTCTAAAACTTTGCCATTAACTGTCAGTCAATAATGCCTGTTAGCAAGAAATCTTATGAAACACTAGATGGATTTTAATTAAACTCTCAGAAAGTCATCATTGGATATACATCTACAACTGATCAACCCAATTTATAACAACTGTCACAGCCAAATGACCTTAGGAAAGACACAAATGGCTAATGTAATTAATTTACAGCCTGGATAAGTGGTATTTCAGGCAATGAAAACAGATACAAATAAGATGTAGATAAATAGGACAGATAAGAATAACAGATAAGAACAAGAATATTAGTATGCAGATTCAGTGTGTGTGCGTGTGTTTTCACAAAGTTGACAATGTTTGTAATTATCAATGACTCACTGTGTGTGAAATTAAAATGCTATTTTTTCCTGAATGCTGTAGGATTTGTGAGGATAAATGGTGTGATGATAAGGTGAGAACAGTTCAAAAGAGAGACTTCATCTAAATAAATTAAATGTGCACTAGAAGGGTGTTTCTGCTACTTTTGAACATGCTGAAACATTCTCTCTCTCTCTCTCTCTCTCTCTCTGTCTGTCTGTTCAGCACTAAGTAATTTTTTGTCATCTACCACACCTTGCAGAATAACAAAGGAGAAGTTTTTTTCTGTTTTAATAGTCAGCAGGATTCTCAGCTGGTTCAATAATACCTATTTGGGTACCATCAAAACAGAGTTTCTACTGGTTGGCAGTAAATCAACTTTATCCAAAGTCAACAGTTTCTCCATCAACATTGACAACACCCAGGTTTTGCCCTCCACCCAGGTTAAGAGTTTGGGTGTCACTCTAGACAGCATTCTCTCCTTCCGTTCACACATCAATAGNGTCTGGTTTTGGCTTTGGACCTCTGACCTACCGGTAACGACCTCACGCCTGGATTTGGATTTTCCCTCTCGTCTCAGCCCCTTTCAGACCAGCCGGTCTGCAACACTAAACCAAGTTGGAGTGGACTTACCAGTTCCGGTCCCGTCACTAGCCGATCACGTGAGTGAGACGATCAAAGACTTTGAGCCTGCTTCCAGCTTCCTGGCAATGAAATCCTTAAAACTTTGTTGTGAGTTTGAGTTCTTCCAAGCCTTGCCTTGTCAATATTACATGTACTATGCTCCTTAGCATCCACTGAGCCCACTCTGAGGTTTTACATGACTTGCTGTTGATTCCAGTCACTTCCACCTTTTTATAAAACCACTAATAGTTGCCTGTGGAATATTTAGTAGTGAAGAAATTTCACGACTGGACCTATTACACACGAGGCATCCTCTCACAGTACCACGCTGAAATTCACAGCGCTCCTGAGAGTGACCCATTCTTTCACAAGTGTTTGTAGAAGCAGTCTGCCTTGGTGCTTGATTTCATACACCTGTGGCCATGAAAGTGATTGGAACATCTGAATTCATTTCAATTTGGATGGATGAGTGAATACTTTTTGCACTATACTGTATAACTTTTAGAGTTAAATTACACTGCGTGGCAGAAGACCCCTTTTCTCAGAGTTTTGTGCATACATACATATTTTTTTTAATGTTGCAAATAGATTTCCAATCAACTTCATTGTGGCTGTAGGATGGGATCAAATAAATAATTTGCTCTAACTGAACCTTTTGCCAGTTTGCCCAGAAGCATATTTGGATTTTGTATAATGTTGAATGCAATTGCAGCTTTTAAAACATTTGCTTCATTCTGAAAATAAAACACAAGAACACAGAGGTGCTTTACGTGGATGGTCTCCTTTGATGAGGACTGCAGCACGGTTGGAGTAGAGACGGATGTGGTTGCCGTATTGATCGCCGGTTGTCAGCGCTACCTTCCAATACCAGCTCTCGTTCCCTGGCTGTGGTTTGGGATCCCGACCCCAGGATCCATATAAATATCTGTTAACACTTGTTCCTTCATCGAAGAACCTCACCTCTGAGATGTTTTGAAGCGGACCACGTTGACAGGTCCCTAAAACAAGTGAAATAAAATGTAGGATAATGTACAAATTTAAGCATGAGAAACCTTATTGTTGTTGGCTGATGTGTGCACGACATTGAGTACAGTTAAAATTAAATGACTATTGCTGCTTTTGTTACCATGCGGAGGCTGGGCAGGTGGAACAGTGGCTTGAACTGCAGTATTGCATGCTTCCAGGTTTGCCTTTAGACGCCTGTTCTCTTGTCGTCCCTTCACAACCTGCATGGTGTCAAACGTCTCCAGCTCAGACATTTCTGCTTTCAGATCCTGTAACTGAGTGAAAAAGTTGACATAATGATGTGTGGAATAAACAAAGAAAACACAAGAAAACCCTTTTAATAGTCTTTTTAAATATCTTCAGCAGAAACAAAGGTCAGAAGACACAGCACCCTTCCAAAGTAAGTCGTTAAGAATAGGGGAGAAATTGCGGCACTGCTTACATGTTTTCAAGTATGTTGCATCTCTGTATTAAAAAAGCTAAAACAAGTCTATACTTGTCTCTATACAATGTTTTAAGCTTAAACTAAACGGCTAACACACTATTTTAAATTTGATTGTCCACTGCTATTTTTGTGTTGTAATTAGTATTTAATTTATTTGTGCCTGATCATTTTTAACTTTGGTTTGAGCTTGCACAAATTTCTGACGTGTTGACCTGCGTGCGGTTAGGATTCTACCTGGTGGGTGGTGTTGGCGGTGAGGAGCTGCTGTCCCACAGTGGTGCTGTTGAGTTTGTCCATCAGCTGTCTGACCTCAATCATTTCGTTCTCTATAATGTACAGGCTGAGAACGCCGTACAGTTGTCCGTCGTCTTCCTTCTCCAGGATCGACACGTCTTTGTTCAGCTGGGCAACACGTCGCTCCAGTCCCAGCAGCAGACTCTCCAGCTCCAGTGTCTGCAGAGGCATCAGTGATCACAAGACACACGCAGAATAAACGCAGACGTACAGGGATGGAGTCAGTTGGTTTACCTTTTGTGGCGTGATCTGCCTGTTGCAGGTTGTGACGTTGTTTTCGACAAACTTGAATTTGCCATGAGGGAATTCCTTTTCTCCAAGGCTCAGCTCACATGTACACTTTTCACGTGTAGGTACCTGAAACATAAATGAACAGCAGATCATGATTTGCAATGATATCATGAATAAATATTAAATTTTCTAATATAAATGAATAAAATAATTCTTACCTGCTGGGTGAGAGTGAAGAGAGAACACAGTTGAATGAATGCAAACGGCTTCATGATGGATCGGAAGCAGAGCTAATTGAAACTGAACGCAGTTTGGTTATGAGGGTGTTTCTGCAGCTGAAGTAACCAACTTGTGAACACTCCCACTAATGTCTGCATGTATGTAAGTAACTGTGGGTGTTTTTTGTGTATCAAGTTGCTTTCTTACTTGTGGTTAAGATTGCATGAGCAAAGGGATTTTTTTTCTTGCATGTGATTGGCCAAAATAACAGACATTGCTGAGAATGATTACTCATCCCCACAGTTCTTTTTACATCCAAAGTAGGATGCATATTATTATCTTTAAGTTCCATCAACCACTCATATCTTGCAAATAGAGTATGGTGAAAACTTTAGCACTTTAGTTTTATTTGTAGCCACGATGGGCTGAATATCCCAGGAACAAAAACACTCTGTGAGGTATCTGTTCGGCACCAAACAGCAAAGTCAGCAAATGTAAAAAAGGAACGACCATGAACTTCAACTGCATAATACACTAACTTGAGACAATTTATAGAAGTGTTTCAGGATTAAGAGTTCAAATAAACTGCATTTACTTGAGGACTTACTTAATTGAGTGGCTGACCCTAAGAGGTGGCCAACCCTGGTCCTCAGGGCCTCCATCCTGCAGGTTTTACTTGTTCCTCTGCTCCAACACACCTGATTTGAATCAATGGGTGATTAACAGGCTTCTGCTGAACATGAAGAGGTGATTTAACCACTGAATCAGGTGTGTTGGAGCAGGGAAACAAGGAAAACATGCGGGATAGAAGCCCTCGAGGACCAGGATTGGAGACCCCTGCACTAAATGACTTAACTGGAATCCCAAGCAGTAATGGAGCTCAGGTACCAGAAAAAATTACAGTAACTGCAGTGAAAAACAAAACACAGAAAAAAACTGATCAGCTTCAACAAAAAACAACAAATACTAAATGTCTGTGATTAAAGCCTAATATTTCTTGAAGGGATGCATATCGACTGTTGCCTTTCATCCCAGAGTTTTAGACTGAGATCATCGTATGTTGAGAAATGATGAAGTTGGAGATGTTTTGGTCAAGCCTTGAAAACGTTACGTGCAATCTCATGCAATGATCTGTAAGAGCTTAAAGTGTGCATTGTTAATGACTGTCAGCTACTACCACAAGTTTTAACTCAACATGTGTAAATCTGACTGAGGCTGACCCATTTTTGTGTAGGATAATAAATCAGGGTGACTCCAGAAGTAAGAAAAGGTGGAAAAAAACAGCATTGGGATAAGATCTGAACCACACCTAACAAATATTACATAATCAAGAACAGCTGCAACAAACAGTTTAAAATATCTGGTTTTAATATTATGTGTAGCTTATAGGTTTTAATTAATATAAGCAAAATATTACATCTTTATAGGGGTAATAAGAAAAGTAAAACTAAGCTAGTTTCCACCACTAGAGCCGCAACTGTTATTGTTAAAAGTCATTAAACTAAAAATCTCTGGTTAAGAATTTCAAGATTCAGAATTATTTGTGAAACCCTGTATTACTTTTAATCTGTTACATTTAAAGGATAAATTGATTTTTTTCGTAAAAATATTTTAAATTATGTATGGAATATGTGAAATAAGAAGAGCTGTATAAATGTTTGAGCAAACCAGTGAATTAGAAGTAAAATGTAAAGTGATCTTTAAAACATTATCTGAGCAAGAGTGCAAACCGTTTACCATTTTACCATAAAAAATGGTAAATCGGTAAAAGGAAGTCAAGGGGACAGGAAGAGTGACTAACACCACATGTGCCTTTAATGAAAACATTTTTATAATAGACTAAGATACAGTAAGTTTTAATTAAGATTAAGGAACAGAAAGTGATTATTTTGCACTTAGAGCAAAAAAATAACCGTTATCAAAAACCACAAAATATCAGACTGAGTCATTAGACATAAATATTAATTATGTGGTTGGTGAAATCCACATAGCATGTTAGCAATGACTAAATTAATGCAGAGTAAGCAGTTTATATGTGCATGTGTTAAAATGTTGCAGACTTTATAGCCACCTTTACCAGGACCAGACTGGAGTCAGCACAAAAAAATCAACGTTTGACCAAAGATGCAAGCCTGTAGAATAATTATTTTTAAATAAAATCATCAGACTGTGTGGCTTTTTTTAAATAAACGGGCTGCCAAAAATCATGTCCAGAAAGCTATTATTATTATTATTATTATTATTGTTGTTGTTTTTGCAACTGTTGCACTTGCTTATCTTTTTTAAAAGTACAACACATAAAAAACAAAACAAAAACAAGAACACATAATTAATGAAACTTTGAATAATCACAAAACTCATGAAACTAAGACTTGTCAAAGCTAAATAAGTATTCTTTGCTCCTTCTTGTGTTTATGATATGTGCACATGAAATCATTTTATAGTTATGTTTTTTTTTTTATCAATGATGCTTTTCTTGTCTTCTTCTCTTCCTTCAGCATCAGAGGTTGAGAAATCAATCTTTACTAAACTATAAGATATATTTCTTCAGCTAAGAGTAATCACTCGCAACACATTGTTACGAAATATTAACCCTTTATTTATACACTGAATATGTTTGGTACATCAGTATAAATTTGTTTATAAATACAAGAGAAAAAATGATATCTGTATGATTTGTCATGTTTTGAAAATGAAATTGGGGAAACTTCTGTCACACTTATAATGCGTAGCGGTCCACATCAATGCAGCTGGGTTCTGAACCAACTCTGAACTTTTTCTGTTTGGTTCTTCAAAGCTCTCTTTAAATTCTAAAAATCTCACATTGATGTGGGATGATTAGTAACTTACGAACAGTAAGAGGCAGCTTAAAGACAAACTGGTCTTTGAGGTCATTTTGCAGAGCTGATTTGTTAAAGTTCCTCATGTCGAGACACAGTTACTGGATTCGGTGAAAATCATTGAATCAAAGTGTTGCATTGTGCTTATAAACAGAACCAAATTAGTGCACGGCACAACTGGCACAACGCAGGTGTCTTCACCTGTTCAGGTGTCTTTGTGCCAGTTGCATTATGGGATCAGTCCTCTTGCTTATCAGTTATGTAAAGGCTGGACAGAAAGTCTTAACTCAATGTAAATACAGTATGTTATGTTTCTGATCTGTTATAAAGTTTAATGGCACAGATCTGTGTTTACCAGATACACTTTTTTATTGTTCTGAAAGCACAAGCTGTGTGTATGAGTACGAACTGGAGCTGTAATTTTATTAAAACCTTTAATTTAAGAAACCTTTGAACAAATATCACCTATTAAAAGGTTTTTGGTTGTTACAGAAATGCCCAAGGTATTTACTAACCCTAACCATAACCCTGTAGTGGTATTTAGAGGATAAAAAATGATTACTTTAATTTTTATCTCATTTAACTGAGGATACTAATTTGCTTTTTAACATTTTAGCTCTTTAATGCACTTTAGGATGGATGTAACAGGTGGGTCCCTTAAGATTTTAGAACAGATACTTTAAATTTCTGTATCTTTGACAGAGCAATAAAACTATCAATTATAGCATAAATACTATTTTTATGATATTTATATACATATCTATTTCATATAAATTACACAAAACAAATATATTCACTAAAAAACACTAAATGTTGTTCTGGTTTCCTTCCACATGCTCAGATGTTCCTGATTTTACTTTAAACATCTGCAAACACATGCACACACACAAAGTTTTAAACATTTTATTTTTTTAAAAGTTCATTTATAAAAACAATCAGCACAGCAAAAATTTTCAAGACAAAAATAGTTTTGAATGAAAAGAGGGAAGTAAAGAATTTATTCGTCCGACCGCAAGTGTTGAGAAATGTTACATTTTGATATTTTTACTTTTGTCAATCACACGAGTGGTTTTATGGGTAAGTGACGACTCATTAGTGACACGAAGCAAGTCAATGAGACGCAAGTTTGTTGAGACAAGGTTGTATTTAGAGAAACTAGGAGACGAGTGTTTGTGTCTTTGTCGGTTCACTCTTCATTCCTCCAGAGCCAAACATGCTGCTGATTCTCATCCTCCTGTTCTCACCCACAGTAAGTTACTTTCATTTACCTATCCACAGAAAATACAGATAGAAACTTTAAGCTCTAATCACATTTTAAGAAAGTTTGATTGAGTTTGCACCCTTTTTTTTTTTTTTTTTTTTTTTGCTGTGCTTTATTTGTTGAAGAGGTTTAGCCTGCTGTTGTCTAATATTAGTGTTTTTATGTGTGACTGCAGGTTTCTGGCCAGACTCAACGTGTGTCAGGTCAGAAGAAGTCTGGCATGTGTGCCTGTGAGGTAAACTCCACCGTATGGTCGTTTCCGACTGTGAAGTTTGAATCTGTACAGGAGAAGGTTGAGACCTGTGAAGCGTCTTTGAACAACCTGGGGGCACAGGTGAGTCCTCGTGACTTTAATATTCTTTTACATAAAACTTCAGTCTTGAGTAGATTTAAGTCTTGTTTTCCCACAGGTTTTGCAATCCAGTCAGCGTCTCCCTCAGATTGAGAACCAGGTTCTGAACATGACGGCCCGACTGGAGCCTTTCCAGTACCTGCACGACCGCGGACTGTACACAGATCTGACCCTGCGCCTGCTGGGCCAGGAAATGAGCCAGCTGCAAACAGAGATCACTGTCATCCACAGTCAGCTAAACAACTCCCAGACAAAACGTCTCACCAAAGAGGTTCAACAAAAATGCAGCAAATACCAACACAATTAAACATCCACATTTACTGGAATTCCCACATGGTGTCAGCTTAAAGTTAAATAAATTGCAGTGTTTCTGTAGATGTAAATATATGTTTTGCTTTTTTGTTTTTTGTATGTTAGGTGGGTAAACTGCACAAAGATGTACAGAAGATGCAAACATCAGACTCAGTGAACATGAAGACAGTCAAAGAGAAATTGCGTTACCTGAAGAACAATGTCGAGTCCTGCAAGTCAATCCCCAAGGACTTTAAAGGTAAGTGTGTGTGTGTGTGTGTGTGTGTGTGTGTGTGTTTATGTTTATGTGCATGGCTGAGAGAAAACTTGGGACCCAACTTTCTCACAAATTTCACACATATTGCCTGTTAAGTGGCTCTAATATAACTTTTTTTTCCTTTCGGGTTACCTTTTTTGTTAAGTTGTTAAGAGTCTTTACTTGCAAAGTATTGTTTTTGACTTTGCATAAGAGTGTTGGTTGAAATTTGTGGAAAGATGCCAGAACTAGACAAATGCAATCTTTTTTACAGCTCCTGTCAGAATTCTGGCTGCAGCATTCTGGACCAACAAAAAGCTTTATAGGAGTTATTTGCACATGTAGCAAACATGTCACACATGCTAGAAACACTTTGTCTGCATTTCTTTGAGACAATTTTTGTCCAGAAATGTTCAGAGATATTGTGTAAAAACAGAGTATGATCTGGATTGATTGATAACTAGAGCAGGGTGTCATCAACAATAAAAGTAAATGCCTTTTGTATTTGTGTGTTTTATTGAATCAGCCTAGACTATTAAAATATGCAGCTAAATTGTGGGTATAGTTTCTAAAATCATCTGTTTATGTAGTGTTCAAGTAAGATTACATACAGATGATTTCAAATGCAAAGATTCACTTTCGAAACCTTTCTCTTCTCTGTTTGCAGGTCAGCACAGGCACTGCCTCAAGGGCCTGATCACAAACTTCAGTGACCCAATTACAACTAAGGTCTCTCCATATACTACGAAATACATCTCTGGTTCATGGGGTATGCAGGCACAGATGGACAGTGACGGGGAGAAGAGCAGCTACTGGGTTCAACCTCTGGTCAGCAGCGACATCTATGGAAACACAATGCGCGTTTACCAAACCTACAAAGACTTCATGGCTTCTGTTAACCACAAGGACGTCACCTTGGCTCCATCTCAGAGTCATGCCAACTCTGTTGAGGGTCCTAGTGCTGTTTTATATGGAGAAGCTCTGTACTATCACTGCTACCGCTCTGCAGATGTCTGTCGCTACGACCTGAAGACAAACACCGTCAAACGTGTGACTCTCCCCGGCACCGGCGTGGGTTTCAACAACAAGTTCCCCTATTGTTACTATGACTGCCGCTCCCATAGCGACGTGGACCTGGAGGCAGATGAGACCGGACTGTGGGCCCTCTATGCCTCTATCGGTAACCACGGTAACCTTGTGGCGAGCAAACTTTTTTGGGACAACACGACTCAGACTGTCAACGTGTCGCAGACGTGGGAGACGAAGCTTTTCAAGAAGTCGGTGACCAACGCCTTCATGGTGTGCGGCGTGCTGTACGCCACTCGTTACGTGGATGAAAGCCGTGAGGAAGTGTTCTACGCCTTCGACACGGCGACGGGGAAAGAAGACAACTCGCTTGCACTGCCGCTGCAGAAAGTAGCTAAAGGTGTGGCCAGTCTGAGCTACAACCCCAATGACAGGAAGCTCTACATGTTTAATGATGGATATCTTCTGGCTTATCAAGCCTTCTTCTGATTTGATGCTTTCCTTTAATATCACCTTTCTATCTCCTCATAAAACAGCAACAGCAAAATAAAAACAATTAATTTCATTCTAACAGCATGTCTAGTGTAAGCTAAAAGCGACAAAACACTTTGTATTGAAGTTAAAAATGTATCAACAATCATAAAAATGCTACAATAACAACCATAATATGCAATAAAGAATATAACCATCAGCTTGTCTCATAATTTCAGATTCAAATAACCTAATAAATGAATAAAATACTGTTTATTGGTTTTTTAAAAGCTTTGGCCATGTGTTCACACAGGGTAGTAGAATCAAACAAATCGAATGAAAAGCAAAAAAAAATAATACAATAATAATAATAAAAACAATACAGCTAGACACATTTGGTGTCTTTGCACATTTGCTATAATGTTAATAATTATCTAACATTGGAGTACCTTTACAAACAAACCAAAAAAGCTTTATAAAACTAAAACTTTTATGGTAGTTGATTTGTTAGTTTTGAATGTTTTCCTATAGAAGTGAAGGTAGATTGCCTTGTTCTGAAATAATTGTATAACATAACTAACACAGCATAAAGCAGACTCTGTTATAATTCTCAGTGCTATTACAAGTTAAACACATGTGTTTTTATTTTCTTTGGCTTTACATTTACTGAAGAGGAGGAGAAGGAGGAAGAGGGGGGAAAGGGAGCACAGTGTATATTGATAATACTCTTGGAGTTCAGAGATTTTAAGCTTGTTGAACTGAAGCTCCTGTGCAACAACTGCCTCCACGTTTATTCCACACCGTGTAGAGACAGCTTTTTGACATATTGAGTGAGAGCTGCACCAAGAATCTTAAAACTAAAACCAAACTGAGGCTGCAGAAAGATCAAGTGACAGTGTTCACTCTTTTAGTGGACACAAACACATAAACTCAAGTGTGTGTGTGATTCCTTCTGATTGAAAGTGTGGATGAGTGGTTGTTTTTCTTTTATTCTCCTTGTTGTACCAAATGATACCAAACTATGACCCTCACGTCAGTGTATGTACAGAGTTGTGGCTTAGCCAATTTATTGAGAGTTCTTATTTGAAGACATTTCGAGCCGGATGGAGATCCTCCATGAGTCACTTTTGACTGGTTGTATTTCACTTCATGTGTGTTTACAGGCACCACATTGTACTGCCATTTATCTACAGCAGGGGGCGGTGCACTCACACAGAGGTGTTGGAGGACAGATGTTTCCATGACTGTGTGGCCTGGTTTTCCAGTTTCTGGCTGGCTGCCTCAGACACACCCAGAGGTCTGCTCACATTTAAACCATTCTGTTTGTGCGAGGATTTAAAGAAGTCAAACGGCAGCTGGCTGACTCGGGAAGAAACGTGGTGGTCTGCTCTGAGCTGTTTGTGGTTTGTGATTCTATGTTTCTGTGGAGAAAAAAAAGGACAGGGAGGCTCCTCATGTTCTGTAATAACATACTGAGACCTTGTACCATGTTGGTTACCCTTAGTTTGTAATTTCTTTTTTCTTAACTGCTGTTTCATCACTCTGCTAAAATAATCGCACAAACTGTATGATATAAGACACTGCAGTTTCTCAGCAGCTTGTGGTCATAGGACAAAAATGTGCCCTTTCTGCCCATAAAACTTTGCTCATGTAAGTTATTAAATTTGACTCTACACAACGAGGGCCTTTGAAATTAGATGCTTAATTATCTGGTGCCAGGAGAAGGTCTGGACTCCAGGTGTTCTTTGCACAGCTGGAAATTACCAGTCTGCTTCAATGAGCAGCACAGTCTTTATTATCAGGTTAAAATACTTAAAA
The DNA here is from genome assembly GCF_001649575.2 of Kryptolebias marmoratus. Classification (NCBI taxonomy): domain Eukaryota; kingdom Metazoa; phylum Chordata; class Actinopteri; order Cyprinodontiformes; family Rivulidae; genus Kryptolebias; species Kryptolebias marmoratus. Next base: position 24,206,159 of record NC_051440.1, on the reverse strand, counting down.
TAGGCTTTTCTTTTCCTTTTGTGCTTCAACAGATCTGTAACTTTTATAACTGTAACTTCTTTAGCTTGATTTTAGTTTTCTAATGGTCCAGTATTGAGAAATCCCTGGCCAAAGACTAAAATGTGAGAATAAAAGCCACTTCAGATTTGACATTTGAAGAGAGACAGATTTATAGAATAAAACAGTACAATTAACATTCATCCACAGAGCATAAATGAAGCTGCATGATCTCTTGTTTTCAGATGTTGTGGCCACAGGACTGCACTGGGATGAGGATCTGGCATGATCGAAAGTAAATTTTGGATAAGCAGGTGGTCAAAATAATAATTTGGAAGCCCTTCAGGTCTGAAGGACTGCTTGGCATTTGGAGATATGAGAATCATGAAATCAACAACAAGAATGTTATCTCTGGAGGCTCCTTCAAATATCAGACTAGCTATGCTACTGGGATCATAAAACTGTTTTATTCTGTTAATTTATCTTATTACCCGAGACTCACAGTGTTAGCTTGTTAGAAATGAGGCACTAAGCTGCAAACACGGCTGTTAGAATCAGACTCAAAACCAGACAGTAAAGAGCAGGACAGACTTTATTCACAATCTGGAAGCTTTTTAGTATTTTCACTTTTCACAACAGCTTTCCTATTTCTTCACTGAATAAAAAGCTACAAGCAAATAAGGGAACAAATTATCTGGAAAGAGAAGAGGATGCAGGAAATGATGCTGACGCCTAAAACTCATCGGCTTAATATATCTCATTTAGCAGTTTTATTGGATAGATTAAGGGTGAGGCTGTGTTGACCACTTAGAGCTCATACTTTTATGTTTTGAAGTCCATCATGTTTTGTTTGCAAGGCATGATGATTGCCTGCCAGCTTTATCTTTACACATTATCCTGCAATCAGTTCTCATAAATATGTAATAGACACATTAAAGTCTCCATGTGAAGCACAGGTCTTATTACTGTGAAAAACAGGAGCTTATTAGTGATGACTGGCATCAGCTCAACCTGCTGTGACCTGTCAGCCCTTTCTGATTTGAAGAACTTCATCAGGACAGATTTTGATTTTAAAAAGTGACAAAACTATTTAGTTTTCTTTTAAGACTGAGTTTGACAACTTGTTTATTGTTTAATCACATAATCCTGCTGAACTTTAAGTTACTGAATTTGTGGCTTTTCTTTCTCAGGGTTGTGAAAATATCAGCTGTATTTTAAAAACTTTCCCTAAGTCTTTAAAACTCCACAGATTTAATTGTCCTTCCAACACATTTAGTTTCAGAACATCTGGTTCGAACAAACAAATGCTGGTCAGGGATCAGTTTTACAAGAGCGCTGTGTACACTGATCACAACCAGAGGAAGCATCATGTTTCCCCAAGTTGTTTTTACTTGCAAATTGCTGATGAATTTACATGTAATAAAAAGCTCTTTTTTAATTGCATATAAGCCTCAAAGTACAGCACGGAGTTTGTTTGATTTTGGAGAAAATGAAAATGAGCCTCAATGTATTGTACAAACAAATTTATTTATGAGCTGTGTCCATGGAAAACCTTTTCAAATAAATGTGCTGCTCAAAGGGTAAAGCTAGTTACCAGTTAAAGCCCTAACTTTCCTTGAAGAAATGCATTTTGTCCACCGTCGATTTGGTAAAACTTTCAAATTAACATTGTTCACAATCTTGTGCAATGTTGCAATATCTCACATAATGTGGTAGCACTTGGCGTATAACCTTTAGCTACTACCCAATCAAACCTTTGCTCAATATCTGTAAAGTTCGCTGAGGTATAGTTATTTTTGTGTAGGCTAAGGTCAATTAGCTGTAGCATCCAGGAGTGAGCTTTAAAAATGCTGAGGTAGGTAAAAAAAAGTCAGACTGATGTTTATCTAAATGTCAGAATGCAGATTTTTCCAGCTTTTTTTTTAAACAAGATGAGCATAAGCTTACCTGTCAGTGGTCATAATATTATGATTTATGAGGTGTAAAAAATAGTAAAAAATAATGATCAGTGTGTTTTGAATCCACAATGTGTTCCTGTTTGCTATAAATAATGCACAGATTGCTGTAATGTGCAGAGATTTTACTCTGGCTTGTAGGTTGACTATTCAAATTTACTGTCTGTTTAGTTATAAGAAACATTAGGTTCTAGTTAACCTAAATAACAGTATTTAGTTTTTAAAATGTGCTCTGCAGCTGGATAACAGATAAATGAAAAGAAGGGTTGTGAGGGGTTAATATAGACTGAAAAACGTTAGACAGAATTAACATGTCAGTATACTTTGAAAAGGATTTTTGAGTTTTATTATACTTATCTGGACATTTTGTTTGGCATTAGCAGCTTTTATTTGACAGTGTATATATTCTATATAGTCATAAAACCCAAACATAAAAAAACAGAGAGCCTCAGTCAAAACAAACAAAACCTGCAAAGTCCCTAAACCAGTTAAATATATGATGTGGGTCGTTCATCTAAACCTAAATCCTGTGAACTAAACTAATCAATCAGAATCTAAACCTGGGCTGCCAGTCCAAACCAATTAAAAAGGTAAAATAAAACAAAAATTATGTGTTTGTGTTGTGTTTCTGCAGCTCTTTCTTTTTAGAAAGGTGATGAAAATATTCAGCCAGTCAGTTATAAAAAAAATAAATAAATACAGAGGTGGTTGTATCACATACTTCCTATAACAGGCGCCTTTCACCTACACTATTATTAAACTGTAATTATTACATTGCAAATGATAGTAATAGCTCTTTTCAAACAGAAATATTAAATGGCCCAAAGCTGATATTTGTTTTGAGTTTGTGTCCAGTGCTGTTTGAAACCTGACCTCAAAGGGTTGGATTTCAAAGAAGCAAACTGACAAAAACAGAAAGCGATGGGTTTGACCTTGTCTCAGAGGTTGTCTTCACAGTATTTCTATTAAATGACAGAATACTGCAGCTTCTCAACACTAACCTCCCTCATAATGGTGGACAGCAAATAGACTCTTAAGTGCTGACACAGAGACTCGCAGGTAATAAAAGTTTAAAATGTTTATTTACAGAATATATTCAAATGTGCAATCGAGAATAATGCAGGAGACCTCAAGGTGGGTAAGTATAACAAACTTCTCAGGTAAAATCATAAAATTCCCATGAAGGTTGGCCACTAATGATCACAATTTGTTTTTACGTTTTCCTTTCAACTAAATGTTTTTAGCCGAAATGAGCTGGGGGATTTTTTGGCTCTGTTTAAGAACTTTATTTACTGAACAAGCTCTTTCTCTTGCCTCCACAGAGACTCCTCTTTTATAAGATATTTGTGAATCTAAAGTCTCCAGCCTGGCAGAAGCAGAGGAATAAAAACAAAGTAGAACAGTCTGTAACAAGGGGGGAAAATGAAAATGAGGTTTTACCCTGTGCTAAAATAATCAACGAGACACATTTCAAAATATAATCTTATCCCCTTAGGTATGAAGGATTGTGAAATTAAACACCAATTTTAGCTCTTCATCAAATGATCTTTAAACAAATCCAAATAGATATTTACCCTAAACGTGACAATAATAGTTTTAATACCATTTCAGAATAAAATCATGCTTTGTGTGAAAGAAATAACTGGCTCAAAAAACATTTTAGCTTGTTAAAAGCGTAAACATTTTTTCTTGTGAAACAAATAAGGTTGATATATTTAAATATCCCAAACATCAGAGAACAAACTGATCATCGAAGTGCCATCTTTATGTCTATTTATGTAAAATGTTACCTTGACTGCAGACATCTGTGGTCATTGAATGATGAATAACTGAGAAAAGTAAATAAAAAGATGTGGCAGTGTGAGCAGTAGTTGATGCACAAACAAAAAAAAGACTTTTTCCCTCATAAAACATAAAACCCGACTCACCCCAAGTTTGACGCAGTCTCTTCTGAGATTGTTGTGTTCTTCTTCACAGACACTGCTGCTGCCAGAAAAAAAGTAAACTTCTTCCTCTCTTCTCTGTCTGATTCCACAGAGAAAAGAAGTTTAAACCTCAAAGCTGTACTCGTCAGTGAAGTAATGTGCATAAGAAGATATAGGTTGTGATGAACCTGCAGCCATATCTCAACACCATGCAGAAACACCACCGTCTTCTCTGAGCCAAAACTCTTTTAAAATGGACTTAGGCAAAAGTGGAGAACTATTCCAGCCTACACAGCTGGAAAGGAACCATCAATGCAGATCAGTAATCCAGGTTTTACAACAATATATGCTGTTGATAATGAACAATTTGACTTGAGGACAAGCAGTGAATTTTGCTGTTGTTCCCATATAAGGGACATAAAAATGTTTTCATAATCATCCTTATTAAATCATTTTACCTCAGAACAACACATCTTTTTAGCTGACAGCTTGGAAGCAACATCATGTTCAAGTTTCTGCATAAAATACAAAACCACAGTGATGAAGATCAGACTTTCTTCTCAGGATGTTATTTGTAGACTTAAGCTGTGAGGCCATGACAAGCAGGATTGCCAGTGGTACAGATTTAAATTTATTAACTTTTGGTCAGACCACAGAGGGAGGAAGGTGCATTTGGGGATGTATATATATAATTTTGGTGAGAATTAAGTGTAAAATAGAATTATGATGGGACACCCAGAAGTTTTCTGCTGTTAAAGAGGTTCACACATGATGAGTAAACTTCATGTTCAAGCAAAACCACGAAGGTTTGATGAAAGGAGGAGAGAGAGGGGTGGATCTGACCTCGTTGCTAAACGAGGCCTTCTAATGACAAGGCATTCTGGAGTTTCAAGATATAAATACTTTCCTAAAAAGCTGCTCCAAGGAAAAGCTGGATGGAGTCTTAAAATGACAGGGTGGATGGAAAGGGATTGCGGGTGGGGGTGTGTATTTATGTTAATTCACGCACTGGGTGGACAGTCTCTCTTTTGAACTTCTGAGCCACAGATGTCAGACATACACTCCTGCTCTGTTTTATTTTGGTTGGATTTGCATTTGAACATATAAAGAAGTACTTCAGTTTCTCGTGCAGACCTGAGTTTGTAATTTAAAGTCATATTTCTGCTTTCCAGCTGTTTGCTTAATGTTGACATAAGACTGAGAGAAGGGATAAACTAACACAAGCCATTTTTAGACAGAGAAACCCTTCAGTGAGACACAAAGCCTCTATTTTATCCAATAAAATAACAAAATTTCTCTTTTAAACACACAAAAAAATTCAATTTATGCTCTTAACTTTTACAGATTTGTAGCTTTTCTGTCAGCTCTTTCTTTACCTCCACATTCCTAACCAGTAGCGTAAGTTGATAATGTTTCTGAATGTGTCTGTATTTTACTAAACTTACTAAACTTACAAAAAGTAGTCATTAAATGTGCATCTACAACTGATTACCTTTTGAAACCTACCCATTCAAGATGGCTGCCACAGATAAGTAACATTAGCAATCTAAAAAATGGCTCTAATTAGTCAGTTTTACAGATATTGAGCTAAAATGTGGTGTGGCAGGAGCTGAGAGTCCTTTAATAATACACACTTTGACTGAGACATTTTGTGCATAATGTTATTTTCAGTGTTTGACCAAAATGGCTACAGCTCAACATAATGTGGTCTTAGTCTAAAATTCTGGCATGAAAGGCAGCCGATGATATGCATTCCTTTAAGGCAGGACATTAAGAAAGAAATCCGACTTGTGATTATTTTTCTAGTTACTTTTCGAGATGCAGAACATTAATATTCTTTAAAAGGTTAAAAACAATGCTAAAGGTTTCTACAGTTGCAGTTTATTAAAGCTGCAAATATAACAGCAAAATCACACAATTCTATTTTTTAAATCTGTTTTTCATGTTGGAATCACTTTGATATTTGTAACACAATAAACCTTTATTTTACAAAATATTTCCTTTTATCCAATTAGAGGAGCTATCCCCGCTCACTGTAGAAAACTCACATTACACTGAATATAAATATGCTTCATATGGTGTGTATTTGTCTGTGTGCCTCTCAGTCTGATGCTAAGCTGCTGCAGTGGAGCTGGATCAGCCTCAGTGTTTCATACAGAGCTGGATGAGGCAGAACAGAACGGCTTTTCTCTTCCACAAATTATAATCCCTTTGCTCCTGTTAATGACAGGACAGATGGCTTTGTCTCTCAGTGGCAACGCACAAAAGAAAGAAGTGTTTGAGCTCATAATTTGCATGCATATTAAATATTTTACGAACTGATTTAAGACCATCAGTTGCATTAGCGTGTTATGTGACTCAATGAGCTGCAGTTTGTTGTTGTTTCGCAACTTTTGTGGTTGTTTTGGACCTGTGGCTTTATTTTAAAAACTACATTGTAAAAAATGGACACATCTTTGACACTTTAGGTGGAATAATAAACATATTATTTCACTTTTACTTCTCATTCATAGTGAAGCAACAGTTGAACCTCCCTTCAGCTCCAGCTCAGTTTGTGATCCGTACAAATTCTTCAATCTCAGCAGAGTTTGTTTTATTTGAGCCAAACCAGAGTGAAACCACTCCTGGCCATGCCTCAAAGTGCGTTTTGTTTTATTTCAGCCAAGAACCAGCCCACGAGATCCAAGGCTCTTTTCTTTTGGTATTTTTATATTTTACAATTTAGCCAAAGAGAAATCGTTTTTTCTTTAAACCAGTTAATGAAAGTCACTCCACATATCGGTAAACAGAACTTAGAGATGCAACATAAATGCTTATAATTATTGGAAGATGCATAAAGAAATTTACCCTCACTTTTGCAACGTAAACTGCTTCAAACCTTTTTGTAGCTGTAAAAAAAGACCCCACATTAATGAAAACAGCTCTTCCTGTTTGTGGAGACTTTCCTGGGCACAAACATGTAAACTGATGCTGATGTCAAGCAGCTTTAGGTCAAACAACTGTTATTGCAAAAATGTATGCTAAGACAGGGGATAATGATTTGCTGCTGTAATCTGTTGGTATAGTTGAACTTTCATGTTGGATAAATCCTACAGATATTTTACTTTTTTTATTAAACAGGCTCAATGGTCAGCCTGCAGGCTTCAGCTTTGGAGCCTGATAAATTAACAATAAAGGGATTTGCAACACTTTCTTTCATGCATTCAATCATTTAGCCTTTTCATACTGAAGGCCTATTTTGCAGGTGATTATGGTCATTGATATCAGTGATATTAAAACATTTAATTGATTTTTTAATTGTTTATCAAAATGATGGCCATACAAATGTGTGTCAGAAGCAAAGCTTTATTGAGCGGTCTCTACTGCTTTGACAAAAAATAATGCTGAGCTGAATGAAAGCGAAGGATGTGACAGTAACATGTTCAGACAGGTTTCAAGAATGGAGGATTCAAAAGTTATTTCGAGGCTTAAAGTCATCAGGGTTTTCGGGCTTTTCAAAGTGAAGAAGCATCTGATTCTGAAGATGATCAATCATGTTCTGTCATTTTTATACAAAAATAAATAAAATGGCAATCTTGCAAAAAAAGGAGCTGACAGAGAGTCTGAAAATGCAAGTGCAGGATAAAATTCCATCCCAAAATCAAGTATGAATATTTGTATTTTTAGCATATAACTGCATAACTCACTAGAGTTTTTCATGCAGTGTAATCCTGTCCCTATTCCAGTGTTAAATATTTCAAACTGTCATACTGTAACATATTGCACTGAGCATTTTAAAGTGTTGTGGAATTACACAAATGAGAAACCACTTGAACTACGTTAACATGCAGCACCTCCAGCATCCAAAGCACCGCTGACCACTCGACACTCTTTGCCAAAAGCTTTCCGAACCAATGAGGGTCAGTTATGTGCAATAAGCCGAAGCAGGCCAAGGAGTGAAAACACTTGGGAAGTGGATCAGCTCAAAGCCTCTTTAATCTCATAATCTTTAACAGAGTAGCTCTTGTTAGGCAGTTTTGGCCACATGGGAGACGTCCACGCTGCCCCTGCTCCTCTGCTTCTGCCTTTTACAATCACATCAACATGCATGAACACATTCACTGACAGCAGCGTTTGTTTACACATGCAGATGCTGGAGGCAGATGAAACAAGCCAAGCGGCGGCTAACAAACTCCTGTTGCACAGCAGATCTGAAATGAAAAATGTTTGGTTTAATTGAATCATTTAAGAAGCTGGAAGGCATGTTTCTCTTTTGTCTCATTACTGTTAATCACTAATGAGAAACACAACCTGATGATTACCTGTGTAGCATAAAGAAGCACTCCTTTTTCATGACCTCTGACCTCTTGTCATCTTTAAGTAACTGTTCTGCAAAACGTTCGTTATAACCTGACTGAGTCTAGATTGTTTTGTGACTTGTGTATACACTTTTAGACGTCTAATCAGTTATTCACAGATTGTTTACATGCTTTCCTAAAGCTTGTGACTCTGTGTGATGAGAAAAATAAAAGAAGAAGTCAGTTTGGATCAAACTATTTCATTTTAATTGATGCAAATTGATAATTAACAGGTTTCCAATCTGATGTTTCATCAAAACTAACCTGGCAACATCTTAATGACATCTTCTGACCAAATTTCAAAGTATTCTTGTACGGATAAGAAAATAAAAACTTTAATCCTAAAATCTAAACATTCTGTCCTATGAATTCTTTTGGTATTGATAAACTAATAATCACTATTTCAGCTTTGATTATTAATGCATTACTTGTTGCTGTGTTTTATCTTGATAAATCCTCATTTAAAGTAGTCATTCCTCTGAAGATTATTCCTTAAACTCTTAGTGTTAGTACTGTATTTGTTGTGTCATCTTAATTGTTTATTGTCGATTTAGTTTTGTAATAAAACCTTAAAGATAAAATTTTGTTTCCTGAATATTTGAATTTGTGAATATTTTGAGTGGTTCCCTGTGATTTTTATGAATTCATCTTCAGCTGCGGAGATCTGATAATAATAAGGGTGAATAGATTAAATAATTGCCATGAATTCAAGTGTTTTTGTTTTGGCTTTGAGTCTTGGTCCTTTGTTTTTCTGGTTTTAGGGGTTATGTTTTCTTTTATGTTTTGTTTGGTCTTAGTTCTGTTTTGCTCCTTGTGTTTTGGTTTTTTGTCATCATTCACCTCCCCTCTGTTTATCTCTTGACTTCCTGCCACACCCATCTTCACCTGTTGCTAGTTGTAATCACTCACCTGTGCCCACTTCCCCTAATTACCCTCAGCTTTAAAACCTGGTCACTTTCTCCACTTCCTTGCTGGTTCATTGTCTCTAGTCCCCCATAGTTCTCGTTCCTCGCCTCGCCTCTTTGTATTGCTTAGGATTTTTGTTATGTTTTGTTTTGCTTCCCCGTCAGCCTTTTGTTTTTGTTTTTTTATTTAAAAATAAATTTTCATTTTTTCCTCACTTCATAATTAGTCTGCATTCTGGGTTCGCCATGCTCCGTCATGACAATAATCTAATGATTGAGTTCTTAAAAGGTATAATCAGTCTTTTGTTTAGTCAGTTTGACCTGGTTCCCCTGCTTTAATGAGAGCTGAGGTAAGTTGAAGAAAGGTTTTCACCCTTCCTTATCCTCATTTATGTGCTATACCGGTCTAATCATCAAATCAGAGACCTCCTTCCACCCTGTTTAATGTTGCACATTCTCTGGGGCTCACATCTTATCATTCATCTCATAGCTGAGAATTTCACAGCCTGAGTCTTTCCTGTGGTTGACAGCAAGAAAGAGTGATGTGGTGTTATGAACTCCTTTTGTTTTCTGAGATTTGTAGGTTCAAATGGATGGAACTTTTATATACATCTAAAAAAGTAGCATCTCATAGAAGCTATAAATTCCTGGAATAATCCAACCTAAAAAGCAAACACATTTTTCTTTTAGCAATCTCCCTTCCTGTCAAATAACACAGACCTCCTCGTGAAAAACACAGAGCAACGAGCCTTCCTTCAAATCTCTGGTTCTGACTAGAAGTACCAATAAAACATGATAACAGCAGAGTCAACGCATTACAAATAATACATCTCACTGAATCTATACTGTCCTAAAATGACAAACTGTAAACCTGCAACTCAGTTCAATTCGGTTCATTTACACACCATCAGATCACTACAAAATCATTTCAGGGTTCAGTACAGAAAAAGTAAATGGGTTCTGCTCGGATCTAGTTGAAGGCGTAGCATTCCTGCAAGCTTTAATGCCAAAGTTTTAGAATAAAACCATCTTAAATTGAGAAATGATGGAGTAGTAGCCTAATGTAGGTGTGCTAATGTGGATTTATCAGTTGTAGATATAAATCAAACCAGTACTTATTAATATTATTTCAATAAAATCTGTCTAGTGGCACCAGAGATATTTTGCCAACAGATAAACAGGGTTGACTCGAACAGTTAATGCCAAAGTTTTAAGTAGAGATCTTAAACAATAGTTAGCACTTAAAGTAAATGTTGTAAATGAGTCTCACCTACTACCACACCAAATTTTAGCACAGATCAGTGAAAGTGATTGGCTTACAGTCATGTTGGTGTTTTTTGAAGTTAGTTGGCTGTGGGAGCCATCTTTAATTACCCTGAAGTTAAGCAGCTGCAGAGTTTTATCTAGAGATGATTTCCTGAATGTTTCATTAAAAACTGCCCTGCGGTTCATGCAATGTTTTGGTAACAGACAGTGTTGACTTCAAATAGGTAAAGCCAACACTTAAAAATTTAAAAAAGTCTGAAATTTGGTGTGGTAGTAGCTGAGAGTTGCTCACAACACATACTATGACATGAGATTGTGCATAATGTTGTTTGGCTACAACAGCATTATTTCTCAACATCAGATAAGCTTAGTCTAAAAATCTGTCACAAAAAGCGGTGGGTGATATGCATTCCTTCAAAGAATGCTAGGTCTTTCATTTTAGGTCAGGTGTGTTGAAATACGAGTCACCGGGTCATTGAATAGCGCCTCTGACCTGAAAGACCAGAATCAGGAAACACTGTGTTACTCAGACTGTTTCACTTCTCTTTACAGTGAGTCACTTGCTTTGAGTGGTATTTTCCAGTATGTTTATGTCAAATCTGACATAAATTAATGTGAACTCACGGTGCTTTAAAGTGACTGAAACATGTTGTGTGTAAGAGCATCTGCACCCTCGTTAAGGACAGCCAGCAGCGCCCAGACACATAACCGCTTTGTGGACTGAATGAGTGCCTGGAGAGATAAGACACATCAGGTAGACAGACTTCACCTCAACTAACTCCTCGGTAAAAGCAGCTCAGACTCCTGTGAACACAAACAAACTCTTAACACCAGACAGCAGATGTAAAAATGAGCTGATGAAATGGGGCAGTGGGGATAATGGCCTCTAGCTTCAGTTCACACTGTTTGAGTGAGTATCACAAATTAAAAACCCTAAAATCATCTTGATTTCAATTTAGCAACAAAATAGCTGCAGCACATTAATATTTTAACAAATAAAAGTGTAAGTGTTGCTCTCTTTATCAAGAAGTGGCATGAGAAAGAACTTTAGAAGAAAGAAAATGTCATTCTTCAACCTTTCTCTGGCATTTACAGTTCTGACAAAAAAGAACAGCCTCAGTTTGATGTGTTTATCCAGGGACAGTGGGTTTTAATGTTCATTTTTTATGTTTTTAGCTGCTTTTAACCAACAGCATTCCCCATAATCTGCAGACATTTGCTGTCTAAATGTCACACCTCATCAGAAGAGGCAAAAGTCAACTAGACACAATAGTGTTAAATAAATGAACACAAAATATGTCATGATACCATGGAAACCAGACATTTGTGGGCATAGGACATTTAGATAAACTCAAAAAAGTATATCATAAAGTAAAAACCTTCAAACTGTACAACCCCAAATCTAAAAACGTTTGAACGTTGTGTAAAGTGTAAATAAAAACAGAATGAAATGAAAATTTTTTGCCATTTTTATGGTCATTTGGTGTACTATTTTCCAGTGTGAATAAAACATAGGGTTAAAAGATTTGCAAACCATCCTTTCAAACAATTTTAGGCCTTTTTAATTTTTTAATGGGAGTCAGTGGAAGCCAAACATAATTTTAGAACCAGTACCATCAGAAACATATATTGCACTGAACTATCACGAGGGTTTTGCAGTCGTTTCCCTTTGGTCTCCCTCTACAGATGAGGTGTGCAACTCTTTTGTCATAAAAACAAATCTTATTGATACAGATATCATAAGAAGAAAAAGCTCAAACCTTTTGTAGCATCTGAAAAAGAAAACGATCGTGAACTAGTTGTCTTTTATCTCCTATGTTAGCTTGAAACCCAAATGAGCTGCGAGCAGTTTACAGGGCTCAGGAAGAGTCTGAGTGCAGCGTGATGACTGCTTCATTTATGTATTCAGAGGTGCAATCAGCACCAGCCACCTGTCCATTCCAGTTCAGCTCAGGCTGGTGAGGGTGCAGTTATTACATAACAGGAAGCTCTTTATGGTCTAAAGGATCAATCTGGCTGCGAGTCAAACTTGAGCTTCCTGTTCAGTTTTCAATGTGCCACTCAGGAGCTGAGAACTGCATTTTGCCTCTGCATTCATGTGGCATTCGGTCTCTGGAAGCACCGTGAAGTGCTTTTAGATGGTTTTTCAAGAGCAAACATCCTTTGAGGAGGCTGAGACACACATGCACATGCACACACACAGGCTCAGATAAATGCTGAATGATGATGAACTCTTGTTACGGTCCTTCAGATAAATTTCAAAGTAGTCCAAAAGCAGCATTTTGTCCGGTGGGCCTGTTGAACTTAATTCTCACTGATGCGAGACTGAGGGGGTGGTCCACTGAGCATGTAGTGTGGTGGGAGTAAAGTGGGAGTTGGGGTTATTGTTTAAAAGCACATTTCTGCAGACTTTCTCATCAGAAGAAGTGAGGAGAAGAATCAAAATGAGGGAGTCAACATCAGCTGCCTGAGGAGTTTTACTTCATTATGTTGTCGGTGTGTTTGTAGGGCAAACATCCTGAGGGCCTCACTTTCAAAGCGTCACAGTTTTACATTCGGAAAGTGAAGAGAATTTAGTTGCTCCTCAGTCTCAGATAGAGTTTTTCAACTAAACTGAATCTGGTGCTAGAAGTGGTTTTTATCTGACGTAGTTCTCCAAAAAAAACTAATGTCTGAGAAATGTTTTGTTGTTCCACAGTCGGAGAGCCTCAGAGTCACATTTGTGCAGGTAGATCATTTACCTTCACAGATTTTGAAGTTCATTTTAATTATAGCAGCATGTCTGCATGATTTCACCAATCAAGTTCATTAACGCAGTTTTAAGCAACAGTCGGTGTTTGAGAACACTTTGTTGGAAGTGTGCTGGTATTTCCAACTGCAGAACTGTATTTATTAAAAATATTTTTAAATGTTGCACTCACATTTTTAGCCTCACTCACTGTAAGTGCAGTCTAAAAAGAAAATTAGGCCAAACCCAGCTTGAGACCTGCTCAACACTTGCCTGTGTTTAGCCCCACGGAGGGTTGCAGACTGACCGTGGAGATTTTTGTCCTGCATTTTATGCAACACAAGGAACAAAACTCCTGTTTTATACAGTACATATTAGGATGGAACCAATTTATAGCATTGCAGAAGGAGAGAAGATGTCTGACACCATTCTGCAACAACGACTGAGGCTGTTGGACCTCTATAGGCAGATGATAGATGCTGACAAATTCAAAAAAACTTGTTTGTATTTTATTTTTGTAGCTGCTTTTTGTGGACCTCAGACAATTTTTAAAGATTTTGAAAAAGAAAAATTACAAAGTGGTGTCCAAGTCTATGCCTAACCACACAACAAATGTTTAAATGTTTAAAAGAACAGAAAGTAAGAAATAATTGTCCAATTTAAAACTTAAAATCAGGAATAAATCTTGAGATGAACAGGAGGCAGAAAAAGACCTCCTGAATTACTTTTGGGTGTCATAAATTACATTTCATGACATTTTTACCAATGAGACTTTCTCACAAACAGATTGGGGTGTGAATTTTAAGTATTTTAGTACTGAGTTTAGTTGATTACACCTTTGTCCTCATCCTGGCAATCATACCTGGTTTGAATCAGTCATTAGCTCTTTTGAAATCCAACACAGTCGTTTCAGTTATCATTCAATCTGCATTTGTGTCTTTTAGTCAAACTTTGCAGCATTTCTTTTCCCTGATCATTTTTCACACTGCTATTTGGCAAATAGGACTGGGTTTTGGACTCAATTTTGGAATAAGTGGATTTCTAACTAATTCCAAAAACAAAAAGAGTTGTCAAGTAAAAAATGGATGTTTCTTAAGAAGAGTGAACACCTGGCAAGCTCAGCAACAGAGAAGTTGCATATAATAACCACTGAGATTGTGGCTATTTCTGTGAGCTAAAGAGGGCCAGCAAAAGATGTATGTGCAACTCTTTAAAACAAGTCTGAAGACTGTATTTCCTTGAATATGGGACTATATAAAATGTAATATTTCAAATTTTACCTATACAGGCCAGTCCAGTGTTCCTGCTTCTGGCAGCTGTCCCTGGAGACTGACCTTGTTAACATGAAACCTTATGGGTTTGGCAGGTAGTGATTCATTAAAAAACTTTTATCTGCTGTCCAGCTTGGCTGCCATCCACACTACTTTGGGTCATAAACTGACTACTTGTCACTTTTGCATTGTGCCTGATGTACAGACTGTAGTGAAGAGTTTCTACACTTCTCAATCGGTCCTTATCTGTCACACTACACTGCTGCTGCACTTATTACTGAAGATATTTTTTTTACTTAATGCTAGTTTTATTCAATTAACATTGCTTGTATTGTACACTTAATTTGCCTAAATTAAATTTTTTTGACTGCAAGGTATTTAGTAGCTCAAGTTATGGTCAGCCGCATAACAAAAATAGACATTTCTGGTTTATCGCAAATATTTCTGAAGACTGAACATTTTCAGTGCTGCAGACCTACATCACAAGTTGGTGTAAGTTGATTGGTTTTTACAAGTCCTTTCTGTTATCATCTTTCCATAAACTGATGATATTGCAAAGAGATCATGTGTTATCTGTAAGAGAACTATTGCAACAGGGAGTATAAATTCAGAATGAGTAATCACAGATTAAAATCAGTGTGAATGTCAAGAAGAGGGCAGAGATTGCAATCAAAGAAACTCCAAACAGATGTGGAACAAACACAGGAAGGAAAACTAATAGAAAAGCATTTGAGATAAATTACTTTCAAAATAAGAGTGACTGCCATTTAAACTGTGGGTCAGGACAAGTTAACCTGTCTCCATATTTACTGCCTATAAATACCATAAAATCACAACTTAAATTGTAAAAATTCAAGTCATTTTTAAAGACTGAAATTTTAAAAAGTAGAAGAAAGTGTTTTGTACTTTGAGGTTAAAAACTTGCATTCAGATGAAATAATTTTTTTTTTTTTTTTTGCATAATTAAAGCTCTAATCTGTAACATAAAAGTGTGCTGAATGTTTTTGGAAACATGTTCCATATCATCCCACACAAACCCACTCATTGTTCCACCGTTGGTTGGTTGGCTTCTGGTTATCTATTGTGTTGGACGCTGTGAGCAGATCTAAGCCAAGTTGTGATGTGTTCCTAAACCTCGCCGTGTCATTTAACTAAAAAATGAATAAATACAATAACTAGTAAGCCATTTTGTACAATCAAACGGCCGTTTTGTTTGTAAAAGTCGCAGTTATGGGGTCAATCAAATATGGATTGAGTTGAGAAGATAAAAATTATCCTTGAAGGTGTGCCAATTTAGCACCAAGCCTCTCTGTTATCATGATGTTCCCCAATGTTTTTCTGCCTTATCTGATACCCTACTTATCTATAAAGATATGTGAAGTTTTATCATGATTAATTCTTATCTCCAACATATATTTAAACACTCTTTTTTTTTTTCCTCGTTCTCTTCTCTTTCAGTAAGTAAAGTAGCTGTTTCAGGCGTCTCCAGTTAATTCATTATGATAAAAGTAAAAGCAAAAAACATCACAACGATGATTTTAGACACCTAAAGTAATATATTCCTGTATGTGTCCCTTTTGTGTAATTTTTGCAACTTTTTTTCATGTTTTTCGGCTGATTTTTGTCCAGATTTTTCAGGAAATGAGAAGAGTTCACTTGCAAAGAGCTATTATCTTCTCTCCCACTAACTGAAGCAAGGTGCTGCTCACATACTGAATGCCACGCTGCCTTAGACACTATCTGAGTCACAGATCATCCAGCTACAGTGATGTAAGCTCCCACAATCCCTCATGTCCCAAATTCATTGTTACAGCGCTCGTCGTCTGCCTTCGCTAATCTCCCCCTGCTTCTGTCTGCGGGCCTGCTGAGGACTCCGGAGGTCAGCTGGCGGCCTCACAGCTCTAATGCCACAAACAAAATGCTTGGAAGGCCTGAGTCTTCTCCTGTTTATCGGCCCAAAACATCTTCCCTTCATTGTGACATCAGAGTCAAACCTCTCAGGAAAAGATGCTCCAGTTTGAATTCTGATCATTTAAGTTTGAAGCAAATATGAGAGTCAGTGCAGGAGCAGTCAGCCAGAACATTTTGATTAATGTATGCTCATTTTTCTCGCTGGTCCACAGAGAAAGTCATTACGCCACATTCGAGACACATCAGATTTACTACGAATATGAACCGTCAACTGGAAAAGCAATTTGCATAATTCTGTTGAGTAGTTGCTTTTCCTTCAGTTTCAGATTAGAAATATAACATCATTAAGAATAGCTTTGCTTAAATGGCTAAATAAGATTTGCTTCTACATGTGTATACATTTAAATTGGTCAATACATATTTTTGTGGTAGCTACAATCTCAATTCTAAAAACATTGGGACGTTGTGTAAAATGTAAATAAAAACAATATGCAATGATTTTCAAATCTCATAAACCAGCATGTTGTTCTAAAACCTTTATGTATTTTTTGCATTGATTGTGCCTTTCCATATGTGCAAACTGCCAATACAATAGGCACTAATGCACCTCCATACCATCAGAGAGGCTGGCTTTTGAATTGTCTCCTGATAACAGGCTGGATGGTCCCTCTGCTCTTTAGTACGGATGATGTGGCATCTGTGGTTGTCCAAAAAGAACTTACATTCTGATTTGTTTCACCATTAAACTGTTTTCCATGTTGCCTCGGTCCATTTTAAACTAACTTTGACCCAGAGACAACTGGATGGTGTTCACATCTGGCTTCTTCTTTGCCTGATAGAGCTTTAAGCAGCATTTGTGGACGGCATGGTGAACTGTGTTTACTGACAGTGTTCCTGAGCAGAACAGAAACAGAGGATCACCAACATCCAGCCTTGACCTTTGACCTCAGAGATTTCTACAGATTCTTGAAATCTTTTGATGATATTATGAACCTTAGATGATGGGATATTCAAAGTCCTCCCAATTTCTGTTGAGGAAGAATATTCTGATATTGTTTTTGCAGTATAAATATTGCAGTTTTTGCAGACTGGTGAACCTCAGTCTGAGAGATTCAGCCTCTCTAAAGTGACCTTTTTATACCCAGTCCTCTTACTGATCTATTGCCAATTAACCTAATTACTGTAAAATACCCCTGCAGCCATTTATTATTTGTGCCACTTACTTTTTCAACCTTTTGTTGCCCCTGTCCAAACAATTTTTAACTGTTGCTGCTTAAAATTTAACATTTTCTTTTCTCTTTTTTTTTCAAAACTGGTTCATTTTCTTAGTTTCAGCATTTGATAGGTTTGCTGTGTTCTAATGTGAATAAAATATGGGTTTCTGAGATTAACAAATCACTACAGTCTATTTTTATTCTCACTGGACACAAAGCTCCACTTTTTCTATATTGGGATTTTACCTTTTACTTTTATTTGCTGTCTTTAGCAGACACACTCAGCTGTTTTTTAAATCGCTGAAGTTTGTGAAATGTGAACATTCCCCAAGTGATCAAGTTGCATTGTGGGTAATGCAAGTCCCATGTTATCTACAGATCAAATATCTCTGACTCTGACGCATTGATCAATTTGCAAGAGTGCAGTTGTTGTTCTTAAAGCCAATGTTTCAGCCTTTAGCTAAACAATTAATATCTCTTGTTTTAAGGGTTTCAAATCATAGCAGAGAACCCAAGTTGAATTATACAATTATTCTTTTAAAAAATATTATTTTATAGAAACAACTGTTGGAACCGGAAACTGAATCCTAAATTATTTTGGCATTCATACTGAAAACGTTTTGTAAATAAGGTTTCAAATAAACACACCAAGTGTTTATTCTTTTGGATCAGTGAATTCTTACAGTTTTATAGCTAAAGATATAGAATTTGTTGGGTCGAATAGGTGGCAACTTGTTTCAACAAATTTACCACCCCACACTGAGTGAGAAAACCTTCTTGCAGTTCAGTAAAAATAAGATTTTGACAAGGAATGAAATATGTCACCGCCTGCGTTTGAGTTCAGGTGAACGCAACAAGAGAATCTGTTAAGAGGTCTAACAAGTGCAGCTTGATGGGTGGTGAAGTCCCTGCAGCTGCCTCAAAATGTGTAGGAGGCTCAAGCGCCAGCACTTACTGCCACTGGGCTGAAAAACAACGGAACAAAGAGCAGCTTTTTGGCTTTTCACTCGTCTGCGTTCGCTCTCTCGCAGCATGATTTGATGAACACAAAAGAAGAGGCATGAAATGTACAAAACGATGTTGACCGAAGGGGGAAAAAAGATTCTAATCAATAAAACAACAATGACATAGATGCTGAACAAAATAAAAAAGGGGATGAGATATCGATCAAACAGGACAAAAAGATGATTTCTGACAGGTTCAAGAAAAGATGTCTTTATTTCTTTCAATTAGTCAATACTCATCATTACTGCAGCTTTTAGATTTTTAATTGCTGATTTTTAATTTTATCTCTGTTTATACTGTTTATGTATAATTTTATTGTTTATAATGACTTTATTCAGCTCAGATTTTATTACAGGCGTACAAGAACAGTTAATAGAACTATGATCTTAAAAAAAAAAAGAAAATAAACATTATATAGCACTACGATGAGCAAATGAGAATGACGTTTGGCAACAAGTTGTCACCGGAAAACCGTCTGAGTTGGTTGTATAGAAATGTCACCGGGGAGGAGATCATAAAGTGTTTTTATTGACGCATAACAGGTTTTAAGAAAAGAATTTAAACCAGTTCTTTAGTCAACAACAATAAAAAATACATAAATAATTTGAATTTGCCTAATGACCAGAATCAATCAAAGACTGACTTTTAAAAAGGATCTGATTGCTTCCAGGGTTTTTGTTTCATATTGTTGTGTTCTTAAGGATTTATGTTATGTTTATGCCATTAGACTCTAAGTACTGCTTGTTTTTATTTTTTATACATTATATTTTGATTTCATGGCATCAAGAGATGCTGTGCTGTGTCATTGTTTTCTCCAAACAATGACAACAATGATTCTGAATCGTGAATATTAAACCTTTTTAAGTTCTCATAATCCCTTAGCATTTATTCAATTTGTTTTTTATAGTTAGTTGTCAACTTAACTGGGCTGATTTTAATTAACTTGTTGAATAAATTGAGTTCAGGCATATCACTGTGTCTGTCTCAGTTAGATACATTTTCACTAATTTGATAAGTGTGACATAAAAAGATTTATTTATTTTTGCTGAAATGTCTAACTTGTGTAATTTAAATTGAAATAACTATGACAAATCATAATAAGAGAACATTATTTATCAATTAAAAGTTAGAGGTACTCATAACAAACTATGAAGTTATTAAAAAGTTATTCTGAACTATTTTAAAAGGTGCACTTTAAGAGAAGTTACTCCTGTAGTTTCCCAAATTTGTTGTTATGCAAATCCAAAATGCAGGTATGCACTCAATGTAAACACAGCACTTTTATTTATATATTTTACTCAACAAATCTGATCATAAATACCAAAAACATCAAAACTGCTGTTCCAAGGATGTTGCCATTGATCTATTATCAGTCACTTTTTTTTTTTCTATATAGGTAAACAGTTGGCAGTCTGTCACAAATGTTCCCTTTTAAATTTTTGATTTAAGGTCACTTTAACTATCAATATGAAGTTAAAAAAAAAGTGGAGTGTAATTTTTACTACATATTTTCATTTTGGCTGGTCTTTATGACATTGCACTGAGTAAACTTCCCATATAAAATAAACTTGAATCAATCCTAAATAGATTAGCTTATATTGACAATACTATAAATGACAAAATAAATGTTTCATTGTCTAAAACAGTCAAATTATAAATTAATTAAAATGCCAAAAAAAAACCGAGTATTTTTTTTTTTTTTTTTTTTTTTTTAGTACACGGTGCAACGTGGCCCCAGACGCTCCTCCTCCTCCCCCCTGAAGTGGGCGTGGCGTCCGCGGTCGCTAGGGGGAGGGATGGGCGTGGCGTCGTAGCTAGGCAGTGACGTCAGAGGGAGCTGTTCAAAGTGGTGTGGTGCTGAAGAGACAACTCCGCTCGCGCTCAGTCACACAGCCAGTGGCTCGCAGCTCGGTGGTTAGCTTGTTTCTCGGCTGCCGGCTGCTCCGTGAACGCTGGATTTCACCGCCTTAAAAAGTGTTTGTTTGTTTGTTTGTTTGTTTTAAACCGCTCGGAACCGTGGGAGGACAATAAAGCGAAGCCCACGTGGGAGAGATTTACAACAAGTAAGTGGCGTCTTTTTGCTTTGCCTCTGGTATGTGTCTGAAATCAGCAGCGTGGGGGATACGCTACACTTCTGGATTGGAAATGGTAATGAATCAAAACTGGTGCCTTTTTTCTTGTGGTTGTGTGTGTGGAGGAGAAGTCTGCAGTGTGTACCAGCCCGTGTGTGTGTTCTCTAGCCGCGCCTAAATCTTACCTTGTGCCTGTGGGGTGAAACATTTGACTCATATTTGCATAATGCACTAGTCAGACATGCTCACTCTCTCACACACACATGCATTCTGTTTTCTTTGCTTTTCCTCCCTGTGCTAAACCTTTCTTTGCACGTAGCTCCCTGTTTTTTTTACTCATTTCCAGCAGGTGGGATCTTACTGGGGGGAATGGTCTGTTAAGATTTCAGATGCTATCCCAGCTTGAGGCAGAAAGTGTCAGAGAATCTGATGAGGAGGAGGGTTTTCTTTAGGTGTGGCTTCCTCTCTCCACTTTTAATTCAATTTTCTTCTTTTTTTCCTTCTGCTTCTGTTTTCTTCTTTTTGCTTTTGTCACCATTTTTTCCTCCTTACTCCTGTTCTTTTGATATCCCCTCTTCACCCCCCTCTCCTCAAAAATTCATCTTTTGCTTCTCTCTCCATTCCACCGTTCCATCTCATCGTTTCCCCTTCCTCTCCTCTTACTTCATTTCCTTTCTAGTCACTTCCCTTCTGGTTTTCTCCCCCCCCCCCCCCCCCNATTCTCCCTTCTTTTCTCAGCTCTTTTGCCTTGGCTAAAAGAAAAAAAGAGTTCAGCCGATGAACTGTCACTCTTTTTGTTCGCATGCATAAAAAGCGAAGCGGGAGAAAATCAATTTTATTGTCAGTTTGATTTTGTTTGCTTCCCATGAAGAACACTAACTAAAATGACAGCTCCCTGTGACTCTGTGAAATCTTCTTTTTCTACTTTACTTTTTTTATCATCTTCCATCACACCAAAGCACATAAAAACATTAAAAAGGTTGTATTTTCTGATTTTCTCCTGTCCATTTTATGTCATCATGTAGTCACACGCTTCAATTTAAGGTCTAGCATTCCTTGAAGGAATGCACATCACCCATCACCTTTCATGTCAGTTTTAGAGTAAGAACATCTTAAATTGAGAAAGACTGGAGTTTAAGCTGTTTTGGTCAAACCTTGAAAATGACATTTTGCACAGTTGTATGCAATATTACAAAATCTGTTAGCACTCAAAGTACGTCTTTAATGAGACTCTCAGGTACTACCTCACCAAATTTGAGCTCAGTTTGTATAAAAGCATTTTTGTTGCCTAAGTTTGATCAGCTGTGGCAGCCATCTTGTTTTGGATTGACTCCAAAAGGTAATCACTCATAGAGGTACACCCAATTATTATGCTAACAGACAAAAAGGGTTGATGATTATAATTAATGCCAAAGTTTTAATCAAAGATGTTGTGCAATGTGTTGTGCCTAAATTATCTGTTGGGGACAGTGCTCAGCTACTACCACAACAAATTCTACCTCAATAATTGCCATATTGGCTGTGTTATAGTTATTTTTGAATTACAGTCAAATAAAATCTGTTCTGTGTTTCAGGATATATTCGAAAAGCCAAACAAACACACATACAGATACAAGCAAATACATAATTTCTCCTCCTTCTTCAAATATTATCAACTAATATATCTGATAGCTTCATTTGAAAAGATGCAACAACAGTTTAGTTGCATTTTTGTGTTGTTTTTAAGCTAATGATAAAAATAAACGTCCACGGGAGTGCTCGGACTGATATTATAACAAAGCTGCAACTGTTCTGCACAATAAATACTAAATCTGTTCCTCTCCATGTGGATTCAAATCTGGGCCTGTAGCCCAACTTGTTTTAACATTTTAACATTTATCTTCGTATTAAGTTAATCCTGTGCAATTAGTCAAAAATGTTCCTTTTGTTGCTGTGGATTATTTAATGTAGTCCCTGGCTTCATATCAACCCATCAGAGCAGCAGAAATATTCACAACATGCTTTAAACAGAATTTTGAGACTAACCTCTTCAGTCTTTCTGGCGTGACGTGTCCTCATTTACCAGCCTGATTGCTTAAATCACCTTCTGTTTAATATTTTTGTAATTAGAGCTGTGTTAGTCACAAGTCTCTCTGATGAGTGTCTGTTAATGTTTCAGTGTGTTGCTTTTTAAGTGTGACTCTCAAATGTGTATTTTTTTCAAATAAGTAGCTTCATTAAACTCAGTGGTTGCAGAGAGCTGCGATGATTAATATCTTGGAATGAGCCAGAAGGTGTAATAAGCTCTGCTTATTGGCTGTTTTAGGCTGCTTGTTCAAAATCAAGCAAGAAAATAGTCTTTCTTTTTTTACCCTGCAGATGAGGATCTCTCCTCAAAATAAAAGACCTTTCTGTTGTTAGAGGAAAAAGGTCAACCATCCTTTCTCCCTCTTTTCCTCCCCCTCCACTTTTTTCTGATCCATCCTTTACGTGTCCAGCACAACGGGTGTTTGACAGAACGGGCAGGTGGTTGAGCACCGGCAGGCAGGTGGGGGGTTTAGTGGGGGCACCAGTGACACCTGATAGTGGGGGATCTGGTTTCTCGACCTGTGAGCAGGTGCAGAGACATCAATGATACTTAAATGCATGTGATGTGAAGTCATGTTTGTTCCTAAAATGTTTCCAGGCAGGGGCTGAAAGTTTTCTTTTTCTTTCACAATGAAAGGAACAGTGTGTTTCCCGTCCATCTCATCTGTCTGCGTGGAAGTGCATCAAAGGGTACTGACTAACTCCTGGTGGGAGTGAAGTTTCAGGGTGTGGGGGATGGGGATGGGGGGGTGTAAACTGTTTAACTGTGTTTAATTTGCCTGCTGTTCTTCACAGAGAAGAGGCCAGAGTGGTAGCCAGATTGATATTATGGATGTTTGACTTTAATAATTAAAAAAACGAGTGAGAGAAATGAAGCTTTAAATGTTCCTTTGATAAAAATAAAAGTATTTAGTCATGGTTAAACCATGCTCACAGCTTTGAAGTTAAGGGATAGTTTGTACTTAATTTGGATGTGTGTTCAAGGCTGCACCACCTACCTGTGATTAATTAACGAGGAATTGAAGGCCTGACGTTCCTTGAAGTTGCATATCGCCCACTGCTTTTTATTTCAGAGATTTAAACTTACATCAGCTCTTTTTGAGAAATGATGGACTTATGACCATCTTGGTTGAACCTTGAAAACAGAATTATGTTCAGTCTCGTGATATTGCAATATCCCGTGTGATCTTGCACAATTTGTTATCACTTACAGTATGTGTTGTGAATGACTGTCAGCCTCTACCACCAAATCCTAACTTAATTTTAACTCAGTTTGAAAATCTGTTTTATACTTAATTTGTGTGTGTGTGTAAGGCCGCAACAATTAGCTGTGGTTAATCAATGAGTAAATAAACATTAAATCTGTGCTTATATAAAAATTTAATTCCTAATCTTCAATGAGGAGTGGAAAATATACTCATTAGCGTATGCTTGCCAAATCATTTACTCTACTATAATAAAAAGGTAAATATTTTGACTTTTGGGTTGTTAGTTTTAGTAAACAAGACATTTTATAACAACAAACTGGAAATTATAATGGCCATCAATATATTTTTATTTTAAATACCGTACATGTATTTTGTTTAGTGCAATATGAAATCAATTACAGATATCTGTTAATTAAAATAATTTGTTGCCTCTGTTATAGCATGGATTGCCTTTTCTCCTTCAAGAAAAGCTTGTCAGTTTGAGATTTATTAGCATGCAGAGTCATGTTAAGAGCAAACCTTCCACCACTTTTTGGCCTCGTCATAATCCTCCTCATCTTTTTTTTTCCTAACATGTAAGCTGAGACTTCACACTCGAGTGCATCTCTCTTGTTTCTCTCACCTCTCTTTGATGAGTGCTCTCACGTTGGCCTGAACAGTTTATTGTCACAGTCACTAACAGCACAATCAGATAAGAAGCTTGACTCAAAGTGCCCACACAGAGGTAATTAAGACGATCAGAGGTATGCCATTTTCTTTCTGTTTTTTCCAGTTTTATCTGAGAGCAGAAATCTTGTGCACACCTGTGCCGTGCCGGGCTGAGAGGTCTGCAGAGGAGATGAGAGGCTTGTTGTGGACAGTAGAGGTGGAGGTCTGCTGCTGTTTGAATCAGAAACTGCAAACCTTGAAGGATGTGTGATATTTGTTGTTAATTTCGAACCGGGAAGAGACAGAAATGGTGTGAAATATGGCTGCCCGTGGCTGATATTCTATTTTTGGAGACTTAACTGGCATCAGCACAGATACTTTCTCAGTTAGAGAGTATTTTGTCCTCTGTGACAAATATGTGTTACTGAAATGTAGTCCACAGTTTGTTGTGCAAAATTTTGAAAGCTGAACTTCACTTTGGACAAGATGTATTATTAAATCTTTCTTGCAGCTTTTTTTTTGAATAATTTTAAACAAGAAATATGTTCATGTTATTTCATCTTTTGATGTTTTTTTTATAGTTGTCATTGCAACTGTTCACAATAAAACGTTTTGTTGGACACAATCATTATAAAATATTTTAGGCTATTTTTGTCACATTTGGTAATTCAGTGGCTTTAATAAGTGAAATATATGTTAAATTCAGAAATAATCATTGCCTTGAAGAAGTAAAGTGTTAGGAATTAGTGTTAAACTCTGTGTGACAGATGTTTTTTAAACATGACAGAAAAAATCCAATCAAATCATTTAAGAATCTGAGAAAACAAAAATCAAAACCTGCTCTTGCTTCTTGAGTTGAGGTCTCACTGGCTGACAGGGATTATTGTCAGGTCTCAAAAGGTTTGGACAGCGGAGTCAGGATTCAGCAGCGTCAGCGTAAAAATCCTGTCCTTACAGCTGGCTCCAGCTTGTCAGTCAAACAGAAGCTTTTAGCAGAACAGTAGACATTTACACACAGACAGAAACAAATGCACTAATGCATTCATTTCAACTGTTACTACTGAGTGAAACAGAGTGATTTTCCTGCCCAGACACGAGAAAGCCTCACTTTGTTTCTTACATTAGAGCAGAAGTGAGTGTCTGACAGCAGCTGTAATTGCTTCCTACATACATTTGCAGCTTATGATGAACACAATAACTGCAGGTTAGTTTGAGTTTGTTTTGAATTTGCAGAATGTCAGAAGTCTGATTTTCTCTGCCTGTCAAACCCATCACGTGGTGATTGGACTTCTGTTGGCTCCAGCATGGAGCAGTTCAGACAGGCTGTCATAGAGCCTTTTGGATGAACTCATTTATTGGACTGTCATCCTGACTCTGTGTCTTTGGTCGGAGTGGCTCACTTATAACTATATTGAGCCAGTATGAAGCTTTGTAATGGTTGTGAATGACAATTGTATCTCAGAAGGCTGAACTGAAACCCACTTGTTTCCCTACAAATCATACACGCTTTCAAGTCAAAGTCTTCAAAAGTTTTTGTCACTTTTTTTGAAAAAAAAAGTCACCCGAGGAGTCTGAAAACCTGCTAAAGTTTTCAGATCTAAAGCAACAAGGACGCTAAGTTGGCAACACATTGGTATAGACATGCCAATAGCACTTAGAGGCTGGTGAATTTATCACTCTGCTTGGACTTGAGTAAACCTTTGCACTGATCAGGCAGACCGATGCATTTCTAGCCTCAGCAGCATCAGCAGGCATACATTTGAGCAGTAACACAAACGTTTAGCTGAGAAAACAGCAACAAACTAAACAAACAATCTCACACAAAATGGTTGTTTTTTTTATATTAAAAAGTGTTCTTTCAGACCAGCATATCATATCTAAGTAAGAGTTGTTTCATAAGCCTGAAATAATATGAAATTAGCTCTTGTTTGGCTAGCCATCAACCTAGCATGGATGAAGACTTTTGCCCTTTTCTTCATCCTTTGTGCTCTGTGACTGATAAGGTGCTAACTACTGATAACTATTTTACAGACCATCACTTTAAAAGTGACAAGACTATCCTTTTAGGCTTTATTAAAATGCATTAATTGAAAACACAGCCTGGTGTCACTCTGGCTGTAACAGATGCTTTTTGTCTGAGTTACTTTTTTTGCGTTTAAAAAAAGCCCACGATTTTTCAGTTTGGCCTCACAGTTATAACTGACTGACCGAGTGTATTGTCAGGCTGAAATTTTAAAAATACATCTAGTTCAAGGTTTTTTTGAGATGTAACTCAAGGTTGTGGAGTAAAGACACCCTGAGATAAAACATGTAGGTGATCTTTAACAGTCAGCATAGAATATACTTATGGTAAAATGAGAAAGAGCCCTCGTTAGACCCTGTAGAGCTGATTAAAGACCAGTCTCTCTTCCACCCTTTTCCCTCTTCTCCTCTCTGTGATTTTTTCCAAATCTGAATGGGCTCCATCTTTTCACTCTGCCTTTATGTGGGCCCTGTCCTCCTCGTCTCTGTCTCGCTGCCCTCTCATCACTCTTGTGTGGCCGCCATCCTCCCGTCTTCTCTGTATCCTCCATCTGTCTATCTGTTCCCTGCATCCATGCTGGCAAGTCTGTGTGCCAGCATGGCAGCATGGGTGGGATGTCTGCTAAACTCCACTGCTTCCACTTGTATGTTGTCCAGTGATGAAGAAAAACTCCAATTCTGAGCCAATGGACACTTCCTGACACTCTTGGGGTTTCTTTCTTGTTCCATCCAGCTCCCTGAAAGCAGTGAATTCTTACAAAATTTAACTCTAAACTTTTTGTTCTTACATAAAAAGACAGAATTAAAGATTTATTGAATACTTACTTGTTACTTACAGGATACATACCTGGTACATACCAGGGTGTATTATGTATTGCTAAAAGTTCTGCATCATCCAACAAATTCTCCTACTACCATAAGAATTTGTATGTTAAAAAAAACCTACGTTTTGTTTTAGTATTCAAATCACACCACATTATTAAAACATAATTGTCACTTACAGGTTGGGTTTAGGCAATAACAGTACTTGATTAGGGTTAGTAAAGTGAATTATTTCTAAATTAGACTACATCATTTTTACTATGCAACTGTAATACAATGAACGCCCTGTTGTTAGATGCCTTATTAACACAAAAACAGAACACTGTTGCAGCTATAATATGTTAAAACAAGAGATTTGTCTGTCTATTTTAGGTATGTTTACCTACACAATCACTTTTGGTTTAAAGCCCTATAATAAGAAGACTGAAAAATCAGATTTATAAAAAGGTAATGCTTGGTTTAACAATATCAAAAACCTTGGCCTTGGATCTTTTCATTAGTGATCATCATTTCAATCTCCTGATGAACATGTTCCACTGAACGAAGCCTGGAAATTAAAAGTTAACAAGAATAAAAGGGTTTTTCTTCAAAGCACCTTGTGATAAAAGTTGCAGTAAATTCCTGCCTCATGAGCATTTGCAGGAATTCATCTTTTTTTAGAAGGGAAAAAAAGATTTAAAGATTCTTGCAGCTTTAAAGTCTCAAATCACTGTCATAAAGTTAAATTAGGTTGGCCCAATTAGCCCAAAATTAGAGACACGGGTAAGTGTTTCACAGTTCATCAATCAATTGTTCTGATGAGTTTCCTCTGGTTTAAAACCACCCCCTAATGGCGTGAAACTGCTGGCACAGAACCATTTCCCACCTGAATCATCTTTTTAGGGTGGCTGGCTTGTAGAGCTCTTGTATTCCTTTTCAGAAAATAAAACATGACAGAGGTCATGAGATGTCCCAGAATGAGAGTGGGCGATAGCTGCAACACAGCTCTGAAAATGTAACTGTGTAAAAAAACATGCTGAGAAAGACAGAATCAGAGCAGCCTGCAAAGCATCTTTTTTTTCTGGAAGGTCCTTGGTATACAGTGGTTTTTCTTTCATTGCATCTTATACAGCATCAGTGGAAATTTAAGGTACATTATAAGGCTCTAAAGAGGGGATGCCAGACAGCCTACCCAAGGTCACCAGTCTGCTGCAGGGACGATGATTTAGCACACACACACACATCACAAACACACATTAACCTCACTTGTGCTCTATGACACATAGAGGAGATTATATAAATCGACTCGTGTGTCTCACACACACACAGACTCTTCTGTTCAGTGTGTGTTATAAATCGCTCTGTTGCCATGATCTGAAATCCAATTGTGGAATAAAGTGGAGTGCAGAAATGGTACTGGAACCATTTATTGAATTGGTGTTCTTCCAGTCCTTGTTACCATGCTGCCTTTCAGTACCCTGTAATTTTTATCACCAAAACCCTGTCAAACAACCTTTTTTTACAAATAGACAACTTTTCAATGGAGGTCAGGGGAGCCGTGGCCATCCATAGAAATTTTCTGCTCATCCCACCGCCTCCCCTCTGGCCAGACAGTCTTATATACATACAATGCCCTGCTGTATTTGTTTAAATACTGTGACTTGTTTTCATCACAACACAGTGTTTTGAGCGGTAAGCTCAATTATGTACAAAATTTTCCCACGTTCTGCGTAGTCTTTGAACTACTCACGACTCACTGAGGATGGAACAAGAGCAGGAGTTAAACAGTAGTCAGGATTCAGTTTTACTGTGTGTTTCTTTTTGTATTTAGTGTTTCTGGTTTCTTTTGGTTTGGGTTTATTGTTGTCTTCGCGTTTTGTCCTGTTCTCTGTGCCTCTGTTTGTGCTAATTAAACCAATGGAAGTTCTTATTTCCTTCTGGCATGAGAGCTTCAACATCTTAACAAAAAATTACAAATAGATCAATATAAGTTCTCTTCAACCAACATCTCAAACCTCTTATAATGTAATTTTTCTGCCTGTTGGCTCACATGTAACACTAGGTGATAAATAATAGTTGGGGAACAGGATGTGTGAGAGAGGAGTCTTCTATTTAATGTTTTATTCAAACTATTGGTGCTTTAAAAACAGTTGGTAAGTTACAAAGCCTTTTCAAGGTTAGTTTGTTAATATTTAAATGCGAGCAGGCACGCTTAAATCAGTTACATAAGTGAAGCTCATGCAGGGCAGGAAGGATTGTTGGGTCTCCTTTCAGAGATTCAACCCTGAGTCCCTGATTTTTCATGCAGGAGTCTGATATTCTCCCATGCACAGTTTTTGGTCCTCAAACCTGGACAAATCTGGACTCATCCTCCTCCTCCACTTTGTTTAATAATCACCAAAAACAAGCATCACCAGTGCAAGTACATTGAGCACAAACAAACATGAGAGCTACATGTAAACGTGAGCAGTTTCACAATGCCAATGTCTCAATCTAGGTCAAATAACATCAGGAAGCATTTGTTTACAACTATTGTTTGATTGTAAAACTGAATGTTCTCCAAAGGGACACATGCAAACAGTATGTTAACAAAGAATGTAGACAGATTTGATGCACATAAAATTGCACGAATAGATGAGTAAAAACATAATTTTCAACATAAGAATATGCCTAATTATGGATTAGGATCATATTGTTCTATTAGTGTGACTGAATGTGTTGAACAGGATTCGATGGAGCATCTACACTGATCAAATTGGGCCTTTTAAAGACATTTACAGAAAGAAACAGTTCCTTTTTAAATCCTATCTGAATGAGATTGGCTGAATGATATTTACTCTGGATTATGATCTATTTGTTGAAATATGTGCATCACACCAGAGCAGCGTTCGGAGTGGACAGCTGTGTGGTGTGTGTTTGGGGGCATGGAGAGGTTTGGTTGCCTGCCTGCCTGCTGTTGGCAGGTCAGTGTGGACAGACTGTGTGAAGAGGGAGAGATTATGTTTCCATGACTGGTTACCTCTGCTGAGAGGCTGCAGAGAGCAGGATTTAGGTTTGGTTCGTTTAATCTTTTAGTCTGAGGTTTATATTTGGAATCTGTGTGAGTGTGTGGGTGTTGTCAGTCATCAATGCTGTTAACTGATGAAATTACAGAATCCTGCTTCATGCAGAGTTTTAGCATTATTGACTGATAATCTGTTGCAGTTCTTTTGCATTCTGTAAAAACATTAAAAAGTCACGTTAGCTGCAGCTGTAGTCGTATATCTTCTGCAGAAGTCCTAACCTCTCTTCCTGGGTGGAGTCCTATGTGGTGGAGTTGAGGCATATTGTTTATATATGCATGGGGACACAGTAGCACACTGGTAACTATAGCAGCAAACTGAAATGAGTGAATGTGGAACATGCATTCAGTCTCTCATTACCTGCATAAACTACAGACCATGTTATGACCAAAATGAGGGAGTCTGTAGTTAGCAGAAAGGGGTGGGGTGCAGCCCTATGTGGTAATTAGCGAGGTGATGAGGTTAAAGATGACATGGAAGCAGGTCGGGCTGTGGCTCTGTGCTTAATGTTAACCTGATTTTCAACTTCCTCCACATTCTGCTATTTTCAGCCTGCCATGTGGTAGACTGAAAGTCTTTGTTTTGCTGAATGGACTGAGAACACCGCATTACAGATAGAACCTGCCCATCTGGCAAAGCGGACACTGGTGGTGCGAACAGACATGTGACAGATTTGAAATAAACCAGGTTCTTTTGGTTAGATGCTCAGTCTTTCAGGATTCAGACATTGTTGCATCAGGACCTGGAAGATTGCTCTTTTTTGACCTCAAAACCACAAAAGGACAAAAACCTTTTAAGGAACTTTTCCCTCATTTCCATGTTGAGTGCTTTCTGTAAGCATTTCATAGCTGTCATTTATAAAAACTGTTGAACCAGAAACACTATATTTGTTTGTTATCCTTCAACACAAAAGCAGAGCTGGGAAGGAAATCCTGCAAACAGATGAACCAATAAAAAGTCTAAACTGAGACTGGCAGCTTTAAATTCTGTTAAAACCACAATCAGTTTGAGTTATAACCAATTTTAGGATGCAGATTTTTGATTCAGAAACTGACCAAATTGGCTAATATTTGAAAGTATCATTATCAAAAAGCTGAGGAAATCCTTTTGTCGTTTGAAAAGTTTCTGCTTAAGTTGAGGTTCATTGTAAAAACCTGAATAAACACTTCGTGAATTCTCATTAAAGACTTAATAAACACAAAAATAAGAATCATCACGTCCTAGTTCTGCTTCTGTAGCAAACTCTTATTTCCCCCAACTGATCTGTAGCATCTGGTAAACTCTCACAAGGAAAGAAGAATAATAGTAATAAAACATTATTCTGCTATTATTTCTTTTCTTAACAGCTCAAAAAACGGAGATTTGTGCATTTTTCACAATCTGTTAAAAATAAACTTACCTATCCTCTAAATATGTTTGTCATTGTTAAAAAAACATTTTAAACAAGAGCTCAAAGAGATTTTTTATAAGTTTATAATTAAAAAAAGCATTTTTATTGTCTTTTACAATAATAATTTTTAGATACATCTGTTTTTCTCCTGTTTTTGTCTGTGGTGATGAAAAGCACTGCAGAGCCGTCAGATCACAATAATAAAAGTGATATGTTGACTTAAATCCAAACAACAGTCTGTCAGTGACTGCCTTATCAAACTGTCAGCAATTTTAACGAAAATCTGAGCTAAATAAGTAGCAGCTCTGAGTGTGTGCCTCAGTTTATGCTGTCATCTTGAATAAGCGTTTGTTCCTCCAGTGATAACACAGTGACATAAATTGAATGAATTATTGCTTTTTTTCACGTGTTCTTGATCAGACAGAAAATCCTCTCAGTGATCACAAAGCTTCACAAACAGCTTAAACTTAAAAGCACCATTATAAAGAATTTCTACAGCTCAATACCCATCAATTCAACAATTTAATGAATAATTTACAGTGTTGCCATTATAAATGTGAAAGATCATTAACGCTTTTATGAATGATGCCTCAGTCGTTTCGTGAGTTTTTGTGGTTGGTTTTGTATAAGTTAAAGGATTTTTTTCTGTAAAACAATCAACACTGATGAAGACAAAACAAAAGAGACAGCAAATGAAATTACATAAATTCCTTTTGATAGCATTAGCATTCAAAATGTACCAAAGTAATCCGGTACATTTGCATCACAAACCAAATTTTGCCAGCTAATAGAAAGCAACAATCTCTATTATATGCCAATACCATTAATGAGCATGAGAGTTACTTTTGTATATTTTCAGTACTTTTTCATTCACATTGGTTTTGGATACTGAGCTCCAAGAGGCAGCAGGTTCATGGACAGATTTCTTCCAAACTGGAGGACATCTCCAAACCTCCTGACATGAACGTCCTTTAACGAGCACGCATTAAGCAAAAACGAGTGTCCAGACTAAAAAAGAGAAAAATAATCTGCAGATTGAGTTAATATTGGTATTGCTTCAATGGTCCCGGTGCACAAACTTAGTGCAGAACATGTAATTACTGCTAAAATGCTAAGATCATATAGAGGAGTTTTTTATAAAAGGTTTGATTGGGGAATATGCTCCATAATTCCCAGCATTATAAACGTTTTTGTTAAACAGAGGCCAGAAACAGTACATGTTAATGTGCTAAAATGCAGAGGAAAATGATCTAATTAAAACGGAAAAGTAAAACCCATGTTCATCACACTTTAGTTTTCATTAGGTCAAAAACATAAATAGTTGATAGAATAAAGACGTTCAGTTCTCAGCTGCACACAAGTCCATCAATAAGTTAGTGAAAGCTATGAATTCTCTGTTTCTGTTAACATCAACACCTAATTTCCTTTGAGGATTACAAAGCCTCCCAAGATTCATAATTCAGAATGACTTAATGGGTCCCAGAGGGAAGTGTGTATTAGAAATAAAGCAGGAAATAAAGCAAGCGTATAAAAATTAAACAGCTTTAGTGCTTCAGGGGTCTCCGCAAACTGCCGAGCCACACATTTAACATTTGCAAAGAGAGAAAGTGCTTTCTGTATCCAGAGAAACCAAATGATGATCATTTTAGGAGTGTCTGCTCCTGTGTTACATAACTATCATAAAAACTGCAATCTACAGCCGAATGTCCACAGACTTGTCATGTTTCAGAATAATGTGCTGAAAAATTAGAAAAAGCTGCTCAGAAGATAATAGAGACCATTAGTCTGCAGCTCAGCCTTTGATACTCATCAGTTTAAAACAAAAGCATCAAAGAATGACTCATTACGAACTGCAACACAGAACAGAAAAAAAACTATTTAGTGTAAACTTTATGTTTATTTTGTACAAATACAACAAACAAACTTAGTTTTAGAAACAGAGATGGTAAAAGTCAAAGCTTTCTTGTAAAACGTGTGGTCTGTACTTTACATACATTGTTAGCTTGCTATTATCTTTCAAGCCAAAAACTCTATATATAACATAAAGGCCACAGCTCCCATATTATATTAGATGTTTTCATATTTATTTTATTTTCAATAAAGAAGCATTTCATTACAACAGGATGCTAATGCAAAACAATAATGATTTCTACATGGTTGGTAATGCGTAGAAATGTGGAAAAAGTCTCTTTTTCTCTGTCTCATCCAAACACTTACCTGTGTTTGCCTTGGTCCGGACTTCGGGCTGTTGCCATAGCAACCTTCATCACACTCGGTGAGGGCGACAACAAGCGAGCGGTCATTTACTGCTGTCTTCTCTCAACATTCGCAGACTACTCTCCTATTTCTCCTCCCTCCTTTTTTTAATTTGTTCTGATCCCTCAGAGCGTTTCTACAAACTTTACTGTATAATAAAGTCAACGCGCCACAGATAAATGTGTGTTTTCTTGTTTTTTTTTTTAAGCTCGTGAACAGAAAAGTCACCACAGAAATCATCCTGAGAGTGATAGCTGTAGACTGCTGTCCAGAGGGATTGAAACATTCAAGACAGAAGATGGCATGACTGAAATATGCAACAATGCTTATAACAAGTCACATGTTGGATAAATAATAAATAGGACAGGAAGAGGTTTTTGTTGTCAAGGGAAAACTCAGCACAGGCAGTGAGGGCAGCATGCAGGGAAGCAGTGATGTGGTGTGCTTATATAAATATATAAATGTGCTCAAACTATGTATGAATTATTTTTGTAGTGTTTTTTTTAATGTATTTATTTTATTTGAAAGGGTCTGCATGCCTCCAACGTTTCATAAAAGTTCTTCACAGTGTTTCTCACCTGTTCACACACAACAATTGTGGTGGCCAAGGACACTTTGGCATGTGGAAGGATATAAAGCAACCAACCAATACTGAACATTTTATGCATCTGTTCTTTTGCTGCTTGCACAGTTTCTGTCTTCCCTTTCTTCTTCCATTCAAAGCCATCTGCCTTTCTAATTCGGCTTCAGAGACATCTGCTTGTGCTGGTTTGTCTTTAGCAAAGATCTTTTTTTTTGTAGCACAGTGAGAGTTCAATTTCTTCCTTTTTATGTTTCCCAGAGAAAAATCTGCATTTAGTACTAGTTTGAAATGAAAAACAGCTTGGTCTCAGTGTGAAACTTCCACTTTTTTTTTAAACTGAGGCAGAGGAAAGCAGTGCTCATTTCACTTTGTTTGGAAGACAAGATTCTGAGTAGAGATAAGAAGGCAAACTGCTGCCTGAACAACTTAAAAAACGATGAATGGAAATCGTTCGGTATTTAGGATCCAGTGTTAAAAGATTGTGCTGTAAATCCAGGAAGGTAAAGAAGAGCGAAGTCTCTCAAGTGTCCATTTTGTAAATGAAAATGTAAAATTGATCCCATGTCATACACTCCATACATGCAAGACATTCTGCACAGAAAACACAAATAAGGATTCATACACTCCTGTCTGTTTTGCCCTAATCACTGGGCTTCTCTCTATGAATGACTAACTAATCAATATGAAACCATTTATTTATAAAAACCTGCATATTTGAACACAACTTTTATAAATATAATTGGTGCAGTCTAAGCAATGCAAAACGTTACCATCTAAGGAAGCCGTCTCTTGCATCTCATGCAGTAAGTTTGATGTATTTTTTGTTAACAGTAGCTGGTTGTAAAGTATAATTTCTCAGGATGATTTTACATATTGAGCCCAGTGAAGCTGCTATTTCCCTTCAGCTTAAGTGGTTTCACTGTAACATAAAGCCATATTCAGAAATGCTGGCTGAATGCATCCTTTACTAAATAAAACTGGGTTTTATGATTGACATGTCTGATTACTGAGCTTACAAAAATTTACAAAAAAGAACATGAAAATTCATTGAAGATGGTAAATATTATCCCCTCTGTCTGCAGTTTTGCCCCTGAATGGGGACACATTTATTGAGCATAAACATGAAATAATCTGGAATGTTACGGCATTGATCCAAAATCAATAAAATAAAACGTGTGTGAATGTTTGTGTAGCTTCCCGGGGAGCTCGTGGATGCATGATACCTTTCTGTTGTATGACTAAAAGTGAAACTGATGTGTTTTGACAGCATTGGCCATCTGTCTGTTTGCTGCTAATAAATTTATAACAGATCAGCACTGTGCAAGTTAAACAGCTTTTTTCTGCATTCAGGTCACAGAGCAGAGTACAGTGTTGCTGCACAGACAAGTGGTTTATTTATTTCATTTTATCTTGATTTGTAGTGTGCCTGTGCAGTAGTTTTGACCATAGTGTGTGTTTGCTTCTGTGTCTTGCTGTCTTATAGTGAGTTGTCTTTATGGATTGTACAAAAGCTAACATAGGGGGGAGGAGACAAAGGTCAGAGGTCAGTGGAACACAGAACAGGCGATCGAAAATAGAAGCAGAGGTGCAAATGAAATGTGTAAAACCATCTCTCCAGAGGCTCGTGTTGTTTTTCCCTCCAGATATTTGCCCATCAGCTGCTCTGCTGGCAACACTGACTACAATCTACATATGCTGTTTTCCTGCACACACAGAGCTATTCTCTTCTCGTCTGCATGTGTAATGATTTTACAGAAAACACCCAGAAGACCCCTTTTTTAGAGCGTTAATTAAGTCTTTTTTGCTCACATTTTAATAAGTTTTACGCTTTTTATATTTTTGCTTTATTTGAAGAGACTGTGTTATGAAACTAAAGGTTTGAGGAAAATGCAGCATATCTAAGCTTCTCAGTGTCGGGTTTTGTTTTTTTTGGTGTTTTAGTTTATTGTTTTTATTGTCTTCATGTTTTCTGTTCAGGTGTCTTTGTCTTGATTTGGTTTTTGTTCTTCATCTCCTTGTGTGTTGTCACTATTCACTCCTCCCCAGTCACGCTTTGGTCTTCCTGCCACGCCCAAGTCTTGTTAATTGCTTCACCTGTGCCCACTTTCCAATCACCTCTTCTGTTTAAAAACCCGGTTATCTTCTCCACACTCCGCTGGTTTGTTGTTCTTGGTTCCCTGCTGTTTCATCGTTGCTTCGTGTTTTGCCATATTTGGATTTTGTTACGTGTAGTTTTGCTGCCTCGTCAAGCGTTTTGTTTTTTGTTTATCTTTAATTTTAAAATAAGTTAGTTTCTCACCGAGATGAGTCTGCACTCTGGGTTCACCTCCTTCTCCCCGGTACCTGACACTCAGATCTTTCTTGCACTAAGTTTATTTCAAGAATATTCTCAGCTGTTTCTATGAAGCAAATTTGTTTTTGTTTTATTTTTGCACAAGTGTTTCTTGTTGTATTGTGCATTACAGAGTCACACTGACACCCATCAGTTTCCAGTATTGATCCACTCCAAATCAGACAAAGCTGAACAAACACAGCAGCAGCTCTGAATACATTCACACATCCTTGCAAATGTAAACACACAGCCGGTAGATAAAACACACGAATTGTTGCCCTGAGCCTGAATGCTGCCTTCTCTGAGCATGCACAAAGGACTTCTGGGTAATTGTGATTTTAATCTGCTGAACGCAGCAGATAGAAATATGCCGGTCGAGCTTGAATGGGTTGTGTTGTCTTATAATGATTGTCAAATGGGCACGCCGGCAGAGATAATGATTGTTGAGACATAAATGATGGAAGGCATCAGGACTTTGTTATTCCAACTCTAAATAGGAGGCCCTTTACTGTTGTTTGAAAGTAATGCCTAACTCCACTCTGATGCCAATTAGTGGCAAACAGAGTTCAGACTGAGCAAAGTACAAAAACAATCATTATTGATCTGCCCTCGCTTTCTCTCAACTTTTTATTCATCTCTCACTTTCTTACAGCTTTGTGAAAAACCTTTTTCCACTGAGGCTGAGAAGAAGTAAAAGAATAAGATCATTTGCTTCTGTGATTTCTCCTAACAGATATCAGTGGAAGAAGATTGTTGAAGGGCAGGGATGTGAAGTCTCTGACAAAAGGTTACATAGGCTAAAATGAATACTTGAATCTGAAACCCAATTTGTACAGTTTTCAAAGAAGCCCGTGGAACTGCATCCAAGAAGCAGTTTAAGGCAGACTGAAATCAAACTGCTCGTTCAGTTTCTTCAGAGGCAGCACTAAAATAGAGCTGAAAATTGCAGAGGTTCTGTCTCTCTGAAGCAAAGTGGAAAACTGGCTCCAACATTTTCTCCACGTTTAAAGATCAGGTGCAGAGTTTACCTGATCCTTGATCAGTTTATACTGTGATTAAACTCTGCGTGAGAAGGAAGATTTCAGTCTCACTTCACTCATAAATGTTTGGGTTGCAGCTTTCTCGCTGACTTGACATAAAAAGCGAGTTTGATGGGATTGGATAAAGTAAAAAATCTGATTTCAGCTGTTATCGGTTGTCTCGACAGCTTCAGACTCTTCACTTTAAAAACTAGCTCATTCCTTTTGAGGGACATATTGTAGACAAGTGTATCATCTGTATGAAGATCACTGTCTGCCAGCATGCGGCGAAGCAGAACAAAAGGTTTAATCTGTCAAAGCCTCAGTAAAAGACACAGTAGACTAACTCTCACACTGGAAAGAATATTTATACATTACCAATTGGCAGAAGACAGTAAATCACTTCATTTTATAATTGTGTGAATGCTCAGTCAGTGTTTGCACTATTGTTTTCCTGTTTATAGTTTCTTTTGTATGTTTTTTAGACTCAAACTACTTAGCTGCAGTTTTGCAAATTTTAGCTTTAAGCTTCTGTTTTGTTAATTTCACGTCTGTTCTGCCTTAACAAGCCAGTTTATGCAAAGTCATTTACACTGCATTTTTGCAGAAAATGCTATTTTTCTAAATGTTCCAAATTATTTTATTTTAATTCAAAGTTTAAAACCTGTAAATTATACAGTTAGGTAACCAGGAAATGCTGTCAAATGGCAGAATTGTCTGGCTTTCTTTAAAGTTCTGTGATAAAATTGTGTTATGCTTGAAGTATAAAGATAATACTTTAAGCATCTGGAATCATAATAACATTTGGGCATATTTGTTAGTAATATACAGTAAATGTGTCTTTCGGTGCAAAAAGAATTGTCTTCATTTTGTTTATCTTTGTCTCAGTTGGTACAACAAAAGTCCCACCAGTTGCATCTTCCTCTAGGTTTGACTTTTGAGTCAGACATCGTGGCCTCAGCGCCAGGCGGCACAAAAATATAACCGCGTAAGGTAAAAAGTCTCCGTTATACCAACAAGTCAGTGGCTGTCATACACAACGTGGCTGGTTTTTAAATCAAAAGCAGGTTAATGGCTCTAATAGCAACCTTTGTGTTACATAAAAAGCCCAGAGGTGAGGTCGTGCTGCCCTGCAGAGCAATTTATTAGATCAGGTACAGGAAAGAGGGTCGCTAAATGTGGGAGAGAGCCCGGCTGAGAGATGAAGGAGACGACATGAAAAGAAAGGTCACAGGTTGGAATCAAAGCTGGAATGTCACTCAGTTAAAGGAACATTTCAACAATGTTTCAACCCATTTACTTCAAATTATTTATACTTAATGCCACAGCAGATTGTTTCTTATATTTTCATGCAATTATCTCCATCATCCATCACAGCGAATCTCAAATGACCTTTTTATCACCTGCTGCCAAACGGCAAAGGCGAACAATGATGGTTCGTGTCTGTCTGTTACCAAAATATCTCACAAACCACTGAACAGGCTTTAATAAAACTGTACATGTACCATTTATCAACTTCTGGAGTAAACTCATTTCAAGATTGCCACCTCAGCCAGCTGACTAAAAAACACAAAAATGTCATAACTCTGTCAGTTTTACAGGTATTGACCTAAAATTTGGTGTGGTTGTAGCTCAGTGCATATTCTAAATGTTACCAGATTGTCCAAGATGTACATACATATGTCTATTTTACACTGTTTTCTCAGCTGAATAACATCCATATTGCTCAGTATAATGGCATGCACTGTAGTTGCTCATTGGGTCCTTACGCTGATCAGCTGTGTTTTGTTATCCTCTCTGTCTAAACCAAAAACAACAACAACAAGGCAGTAGACATGAGTGGTTACTAAATCAAAGATGGCATGTCTTTTTCTGGCAGGAAAAGAAGATATCTCCATCAGCCAGATTAGAGAGGAAGACCTGTCAATTAAAGAAAACAAACTACTTCTGGTGTTTCTGACGATCAGTTGTAAGATACTTCTGTGCCGTGTGTGTTCAGCAACACAGACATTGTTTAGTTGAGAAAACAAGGACAACAGCCTCATATAAACCACTCTCCCCTGCAAAAACATCACTGTGTAAAAGCATTTATTAGGTTTGGGTTTATTTTGGTTTATTTGGGACCATGCACAATAACAATACACTCCAAAAGAGGCAGTTGCATTGCACAGATTTAGCCCACGGTTATTTTCCATCTGCAGACCTTAGGCAGGTAAAGACATAAGTACCTAAATAAAACAAAATCAATACAGTCAGCATGGATTCAGGTTAACAGATGCATAAATATAAATACAAATCAGTTCTACTGAACATAAATACAAATGTATTAAACTTTATTCAATAGAAAACATTTAACTATGCTTAATGTTAACAACTAAATGTCGACAGTACTGGCCACTAAAAAGACGATTCTTGGTCTCTCAAGGAAAAATAATAGATTTGTCACATTTTTTCAACAAATCAGGAACTGTGACCTGCTCCTTAGTTCCTCTAAATAAAAATGCACATTGACCAAAAACTGTTTTTTTTTTTTTTTTTAAGGGATTCTACATTAGAACCGGAGCGACTCAGGATGATGTCAGGAGTTGAGTTGGGTTAGATGGTGTAAATTCACTGTTCTGAGTGGGTGTTATCTTGACTCACCTATGGGAACGTCTGCCTGATTCTTCAAACTGAGATTCTTCTGACTGCTGTCTGCAACAGGTGAGATACTGACTTTTCCTTACTCCTTACTCCACTCAGCCACACTGAAACAAACCACTGAAGACCTTTTCCCTGCCAAATATTCAGAGCAGCGTTGTGCTCTCCCTCCTGCAGTCAGTCAGCCTTGCCCATCTCATTCATTGTTATGAGAGCATCAGCATTGCCAAAAAGCAGGTGGCAGCAGATCCTGATAGAATTACCGTGCTGATTATATTGTGCCTCATAGTGATGGCATTATATGCCTGCACTAACTAAATTACATAACCACAATTACTCTGACAAAGGAGACAGAGACGGAGAGAGAGGAGGGTGGAATCATTTGATAGCACAAGGTGTTCACAGATTTTTAAGGTGTGGAAAATTTTGCAAATTGATTTAATGACAGAGTTGCCTCGGTTCTTTAGTTGAAAGGAAATTTGCTAACAGACAAAAAGGGTTGACTTTAACAGTTAATGCTAAAGTTTTAAGCAAAGATCTTGCACATTGAGTAGCACTTGGAGTCTATTTTGTGACTGACTCTCAGCTACAACCACACCAAAGATTAGCTCAGTATCTGTAAACATGAATGTCCATCCATCCATCCGTCCGTCCATCTTCCACGGCTTATCTGTGGTTGGGTCACGGAGGCAACAGGTCCAGGAGGGAAACCCAGACATCCCTCCCCCCAGCGACATTCTCCAGCTCCTCCTGGGAGATCTGAAGGTGTTCACAGGCCAGAGAGGATACAGAATCTCTGAAACGTGAAACATGAAATATGCCTGAAAAGCATGCAAAGGGAGGCGTCCAGGAGGCATCCTAATCAGATGATGAACCACCTCAGCTGACTCCTTTCGATGAGGAGGAGCAGCAGCTCTACTCCAAGCTCCCCCCCAGATGAAGGAGCTCCTCACCTTATCTCTAAGGCTGAGCCCAGCCACCCTTCGAAGGAAGCTCATATCAGCCGCTTATATCCAGGATCTTGTTTTTTCTGTCATGATCCAAACCGCATGACCACAGGTGAGGGTTGGATTTCTATGGTCACTTGGCTGTGGCAGCCATCTTAGACTGGGTTGACTCCAAACATTAATCAGGTGTAGATGTACTCTCAATGATTAGTTTCTGCAAGTTTCCTTTATTTGTTTTCAGATTCACTAATACACACACTCACATGGAGTGAAAATACTATTTTCCACCTTTAACTCTGGCAAAGGGCGATAAAAATGCATTTTATTGCAGTACTCCATATGCAGCAAACACCTATCAGTGACATTAAAAGATTAAGAGTAATCAGCTGCCAGCTCTCCTCTGATTGATAATGAATAATTTGACAGTTTATCCAGCCCAGTGAAGAAGTCTAAGTGCTAATGAGAGTTTTTGTTCCTCCCAGCCATTCCCAGAGGTCCAATTTCATCTCCGATTGCTTTGTTGTTGATGGAAACACAAAACCATAATTCCTAATTGATTGGAAAATAACCATCCAGGGGAAGACATGTGACATTGGTTTTACTTGAATCTATTACAGCCTTCAATGGACCGGCTGTAAATACCTGACATGCTTCAGCTGAAAAAAAACAAAACAACATTTCACTGGATATGAAACACATTCAGTGTGTCCGGACCGAGCCTGTGTGTGTGTTCTCAGTACAGTGACAAGCAGCTACGGCTGTACAGTCAGTAAGTGTATGTGAGTAGGTCACCATGACAACAGCACTCCCTGGAGCATGCAGTCAGCAGAATGACGTCACTGGCCTTTACAGGTCCGTGTGTGTGTGTGTTCATGCTGGTCCTGCAGGATCTCTTGGAGTATGCAAAGAGAAACAGATGAAGAGATTTTTAAAAAAGGAAAATAAAACAAGAAGGAGAGGAGCTGCAGAGAAAAAGCAGAAATAAAGAGAAGAGAAGAAACTAATGAGGAAAGGAAATAAATGATGCAAAGAATCAGAGAGGGAGTAACTGCTCTGATCCAACACTATTTTAGTTTTTGCCAGATGGCCTTATTTCTCGTTTGGCTTAGCACATATTTCTAAGCTGTGTGTGTGGTGGATGTGTTAATGTGTCGCTCAGATAGCCAGAGTATTGATAACTGTTACGCTGAATTGTTCTGTCCAAGACAAAGGGCTCCTGTGTGTACAGTAGATGTGGAAAAGGTCTCCCATTCGTCCTGCAGAAGTGGGACACACAACAGCCTCAAACCATGCAGCCTGTGTAAATGTTTTGCATCATTTTCTTTTGTTTTTTTTATCTATTCATGGTTGTTTTTGGTTAATGCATTTTGGACGTGGTGTATCTTTTCTGTTTTGTATAGCGTGTTGGGCCTTTGATTTCCTTATTTTTGTGAATGTTTACATTTTTAATACATTTATTTTGTTCATGTCTTTTTATCTTATTATTTTTGAGCTACATTTTGGTTCTACATGCAAACATAACCATTTTGTGTCACTTTAAGGTCATTCATGTCTTTAGGTTGCTTTGTCCCTGTCCTTTGGGTCTTATTATTGCCCGCCAAAGACGAAAAGATGATAATGTTTTTATGCCCGTGCGTGCATCTGTCTGTTACCAAAATACCTCATAAACCACAGAATGGATTTTACTGAAACTTTAAGAAAGTAATCACATCTACAACTGATTAACTTTTAGAGTCAATCCATCGCAAGATGGCTGCCGCTGCTAACAGACAGCTGTGTCTCAGTCAGTTTTACTGATACTGGGCTAAAACTGAATGTAGTAGTCGCTGAGAGTCATTCATAACACGTACTCTGAGTGCAACATCTCGCAGTATCACATGACTTTCTATAAAATGTTATTTTGACTAAAACAGCTACAACTCTGTCATTCCTCAACACAAGACGATCTTAGTCTAAAAGTCTGGGATGGAAGGTGGCGGATGACATGCATCCCTTCAAGGAATCATTTCCTTTGTTTTTATTTCTTGAAACTTTAGTGTTTGTGACTATTATAAAGCAGGTTTCAGTATAATTATTTTGGGTCACATTTTGGATACCCTTTTGTCTTTTTGGTGTTTATTTTACATTTCTGTGGTTTTGTATGTCTCATAATGCAAACAGTTCTTACTTGTCATCTGCATTAAGAATTAGTTTTTGGTTTTTCTTTTGCCTGAATTTAATTCATAA
Organism: Kryptolebias marmoratus; assembly: GCF_001649575.2. Taxonomy (NCBI): domain Eukaryota; kingdom Metazoa; phylum Chordata; class Actinopteri; order Cyprinodontiformes; family Rivulidae; genus Kryptolebias; species Kryptolebias marmoratus. The sequence continues at coordinate 24,162,372 of NC_051440.1, read as the reverse complement.
TTGACTTGATGCCCAGTTAGGTCTTTTATTTTGGTCGTTTTAATAAAACATTATGCACTTTTGATAGTCTGGTATCAGTTTTTCCACTAATACACACTCATTCTACAATGCTGATGGTTCCACACATGAGCACATGAACTATAATGACTTTCCAGACCAACATGGAAACACACGCAGACTGTGAAGGTTTACACGCAGCATTCTCGTTGTTTATCCAGACAGACAGTATTGATTTAAGCTCAGGGGGAAATTATTTGACTTACATTTACAGGCAAACTTTCATGGACTTCCCGAACTGACATAGGTGGCATTTATCACTAACGTCCAGGCTGTCAATAAGATCCTAAGAAGTTAGCTTCACTACAAAACTGTAAAACAACGTTTTCATCAATAACACAGCTCATAAATCCCAGCTTTATGATGAAGAAGTTGAGCTAAGAGAGGGGAAAAACAAAGAAAATGGACAATTGGATCTTAATATGATATACTTTAGTTACAATAAAACCGACCCCGGCCCCACAATGTGTAATACATCCCAGTTTAATTCATTCTATTTTTATTTCATTATGTAAACGATTAAAAGAGAAATCTGAAGTGTTATTGTTTTTATTAAACTGTGAGGCAAACTCCCACACTGTTTTGTGATTAAAGCACCACTCGTCATTTTCACTTTGGACATCGGCTGCTAATTGTCATCTCACTGTAACAAAAAACAGAGATTTGTTTTTGTGCACGAGGAAAACAGAAACAAAATATGAACTACTTCAAAAAAACACTTCAGATAAGTGACTTAATTTGACCTAATCAATTTTAAAAAATAATCATCTGGCTTAAAAGGTCTATCATGTTGTTAAAAACACACTGAATATGAACTGTAGCTGTTGCCAAATATAAGTTTAGTATTATTTTATAATGTTTTTCAGTTTTGTTTGTTTAGCATTAATTTCCTTTTTGAGGCTGTTACATCTGATATTTGATTTAACCTGAACCAGGATTTGAAACTGCAGGAATTCACTGAGGTTATTTTTAATATTACATTCTCTAATCAGTAAAGTAGTGTTGCACAACTCTGCAGCTCAGTGAGTCATATACTGTATGTATATATATATATATATATATATATATATATATATATATACACACACAGTGCCTATAAAAGTATTCACCCCCTCGGATGTGGTGTGCTTTTATTCTTGTCAGAAATCCATCATGGTCAATATAAATTGGCCTTCTTTACAAAAAACAAAACAAACAAACAAAAGAAAATGTTTTCAATGTAAAAGTGAAATCGTTTTTTTACAGAATGATACCAATAAATAAAAATATTTCAGTTAAAAGAAGTGATTGCATAAATATTCACTTGTTTTACAATGCATATTTGTATTTGCTTCTTATTACTCTGTAGAAATTTAATTTCTCTTTCACATTGAAGAAGGAATCTTGTCAGTTATTTGTGTTATTTTGGGCTGTGGTCAATTTGTGTCACATCATTTTGCTGGTTTCACCCATTTTTATTCACCAGTTAGTTTGTGATCTTAGTTAGCAGCTGATAATTTAACATCAAAAGGGCTAATTTCAAAAGATTATTTTGGTAAACCTAAGGCCTGTCAGTAAATACATCCAGGACATTAAAGATTTTTGGGCTTTTAGTCATTTTAAAACAATATTTGCCACCATCATCTGGCATTGTTATTCTGGTAAACTCTCAGTGGCAGCCGGGTGATTTAAACCCGTCTGATATAGATGTGTCTTTGCCAGTAAGATGCATTCTAATATTCTGTTAAATGCTTTTCCATTGCAGCCTGTTTCTCTCTCCTGATTAGGACATGTCTTTGGGTATAAAATATGCACTGCTGCGTTTCTCCTGATGTGGCAGGAGTCACGGTTTGTGCTGCTGACATATCAGTGGTGATTGATGGGTGTTTTTCTGGGTTTTTGTTGTTGATGCTGTCTGCAGTTTCTAAAAAAGAGACTCCTTCAGAAGATTTGGAAAAAAAAAAAAAACCTGTTCTGCTGAAAAGTGGAAGTCTTTAAAAGCTGCGAGTCGGGGGATTTAACGCTGTAGGGAGCGCAAACGCAGACAGCAAAACAAACTTGTGGGGGAGGAAAAGCCCATCTTCCCCCCGTCTCAACTTTACCCTCAGACACCTGTCAATCATTTTGTTGAGTTGTATGTTTTGACATGGCAGACATGGAAGTCAATCACTGATAGTCAATTAAGTATTGCCTTGGAATATTCTAAAGATAACTTCATTATCAAATTAAAGGAATTCTTTCTGAGATTTTCTTTAAAATCTTGTCAAAATTTTGTGAGATGTATTGTTACTTCACCATGTTTTTCTTGTGCTTTCATTTTGAGATTCCTGGTTTTTATTTTCTCTGGTGCCCTGTCAGCTTTTGTTTTTGTTATTAAATTCTTTTGTTTGCATCCAGTCCTTGAGTTCAGCCTGCGTCCTTGAGTCCTTACGCTCCAGATCTGACGCATGCATCTACACAAACACGAACAAGAGCATTAATGCCCTCCTTAGCCTTTTGGCATTGGGTGATGATTACCTTTGTAATAGTTTTCATTACATCTTTTTAAATCTACAGAACAGGAGACTGAAAGCTTAGGCTGTTAAATGACTCATATTGACCATGTAATGCCCATAAATTATACTGTATATTGAATCATATATCAGCTATTTGTAATGTTTTCTTTGATTCAAAGATTATAATTTATTTTAATAATCAGAATATATGGATTTGTGATACAAATCAAAAAGTTTTCTGATTTGAATCTCATCTGGCGTCTCTCTGTGTGAATTTTGCATGTTTTTGTCGTGCATTTGTTTTCTCCAGATATTCTATTTTTCTCACACAGTCCAAAAACATGCATGTTAGGGTAACTGGAAATTCAACATTGATCTTAAGTGTTCTCTGTCTTTGGTGTCTCTATGTTGGTCCTTCAATGAACTGGAAATCTCTGTGGGTGTATCTCATCTCGCTCATTAACCAACGGAGAGAGGCACCAGCTCAGTTAATGATTAATACTAATACTGGACCACAAATGGCTTGTCTTTATGAGGAAAGGAACTGCAGCTTCAATGCCAGGTGGCACTGAGTTAATGCAATGAGTCTACATTAGAGTTTATGTGTGGTAGTAAACCCTCTGATGGCTTCCTGTAGTTAGCTCACTCTCTCATCCCGCTCTGCTCTACTTGTGCTTTATTTATATCCAAGTTTCAGCCATAAATTATTTACCCAGAGTTAAACCGACCTTTAACAATCATGGTGACTGTGTTAAACACAGAGTGACCTCAGGACCACTTCAGTACAACGGGACAGGAAGCTGCATTCACCCGGATCAAAGACTGTCTGTTGATCAGACAGTAAAACAATAAGTCAGATAGAAACTCTGCACATACAGTACGTCAGTCAGTCAATCTTTGATTCAGCGGGTCACTTCCTCGCCTTCTCCTCCAGCCCACCTCAAAGCAGGTCACAAGTCAGTCATCGTACAAAACAGGCGGCTCGTCTGTCACAACAAGAATTATTAATGTACACAAAGGTTTGGATTGTGCAGAGGGAGATTACTGAGAGCGAGGAGATATTGTTCACACGAGAGAGATGTGCTATTCATAGGACACGCTGTCTAACAAAAGAGCCTCATTTTGGCAGAAAACAACAGGCTGTCGTTGACATATGGCTGTTATTTTGCTCCAAAGCAGATCCTGATGTGACAATATGTTCCGTTTGTTCGTTAGCAAGCAGAAAAAAAATGTAGGTGTTGTGATTTTTAGATAAAATTCAGAGCATAACAAGATGTAAAATTTAAAGATAAACATTTTGAGGTACTCATTGCAAAGTGTGAAGTCAAACTTAAAAAAAAGATTATTCTGAAGTTTGCCAGATATGTTTATATGAAATTCTGAAATGCAGGTACTCACTTAATGTAAACAAAGCACATGTTTATTTATGTTTGTGGAATTTATTCTCTTTCTTGTGTTAGAGGACCTAATAGATAAATAGATGAAAATTGGCTCATATGATAATAAAAAGAAAAAAAGAAAACAGCACTATGCTGAATTTACAGCACTTACAGAAATTTGAACTGTCAGATAATTGAGATACCAAGGTCTCAAAGCTTAATTAACTTCTTTAGGCAACTGCTTTTTATTATTACTATTTTATTTTATTTTATTTAAAGGTTTATTTGTGCAAACCTTGCGCAGCTGCAAGCTCTTTTAATCATTTGCAAAAGTTTATTCATATGTAAATGAACTATTAAAAATTCTCCTGCATTTAAGAAACTGTTCACATTGATTAATCAAGAGATGCAATGACGAAGCAATTTTCTAGAAAATGAATCACTGCAGAATAAAATAAATAGGCTTTTTGTGGATCACTGTGGCAGATCTGTCATGTTTGATGATTGTTCTGCAGCCAATGATGCAGGGAAAGTGTGAAATAAGAAAAAGATGAAATAAAAAATCAATACCATATAATTTTGGAAGCATTTAGAACAATCTAAATGTCATAAAATCTTAAGATAGACCTAAAAAAAGAACCAAGATGAGCAATAATCTCAAACAAGTAGGTAACAGATAGTTTTCTGCAGACTTGACTTTATGCTTTTTTACTTTTATTTTACTGGTCTCAATATTTTCAAAAAATATTTTTAAAGGTTTTATTTTTTTTAAAGTGAGTGGTATGTCATTTCTGTGTTTTAACTGCTGTAAGATTTTTTCGTTTGTTTTGTTTTGTTTTGTTTTTGTCATTTTTCTTTTCTTGCTTTAACCTGCAAATAATCAAAGTCCTCATTCACGACGTGGTTGTGTTAAAATCAAGTTCACACATTTTGAAAGCTAAAAATTTGCAATTTTACCTTTTTTAAGATTAAAAACAGCTTGAATAGGAAATATGCTAATATTTTCTGCATATTTTTAGTTTTTCTTCTACGTTTAACTTGACATTTTGATACCTTTGCTGAAGCTGGAATCTGCTCTATTTATTTCAGATGTAACATAGATGTAAATGTGCCAGACATCTTTCTTTAGACCTAATGAATTCCTCTTATTTATCTAAATGACAGCACTATAAGAATCATGCATTCATTCAGTATGAATTGATTCGGGAAAATCAGGGAAATCTATTTTATTTTATTTTATTTTATTTTTATTTGAACATGACTTCAATAATTAATAAAGAAAAAAGTTGGATCAAAACTTGATTTTTCCCCAGTGGAAAAATTTATATGTTTTAAAATTCACAGACATTGTTAAATCTGTGCTGCTTCTAGCTTTCATTCATCAGTAAAGTCAGTTACTAACATCGTGCCTTTTTCTTCCTCCCTTCTCCCTCCTCTCCTTATTGATCCGCTCTCTTTCTAAAGGGCCCAGAGGAAATTGTGATGTTTAATGGATGCCCCCTACGGAGGTCTTTGGAGTCTTTGCAATCATAGATCCGGCATCAAGCAAATGCCTTTCATTATGGCAATGCGCTACCTCAAGACTGTGCTTCTTGAACCCTCCAATTGGGGGTGTAATTACTGAGGGAGGGGTAGTGAGGCTGAGATAAGCTTTAGATAGAAATCTCTCAAATCATGTAGTGTTCCTTTCTCCAAAGAGGGGGGAGGGTGTACGCTTGATTCTGGTTTCATTTTTATTCATTTCTGTTCATGTAATCAGAACAGATCTGTGCTCACTTGTTGAGTGTATGTGGGTGTGGGAAGAGAGCGTGAGGTGAGGAGAAAGTGACAGAAAGGACAAAAAGAGAACAGGAAAGATAGAAAGAGATGGTCCTCCACACCACCCCTTACTCCAGTGCCTGTCTGCACTTCCTGGATGGCTTGTCGTGGAGCCTGGTGTTTCCTTGCTACTGGTTCCTGGACAGGCTCCTGGCTTCCTGCGTGGCCACTTCCCTGGAGAAGCGCCAGCGCTCCCAGGACCCCTGCTCCCTCCTCACCCTGTGTGTCCTGATTTCTGCACCCCTCTATCTGCTGCTCCTCCTAGCATCCCTTCCTTTCGCCCTTCTGGGGTTCATCATTTGGGCTCCCCTGCAAGCTGTTCGCCAGCCATACCTGTATACGTATCGCAGGTGAGTGCCCACCCAGGCAATGTTTTCACAACTTCCGATTTTAAATTTTCTTCAGCGTCACTCTGAACGACAGACACTGAAGCAGAAGCTGGGTTAAAGGGTATTAATTCTCCACGTAACAGGGTTAGGGATGAGGTAAAGGAAACTCCTGAAAGGCTGAATCTAGAATGCAAGAAACAGACTAATTCAAGGTTATGACATTTTTGAATAATTACTTATATTTGAATCTGATTAGTGGCATTTACAACAGTCTGGTAATGAGTGGAGGAGGTAAAAACAGCAAGACCAAATGAACGGTAGTTACAGTCTCTACAATCATCAGCACAAAAGACCACATCTTTGCACACTCAGCATTTCTTCTCACCTTTAACTGCTTTTTTTCATACATCAGCAGGCTCTACCAAACAGAGAACAAAAGTTGAACTAACTAAGTAAAAAGACCAAAGTACTATTTTAAGAAAAATGAAATCAGCATTAAGACATGCCAATTTTCTTAATGACTCAAATCTCATCTGGGGCAGTGATTTCTACCAAATTGTATTTAATAATAGAATTATACATCGAAACACGGCTCTTATTTTGCTTCAGCTTGAAGCAAACCTGATAACAATATTCCCTTTTTTACAACTGAAAACAACAGTCTCTTATATTTTCAAGCCCTTTTTTTTGGTCAACATCAAATATTTTTTGACAGATTTAATGTGAAATATCTTCGCTGATCATAAATTTAACTTTTTCAGATATAAAAAGTTGGCAACGGCAGTTCATACCCATCTGCTGTAACCATGCTGAATGCCATGAATCATTTAGATGGACAGCTTATTGACATTTACACGTATACAGTTACTGTATTTTGTTGTTGCGTTTTCCACAGGTTAGCTTCATAAAAGTAAGGAGGATACACATTTTAAAGTAAGTTGAAAAACAGAAAATATTTTAAAGAAAGAGTTTAAATGCTGCACAAGTATTGTGCATAATTTCACAGGAAACTAAGCTGCCCATGTATTGCACAGCAGAAGGCATTGGATTTGCAGCCCAGTCTCTAGAGGAATTTGTTGCCAGTTATGCATTTCTGAAACCTGCATTTTTTATCATAAATTTCATAAACAATACATTCCTCAGTCAAACAATCCTGTCGTGTTTGCCATCTCACAGCACATAGTGAGGGTTTGTGAGAAATGACCAGGCAATGAAAGTTGTGGATTTTAGTGCTGAATTGTTTAAAAGCACAATTGTTTATGGTGTACATAAAATCCAAAGAAAAGTAAACAGCAATTATTTTAAAAGGTACCACTCTTTTTCTTCTTCTTACTTATTATGTTATTTATTTATTCATTCATTCATTGTCCAGACCAGACAAGAACCTGGCAGAGCAGGATCAGGCTGGACAAGGTGGCGCTGGGCTCGGAGAATGGAGGACACAAGGCAGAAGCTTCTGTTTCTGCAGTGCCAATGTTTGCCTCCTGCCAGACTCCCTGGCCAGGTTCAACAACTTGTCAGACACCCACAGGAGAGCTCGCGAGGTGGGAAAGAGAATCCGCAATGGAGCCAGTCGGCCCCAGATTAAAATCTACATCGATTCACCGACCAACACCTCTATCAGGTGAGCAGTTTTTTTTTTTTCTTAGAGCTCCTTCTGTTTTTCACACCGGCTCCATCAATACCTCTAGAACATCTTCTTTTCTGTTCTGTTCTTTAGTGCGGCATCATTCAGCAGTCTGGTCACAGGTTTCCGTCGTACCTCCTCTCTGGATCAGCGTCCAGAGCAAACGCACACCACCAATGGCCCGGCTGAAACTGAAATTGAACCCGTCACCGAGTGCCCAGTTCATCCCTCAGGTGCCACCGATTGCCCTGTTCACCCCTCTGCAGGAGAGCAGGGCTTCACTGATTGCCCCGTTCACCATGATGGCTCAGACACCACAGCAGACTGCCCCCTTCACTCGACGGGGACTAACAGCAGCTCAGACTGTCCTGGTCAGACCTCAGGGGAAGCTGCAGACTGCCCCATGCATTCCACTGGAGGTCAAAGTGGCTCCGGCCATCATGACTGCCCCATGCATGGGGAAGGGATGCAGCAAAAACCACCAACAGACTGCCCGCTTCACACCTCAGGGGTTCAAATTAGCATCAGTGCTCCAGAACCAGACGCCCAGGAGGAGGATGCTGAGACTGGTAATCACCGAGAGCTGGCAGGAGGAGACATGGGCAGCATGACTGCCTCTCGGGAGTCCCTAACTCGTTACCATGGGGGTGACATCACTGTAGGGATATCCTCCAATAATACTCTCTCCCATGTTCCACGCACATCTATTTTCAAGCGTCCAGGACGGAAACGTCGTCATGGAGATGAGACATTTGACCATGAGATCTCTGCCTTTTTTCCTGCCAACTTGGATTTTCTGGCTCTACAGGAAGTATTTGACCATGGAGCAACAACAAGACTGCGACGGCAGCTGCACCGCTACTTCCCCTATGTGCTTAGCGATGTTGGGAGGTACGGCTGGAAAGGCTGCTGTTCCAGGTTCAAATTCTTGAACAGTGGCCTCATGTTGGCCAGTCGCTACCCAATCTTGGATGCACGGTATGAGTGCTACCCCAACGGGAGAGGAGAGGATGCTCTGGCAGCCAAGGGGGCGCTGTTTGCCAAGGTTAGTGGTTTGACTTTTTCTACTGGTTGCTCTGCTTTTAATTAGGTTATGGAGGCAAAGATTCAGGCTGAATCATGTTTCCTAGTAGCACCTCCTAATTTGAATATTGCCTTGGCCCTTAATTCAAAGTCTCAAGAGGTAGTGATGAAAATATTCCACTAAGAAATCTCTAAAAGAAGCTGATACATTATCAATTGCTTTTACATAAACAGCTGCAATGTCTTTTTGCTCAAGTTCTAATATGTCATGAAACATAAAGCAGACAGATAGATATTTATAGATCACACTACTTTTTATTCTTGTTAAATAAGATCAGTGAATTTATTTTATTTTTCGCAAAAGAGCACAACGGTTCCTTGAAGATACAGAATATAAGATACAAAATATGTAATAAAAGATAAATAAAACTTTTAGTCAGACGGCCATTTATTTTTTGTTATGATTTCACTAATTAGTTTCAGAATCATTCCGATTGAAAGGTCAGTGGAGAAATTATAACCAACGACTTTGCTATGATCTATAATAAGGATGAACTGCATTTTGGAGGCATTCTCATATTTTATAATCATTTTGACCTTTCTTATAATTATTTCTGTTTGACAGCCTTTATAGTCACTCTTTAAAAATAACTAAGAGCTCTCCTCCTCTGTTTAATTTGAGGAAAACTGAGACGAATTTGAATTTCAGTGTCTCTGTGGGTTTCATTTTTCTGTTTCTGCTGCAGCAGAAATTTGTTCATGCTCTGATTGCTGCTTGTTGCTATTTTGGCCAAACTGTGATCTCGTCATCTCTGATGCTGCTCTGTGACATTGGTAGACATCTACATGAATCTGCCCTTTAAGTCTATTTATGTTACAATAATAAATTTGTAGAAAAGCGTGTGAGAAAAAGCTGGAGGGTCAGAGCTAAAATGACCTGCCAGCTGTCTGTTTTCATGTGCAAAACTAGATAAAAAATCTTACTTTTATTCTTACTTGGTGCAAAAACCTTTTTATAGTGATATCCATCGACTTTATTGCATGATTAACTTTATTGCATGTTTTGTGACACTGTTGTCACAACGTTGCGGTGATGGACATCTACACATTTAAAGCATGTGGCACTCACTTCATACTTCTTTACAACCGCTTCCATTTTCACAAATGCCTCTGTCACTGTACTGAGTGCACCAATTTCACTGACACACAAAGCTCTGAATTGTGAAGGCAAGAAAAATTATCATAAGATTCTTAATTCCTTATACATTTGCTGATAAATTAACAATTTTTACGCATAATAGTATGACTAAATGCCAGTTATTTATTAGAAAAGCCAGAACACTGGGGGTTTTTTTTCAAATTCTGTATTACATAATGTTTTCTAAGAGTAGCCATAAGCTGCCATAATAGACCTCCCCTACTAGGACTAGGACTCCACAACAGAGTTATTTTTGTCATACGCATTTTTAAATAAAATGTAACTCACACAGGTATAAAGCTGCTGATCAGTTGCTCATAATGAGCCACATTTTCCTCCCTTTGCACATATTACTCCAAAAGCCAATCTACTGTATATGCTGCAGCCAGACTAAAATGGCACATTTGGATGAAAATGTGAAGTACCCAGTAAGGCATATCTGCTAATGGATGTCAGTATTACAGTGGCCGACAGGTGCAAACAAACAAACACAAAAAAAAACCATATGCAACAGAAAAACGCTGCAAAAGAAAAATGCTGCAGTCACAGAAAATACACAGAAGTAAAAACATACAACCAACACAACAAATGCAAAGGAAAGATTTGACCCGGTGCTGGCAGTGAGATCGGTTAACGCACCTCCATGTGTTCCTTCCTCCGAAACCTGATGGTTTGCTTAGGAACCATCAACAAATTACCAAACTGCAAGTCAAATGGCATAAAGACACTAGATATTGGATATTCGTGGAGCACAAATATCTAATATCCAACCTCGTGTCCCCATAGTGGTCTGGTGCACTTCCATTTTCTGGAGTGAGTATGCAGCTTGTTTTACTTGCTGGTGTTTTGTTTTGTTTTTTGTATTTGCAGCGTTTTTCCTTTGCATTTATTTTGTTGGTTGTATGTTTTTGCTTCTGTCTGTTTTCTGTGACTCCAGCATTTTTCTTTTGCAGCGTTTTTCTGTTGCATTTGTGGCACATTTAGCCATTTGCTGCTTTGTTTGCAACTGTCGGCCTTTCGTACGGAATGGATCCAAGAACAATATTTAAAACATTAGTTTTACATCAATTCTACGAAAGATGTTCCCACTTGAAAGAAATTCACAACAGCCCCACTTCTGGTTTAAAGAAAGCGAAACAAATAAATGTTTTTGAGTGCTTGTCCATTTGTTTTGTTTTGTTTGTAGCAGAAACATTTAAAGGCTTTGCGCTAAATGCTAACACTAAGAAAATGTTTACAATCATAATTTAGCATGTGTGTTATTTAGCACAAGATATATTTCAAAACTCATTAATTCTGACTTGATTATAGTGCTATTTACAATAAGACAGGAGTCAGATTAGCTGTTTTTTAATATACTTTCTGCTACTTTATTGAATGCTTTAAAGCTGCTATGCATTAAATCATTACTGAACAGAGAAACATCCTGCAATGATGCAGTTTTTGTCTGTTGTTGTGTGAAAATAAGATAAAGCTTCCAACCAGACCCTTTCAGCACTGAGAGATTGGTCATGTATATAACTTTCAATTTGTTGTATACATTTATGACATGTACTGATGTGGGCTACATGCACAGCAATGGGATATCAGCTACCTTTGTCAGTTTTCTTTTACCAGCAGTCATTATTCTGTATAATAACCAAACAGAGAAAGCAACCATGCCGAGTTTAAAGCTTTTCAGTGCAATGAATCACTGTTGAAACAAGCCACATTGGCATAAAAGTGGGGCTTTTTTTGTGCGAGTATGTGTGTATCTGCTGAGTTTTGACAGTGTGCGAGTTCATTAATCAGCCACATATCGTAACTGGCAGAATGTGAATATGAATCCGATCCATCCTCTGCTGAGCTGGGTCAGCATCACATGACCAGATGCAGGTGATAGGTGCATGTAAAGGCATGCTCACGTGTGCCCTTACCTGCCCTAACCTATCTCAGATCTAATAAAGACATACTATGTCACAGCTTGCATGCTGACAGCCTCATCCTGTTTCCCCGCCACCTGCTGCCTGGCGCGGCTGCTTACAAGCTGCTTCGCTTTCTTGTTTCACTGCCTTCTGTGTGTGAGAGGTCACTCCAGGTCATATTTGTAAGGTGGCTGTGAGCCAGCTGGCAGGTAAAGTCTCAGTGAAAGCTGCTACATGAGAAAAAAGCAAGCGATGTTTAACAGAATGACTCTCCCTAAACTGGATTATTTCTGCTCTGAATGGTCACACGTCAGCTGCTTCTCCTCGTAACAGCGACTGCATAAGCATTACCGCGATGATGTCAAAAAGCACCTGGCACTTTTTATTACACACGTTTCTAAAGCTGTCAGTGTTGGTTGAAAGCGAAGACCATTTAAAGAAGGTTAAAGAAGACCTCAATGAAAAAAACCTCTGTGCACTCTGCAAAATACGAGGATTTGTTTTTACATTTTTAGGTTATTTACACCAGAGGTCCCCAATTCTGGTCCTGGAGGGCCACTGTCCTGCATGTTTTAGGTGTTTCTCTGCTTTGACTCACCTGATTTAAATGAATGTGTGATTAACAGTTTTCTACCGACCTTGAAGATCTGCTGACAAGCAGGGAAACAACTAAAACCTGAAACCCCTGATTTACACCATAAATGTCCCTCTTTAAGATGACAACTTCAATTTAGTGATCAAAACACCCACAGGTTACAATGGATTAAAACTCATTTCTAGTGCAGCAACCAATTGACAGGACTGTATGTTTCTCTCCTCGCTGTGGTTTGGGTTTACTCTGCTTTAATTCTCTTTTTCCCAGCTATACCGCTGAGCACTGAGTATTTTTCCCTGCAAAACCACTTTGGAGAAGCTCTAGCCATGACGTGCTGGTGTTACAGAGTGAGAGAGATGCTGATGTTGACCGAAGCACACGCAGCACAGTTTAAGAAGCAGAGAAACAAACACAAAAATATTAGAACATGGATATAAAGACAGCACTAAAACAAGACTTCCACTTTACTAAATATGCTTTGCTAAACATTAACATATTTAAACCTTTTTTCTGCTGACCACCTCTAAAATTACACACCTTGTACTTTGTAAAGCAACAATTTTTGAGTATTTTTTATGTGTTTTTGCAAATGAAGCATTTAAATGTTAGTTATTCTGATTATAAAACTGTTTCTGTATTTTTTTTTCTTTGATTAGTTCTATCTTAGCCACTGTTATTCACTAACCTTGATGTTTGTGCTTCAGCTGCTGTTGCTGTTAGAACTGAAAAATGTTTTGTGATGTGTTGGATTGTTTGCAGTTTTACTTTTGCAAAGCCTTATTTGGGCTTTGGCAAAAATAAAAGAAAAAAAAAAGCTAAACTTTGATACAAACCTAACATTCCTATTTATTACTTTTGACAATTTCTTGTTTAAAGTCGATGTGTATCAGGTTGAATTTGACCATAGCGAGAAGAAAATCTAAATGTTTTACAGAAATCAGAAGCTCAGTTTAAAAAACATCATATTTTTTTAAAGAATACTTTGGTACTTTTTTAAATTTCTTAATTTACTGAAGTAATTCTCATAAACAGCCATTGTTTCCAACAGGAAAGTCTTTAAATATGAGGAGATGATATTATGTTTAATAGCAGCCGAACACAGGAAGCTGCACCTGGATTTTCATGCAACACTAAACTACATTAAAAATTCAAATGTTTTTATAGGATTGAGAATGAGTTAAAGCAAACATAAATCTTTTATTACATAGGACAAACACCGCACTTGTTTGGAAATCCACTATTCTAAAACAGATAACATAAATTTCACCTCTAGCACAAACACCTTCAGTTCAACTTTTTAACAAAGTCTTTATTTAACCAATCTCAACTCTACTAAAAACAGATTTGTAAAAATAAGTAGTATTTTGGGTATATGTATGAGCAGAAAGGAAGGTTCACAAGGAAGATGGATGCAAAAAAAAAAAATCAATATGTCAAGAGCCTGAGTGTGTTTTATTCAACCAGCATGCAGCACAGAGCTGGAGAGCAAACAGAGCAGTTAATAAGTGTCAAACTGAATTTCCTGCCTCTCTCCTAAAGGCGAAAGCAGGAAGTTGAAACAGTCAGTGTGTGGCTCACTGTACTGTTTTATCATCTAAATTAAAGGATGTAAATGCAGTCGCGGTGAAGGTTAATAACGTAGCGAACGTAGCTTGAACTGTGAGTCAAAACTGAACTGCATGACTGGTGGCGGGCGATATGCAGTGCTTTAATAAAAGCGAGGCCTTTAATTTTTAGTATGTTTGACTGCAGGTTGCTTTTATTGCTCACCTTCGGTTTTTGTATATTCCCTGTAACCTGCTCGTCTCGTGGCCTGCTGCACGCTTTGATCCGCCTGCTGCTGACTCTTCATCACTCTTCATCCCTCAGACATCTTGGCAGCATCCCAGGGCGAAGCCCTCACTTCCCTTCCACGAACCTCCGGCTCACTTCACCGCCAGCTGGGATGCATCTTATTAGACGCAGTTCATTTTAAGCACCTGGTGTTCACGCTGTGTTTGTCTTTGTATTGACCAGATGATCTGATTGTTTTGTGCATTTGAAACACATTGCTTTGTTGTTTTAATTGCTGACTTGTTTATTTGATGTTTTACTCGATTTACTCTGCTACTTCTGCATTATTTTCCTGAAAAAACTTTAGTCAGTTTAGTTTTTTATCTCTGCGATGTAGACTATGTGTTTAATTGCAACCATTTTCACAACCTAAAGCTTACTAATACCGTGCACAGAAATGGAGTATGTGGACATTTTTTTACTTTCGCTGAACATTATTCACAGCTCTGAATAATCAGTCAATGCTGGCATTTTAGTTTGACAGGAGCATTGGTCTAATGTATCTAGTAAATGAGGTTATCAAGTCAAAAATCAACCGCAATCATCCTCTGCTATTCTTTCTTGATTAGTTTGCTCCAATTGTGAACAATTTATTGCTCAAGTTAGACTTCAGTCTCTTGCAAACAAAACTCAAGGGACACATACATTCTAATGATTTCCCCACGGAGGTGTTTACCTGGTGAACGGCAGTGGGTCAACAATATAAATCTGAATTGTGATGCACAAGAGAGATGGAGGAGGAGAGAAAGAGCAGAGAAGAAAGAATATTAATTAAAAATGTTTCCCTGAAGAGAGAAAAGCCAGCACTGGCTCTGTAATTAAAGCTTTTCAGTCTCAACATTTATCCCCCTCTTCTAATTATGTGAAACTACTAAGTGCATGGTTGAGGAGTCACGTGTGTGTTTGTGAGTAAATACAGTTTGAATGCATTACTATGGATTAGGCCTGAAAATAGGAACAGATTGAATAATGGAAATCAATAGGAGAAGACCCCAAATCCACCACCGCCCTCAAATGACGTAGAGGACCTTCATTCACAGTGGACGTTACAATCTATAGACTCTGATTGCTTTCCAGTTAGGGTCCAAAGTTATTTTGTAGCCTGATTGTGAAGAGTTTGAACTCTGTCTTATTCAATGCGCAGGTCAGCTGATTGTCTTTTTCACTATAAAGACTTATGACTCACTATGGTGTTCAAAGAGGCTTTTATGATGTAAATATGAATCATTACTGGATTTCTTCATGACAAACAGCACTATAGATGTAACCAGTGTAAGTCAACTATAAGTAGACAAAAAAATAAGATTCTGTGAGACCTGGACTGGATTTAAGTCACTGACCTGCTTTCTAAGTTATTACCAGAATGATTCTTTGAGTTCAGGGATCGTATTTTCTTCATGCAACTTGGCTGATTCGAATTTTGTTTTATTGACTTGAGTTTTTTTACATAACTGAGGGCTTAGCTTTTTCATTGAAAGTTTAGATATCTTTCAAGTTATATTGTGGTAAATTCTTGTGCACATTTGCATGATTAAAGGCCTATATTTCTTGAAGGAACGCATGTTGCCCACTGCCTTATATGACATTAACCCATCTTGCAGCCATATCTAACGAGAATAGTTAATGCACAGTGTTGAGGGTGACTCTCAGCTATTACCACATAAACTTCACCTCAGTATAACTCAATATGCCAATCAATGATAGATGTACATACATTAAAATCAATGTTTACAGCTCAGAGGTTCTGTTGGAGGTGACTTTCAGACACTAACACAGTGGCGGCTGGCCAATAGAGGGCGCAAGGGTGCCGCCACACCACTCACATTACTTTGAATAAGACGTAAAAAAAATAACAATTAAAATTAAATAGTACATTGAAAATATTTTGAAATATATGTATATATATTTTTAGTTGTGTAAGATAAATATTTTATAGTTAATGATAAGTTGTTTCGTTCTTCGACGTTGTCTGCTTGGTGACGTATTTCCGCCCCGGGGCGCAAAAATCTTTGTCCATAGACTCTCGTTAAAAGTTGTACATACGCAGTAGCTCCTCTTCAGTACAAGAGATAGGACCGTTCAGGGCGCAGGAGAGGTGCGCCCTGAGCTGCTGAATGCAGCTATGTTTACATTTCACCACGCTCCCGCCGCCGGAGCGCGGGACTCCCGCCATGAAGGCTGACGTCACATCCGTCTGTCATAAAGTTCGCCTGATTGAAAAGTCGAGCCGCAGGTGAGCTGCCTTTTATTCAGAGTAGTAAGTTAATTACGTGACTAAGTTACATACAAAGAGTAATAAATAAGTTCATAGTTAATAATTAGTTTAAGAAAATTTATGCTAAAATCTGTTAGAATGTTTGGTTTTGAATTCTAATCGGAGTGAGACATCCGATCTTCGTTATATTGTACGTTCAGAATACATGATGTAGTGAGTGCTCGCACCATAAAACAAGCTTTGACGTAGTTTCTCCGGTAAAGTTTTGAAAAATAAGGGAGAAAACAGGTTTTATAAACGCTAAATGTGTCCTACAGGCTTGTGCCTTGGGAGACCTCCGTCTTTGTAAGTATTGGTGTGTTCAGGAAGCACTTGTGCATTTATATGTACATTAAAATGTTGCTTTTGTTGTTTTAATTCATGTAAATACACTGGTGTGATACCTTAGTATACGTTTTGGTCCAAAACATATACTAAGGTATCACATAATAGACATATTCCAAAACCTTTGGTATATGTCTATTTTGGATTTATAGCCCCCCCTGGAGAAAACTCCACCAGCCGCCACTGCACTAACACAACAATTTTTGTGTTTTGTAAGTCAGTTGGCTGTAGCAGCAATCTTGAACTGGGTTGACTGCAAAAGTTACTCAGTTCTAAATGTACATTCAGTGACTATTTTCTGACAGTTTAATTAAAATATGTCCAGTTGTTAATCAAATGTTTTAATAAAACAGACAAATGACCATATTCACATTGAAACAGTCTAAGACGTTATCAAAGTGAATGCATGTTCTCACTGAGTGGACTGATTTATTTATTGATTTTTTTAAATAATGACAGACTTCTATTTAAACACTCATATGTTTTTGGATCACCTTGACTGTACAACGTTTAATGAGGATATCTCTGCCGCCAAGCTTTCATTGATGATGGGAATGACAAATAATCTGGCAGGTTTGTTCATTTGGAAAGACAAACAAGCCTCAGCACATCTGTCACTCCAGTCCTCTCTTTTGCTGTCTGTCATCGTCGCAACAATTCAGCTCCTCAGTTTTTAAGTGAAGTGATCAAACTCATGCGAGAAATTCGAGGTGAAATCTCAGCCTCCATGTGCTGGTAAAATTAAAGTAATTATTTACAGCATGCTCAGAGCTTTTATAATCAGACTTGCTCAGCTCGGTTGGCTGTGAAATAGCCTCTCTCAGCTCGTTACAGTTCTGCTCTGTTCTGTCTCAATGCCCTGTAATGAAAGGAAGTCAGGGAAAGTTTCTCACATCCTACATTCTGGCTCATGTGCCTTTTTATTTTAAAAGAAATCCAGTTAATTATACTTGTTTTCATTCATAAAGCACAAATAAGTAAAAAGAATCATCGAAGTATCAACTGCTTCCTGTCGAGGCTTTTCTTCATTCTGTGCACAGAGCTTCAATAAACCTCGGTTTTGTGTGAACATCAACTTATACACAAGCCTTGGATTATAAACACATATCGAAAGTCCACTATTCCTTATAAGCATGACTGCGCACGTATACACGTGCAGAAGAATCCCCTCAGGCCTCTTGTCAGTTTCAGGGTGCACACACACCTATTGAAGCATGCATAAGCCTCTGAAATATTAATACAGACTGTGGCATGTGGGTAGAGAAGAGCATTGAGGGAGAAAAGAGCAACTAAGAGGGAAGAAATGGGGATAAAAATACTCTGTTTTTATCTAAATTAAAAAAGCACATAATTAATAGTGAAGTAATGTAGGTTAAACTAAATTAGAGTAGTTGTTTATTTTGCCTGCCTCTGGTTTCACACTAAGCTAAAAACAAGTGAAAATCAAATTATAAATCCTCCTAAGATTGAATTACTCCTGTAAAAGTGGGCTGCCAAACATTACTAAATGTTTAAAATGCAGAAGTATGTATTACGTTACCAAGTGACCCATGGGAATGATTTAGTTTGTATTTAGTACTGAATATCTGTCGTTAAAATTAGATCAGTCTTACTTTGTCCAAGTAATTTAGTACTTATAGCATTTTTATATACCACACAGAGATTCACTACTGAAATGGAAAAAAAAATCATGCTAGAATCCCAGAGACTGATAAATGTAACGTGGATTGTGCCTGAACTTATAGAACTTTCTGCACACTCTTTTATTAATGGTTAAATCTTTAATAAGTCAAACAAGAAACACAGTCGCTGTGATCAGTTGGGTTTTGAATAACAAACAATATTAATCAGTGTTTGATGTTATTTTTAAATATTTTTCCAATTTCACATTTTACTAGAGATGAATTGTGATTAAAACAAAGATCATTTATTGTTAGATTATAAATATAAACCATACAGATTGTGTAGTGACAACAAGATATTTCAGGATATTATAAAGTGAATAATTAAAAAAAAATACAGACAAGTCACTCACTCTTACATGTAATAATGTCGGTGTCTTGAGTTTCATTGATCAGCTCAGTAGGTAACAAGAATGGGGGATATGAGCTAAAATAATCATGTAATATTTAAGACTTTATCATGTTACGTGATATATATGTATTGCCATATTTTAAAATCTGCTTTTAATCACTATACTTCTTCTTAAGGCTAATAAAGGCCAAGTCTGACAGTCAGAAACATAGAAGCATTCCCTGTGTTGTATCCTAATGTCTCCATGAATCTCTGAGTCGTGTGGCTCAATCAATCAATCAATCAGTTTCCCACCTCTAAAAGCTCATTGACTTGTTGGGTGGGTAGGGTGCTGTCTCTCCCCCCTCTTGTAACACAGAAACACTGTGCTCACTGAAGACTTTCCCTGATGGGATGGGGAGTTTGCTGGAAGGTTTCCTGAATGGGCTGTCTGAGTGCGACATTAGGAGAGCGTGAGAGAAACTAAAATCCCAGTGAATTAGATGCAGACACTCCAGATAAAAGTGGAAGTGCTCGATACTTCGCCCACCCATACTTGAAAGGTTGTGATCACAAAATGAAATCTCTCTCATGTGTTGTACTCATTTATATTTGACAAACGTGGTAAATCTTTGCTAAAATTGAATGTTTAATCAACATCTAAAATTAGCCCTTATGGGCATCTACAAAGCCTTTACTTTCAGACCAAACTTAGCCCAGTGACAGCCTAGATGCCCCATTTAGATGATTTTAAATGTCTTTTTCAACCATAATATTTTCACTGAGGAGTTCAACGCATCAACAAATCAATGCAGTTTTAAAAACTCTAATTTACTGGCAATAAGAATTATAAGAGAAGTTAATGCACCATCTCATAATGCATTTATTTAATTTGCTCAAGTATTTTTGTCACATTTTGAGCTCAACCATTTCAACCAAACATATGAAGAATAAGTGAATCTATGACTCGAAATACTGAGTGGAAATCTGTGGTCTTTGCTGTAAGATGGTGCACTTACTGTTTTCAAGCATAAAATGTTAGCTTCTGTGTGGCATTAAAAGCTAATTAGCCTTATGCTTCATTGAGGTTCTTATAGAGGTTTTTATTAGAGGCTCTGCAAGATACAAACTCCACAACAGATCCCACTGTTGGCAGTTTGTTCCCTTTTGTCGAAGTGAGTGTGCTTTCAACTGCAGGAAGCTTTTAATTCACAGGAGAGAAAACACTGTAGTTTTCTCATTGTGGTATATACTTGGACAAATTTTGTACTTTTTTAAAGAGACACCAGGCAAGAAGCACTGCTCAGTTTATAGAATAAATGAAGGCTTTGCATTTCTTAAAGTAATGCATATCACCCACAATCTTATATGCCAGACTTTTAGACTGGGATCATTTTATGTTGAGAAATTTCAAAGTTATAGACATTTTGGTCAAACATTGAATCAGTATTTCAACATGTCTCACCAAGCGTATGTGTTGTGAATGACTTTTAGCTACTACCATATAATATTTTAGCTCATTATCTGTAAAATTGAGTTATAGACATTTCTATGTTGGAGCTGTGTCAGCCATCTTGACTTAGTTTGACTCCAAATAAAAATGTCAACAAAAGTATCATAAGAGACAAAAGAAACTGTCCAAAAAAGTGCTAATTTGTCTGCTATACATCTTCAAGTCTAACTTAGTTTTTATTCTCTGTTGACGTATCCATCTCGTGCTTATGGTAAATGGTAAATGGACTGTACTTATATAGCGCCTTTTCTAGCCAACCAAACCACTCAAAGCACTTTATAACACAATCTGCCTTCATTTACCCATCCACACACATTCATACAGCATTTGTTTACATCTCTATGAAGCTAATCTGAATAAATCATTCTACAGAGTCTAATCAGTATATCACATTACTGGAGGTTGCAGGAAGCTGTTGCACAGAGCTGCACATGTACCCTAACCCTGCAGCCCCTTTAACAGATGCACAGTCACATCTTTAACCAGCACACAGCATACTGTTCGTGTCTTTGGAGCAGATGGTAATCAAGACATGTAAGTGCAACATGACACACACAGAGGCCAGCTGCTCCTCTGGTAAAATCATAAATAAGTAAACAATAAACATTCCTGTATTCTTTGAATGAAAACCCTGCCAAAGAGTCATCTTTTATGAACAAGCAACATGTTTATTTACTGTTACTTTTTAGTGAGCAATAGCCACTTCTTATTTGTAACTTTATAATACTGATGGTAAATTCTACTTCTCAGAATTGGGGTCCTCCATGAATGTGAGGGTGTATTCGGATCAGTTCCGCACGTCAAATACTCCTCCCATGTTAAGAGCTCTTTTTAAACTACGACCTCGAGCAGAAATGTTTGCAGTCTTGCCACAGATCTGCTCCTCCCAGATGCCTTCACACTTCAGCATATCCACCCCGCAATCATTTTTTTTTTCCTCTACAACCCTTTATTTCTCCTTATCATCATCAGTCTGCATCCACCCACCGACTCTTCAGAGCTGCCAGTCGCAGCCTCGTTGTCCTTCAGGACTCTTCAGCTCTGATGCTAAAGGTGTCTGATTAAATCTCCAGCGAGGCTGCACATTGTTGCTCACATTTTGCTGCTTATAGAGTGGAGAAATTCAGTCTTAAAAATGTACCAAGAAAGTTAAGTGCATTTTGCCTGTTAGTTGGCTTCGTTTTCTTGAATTCACTAACATCCAGCCAACAATTTCCTCTATTTGCTTTACCATGCTTTGTCACAGGGAGCTGGCTCCAATCTCCAGTGGTCAATAATGAGACGCTGGACAGGTTACAAGTCCATCACAGAGTCACTTAGAGACAAATGAGACAGACAAGAATTTGTCTTTGTTGGAGTCTACAGCAGGAAGCACTATACTTCTGATTATATATTGTCCAGCCTGCAGGGCTGACTCTAGTTAAACTAACCAATAAGAGGGTGACACATTTTTTATGCACACTGTCTGACATAAAGGGAAAGTCTTGTGAAAACAAAGTTAATGGTTAATTTGATAATAAACCTCAAATATGCCCTTTTCTCGCAACCAAAGTATTAATGAAATACACAAAACAAAACATTATCACAGCAGGTGGTAGCAAAGAAGCAAGTAAACTTATTCTCAAAAGAAAAATCCACATGAAAGCATATAAACACGGGGGAGGTTAAAAGCAAATATTTCACTTTTAGCACATCAAAGATTTATAAGTCCTGTAATGAGTTTGTGAGGTTTTCAAGAAAAATTACAGAACACAATTTGAGATTTTTAAAGTGTCTTTTGTCTCTTCCTCAGAAGTCATGAGTAAACGTTGGATATTTTGTCTCTTTTTCATCACAACAAGCAGATAGGCAGTGTTTTAATACCAACAATCCTTGAGTCATCATACAAACGAGGGGTCCAGGGAGTTTTACTGTGAAAACAGACATGACTGCTGCGTTCTGGTACATATGTGTAGACAAAACCAAGGAGAAGAGAGAGACAGAGACATGCCAACTTCACTCAGCTGAGTTTTGAACCATCAAGCTGATTCTTGCTGTGAGGCAGCAGCTTTCACCACTGCACCACCATGCCACCGTGACAGTGAAGCTCTATGGTTGAAGTTTCTATGTCGGGTTGTTCTGGGTCTGTTCAGAGGAACTTTGAACAACCGGCTCAAAATTTTCTGATGAGAAACCTTTTAATCAATCACCAACCACTGAGCCGCCTGAAAAAATTCACTCACTGTTTGAAAAATATCATTTTGGTGTTAGTGTAAGGGCTTTTTGTTTATAGTTGTTTTCTGCTGATAGAAAATGTTTCATGCTCCATCAGCCTCTGCAGACCATTCATTATCCGGGACAAAATGTCAGAACTAATGTCGGTCCCATTGTTGGTGGGAGCGAGTGCTGATAAAATAGTGATCAGCACTATTTTTTCGCCACAAAAGGCCTTTTGATTATTTTAAGCATACAGTATGAGAGATTCAGAAGAAAGCTGATGATAAAAGCTGCTCTGTAGGGCTGGCTTCACACCAGATGCTTGGAGTTTGTGTAGCATCTGCAGAGCTTCAATATTTTTGTTTTGTGTGCAATGATTACAGCATCCACAACGGCTATGCATCACAGATGTGGCGTAAACTGTGGTGCAAGTACACGCAGAAGTTTCTGCATGATTTCTTTTTTTTCTACATAACATAATTTTAATTATCTCATTACATTTTTCCTTTTTACCTTAGTGCTCTTACATCACACACCTTAAATGTTGTACTTAAATTTCAGCTTGTGTTAATTGTCCCTCAGGATCTCTAATGTTTCACCTCACTCTGAATGATCTAATCATGCTGTTGTCAGCTGGCATGCTTCATGCAAACACACTTGTTAATTGGGTTTTTATGTGGCTTGTTTGAACACAGCAGAGTGACATCATGTCCTGTTTCATCACTGCAGGTTCATGTGGGCACCTCCCATCAGGAGCAAAGAGTTGTGGGATACCTCACGTGCACGCACCTCCACGCCATCGAAGGTAAAGTAGCATCAGGTCTTCGTGTGATGACTGAACACCGATGTGTTTCAAAGCTGCTCAGGAGGGTTTTGTTCGTGAAAAGACATCTCGGCTTCATGTCTGCGTGTGTGCCTCTGTGTACTGATACTTAGATAAATGAGCACGTCAAAACCCATGTGTATCTCCTCCTGCTGTTCCCATGGCGACTGCCTCAAGCTGTTTAAGGCGTCACAGCCCTATTTAAAGCCTCTGGTCAAAGCCACGCTCATTTTTTTTTTACCAGAGACACATCCACCATCACCCCCCACCTCTTTTTGCCTGCTATTCTGGGCTTCTACGCTTGTTGCAGGCCTAAATATAGCAGTACCAGTACCGTTTCTAAAGATACAACAAAGATAAACCCCCTAGAGGTGAGGGGGCTGGGATGAATAAGTCAGGGAAAACAAGGAGGAAAAAAGAAGAGACCTGAGAAGAAGGAGGTGTGTTTGAGATTCATGGTGCAGAAAGAATGGTAACTGAGCAAAAACTCAACCTATAAATGTAACAGCTGCCTCAGTTTATGGGTGAGTTTAGTTTTAGTGTATTTAAGGTGTGCAGGAACAGTTGGCCTTTCAGGCATTTAATGGACCTGTCACTCCTGAGACGTTTCTGAGCTTTTCTATACATAAATGTCTGTAATCATGTTTTTCTTTAGGATAATTAATCTTTTATTATTAACATCTTACTTGCAAAAAAAAGTAAAAGCTTCAAAGGATTTTTGGTGTTGGACTCTCATAGATGCAACAAAAGGTTTTGTTTTGTTCTCACTTTCATAACTAAAAACATTCCTACTGCCGCTTCCTAAAATAGTGTTTTAATCATGATGTATTTTCTTTGAAATAATCTACTTCTCATTCGAAATGCTGCATCAAAAACTTTCATCATTAAAAGCCTTGAAGGAAGCTTTTAATGACGTCACCCACCGCCTTTCATGCCAGAGTTTTTGACAAAGATAATTGTTTGTATGTATTGAATTCCTTTGGTCAAACCTTGAAAATAACATTATGCACAATCTCAAAGATATATTGCATAATTTATTGGCTGTAAATGACTCTCAACTAATAGCACACCATATTTGTGTTTGGTATTCACTTTTTAATGTTTATTGTTTTCTGTGCAGCACTTTGACTAAGCAGTTGATTTTAAATGTGCTATACAAATAAATTTGATTTGAAAATCTTCTCACATTAAAGGTTTTGCGCAGCTATTCAGGCACATGCACAACAAACACGGCCTCCACATCATTAAGATTGGTCCATTTTTGAGAAATTCAGTAAAACAAACAGAAACACACATGGACAAAAAATAATACTAATAATTTCAGATGTACTTCAGCTGCAGTCAAAAATAATCAAAGCCAAAGCAACCTACTCACCCTCCAATATCCTGACACCTCTTTGTTTCTCACATTCTCATCTATTCATCTGTTCTCTCTCATGATTTCACCCACCGCCTCCCTCTGCTCACCTCCTTCCCTTACCTCTATAACTAAAGGCAGTTTATCAGATTCACTGGCTGCAGTGGACCGATGTGAACGCTGCCAAAAAAAGACGCTCAGTATCATGTTACTAATATTAGTAACACCACAAGTAAACTAACAAACTGTCTCAAGCTACAAAGATGTGAAAACAAAAAGAAACAGCAACAATAGCTCCTGGATAAGCCTGTTTTTAGTGTGCAATGTTATGACATCAACATGCTTTGTTGTCGTTACCTGTTCCTGTCCAGGTGATGCATCAGTCCGCTGTGAGCAGCTGGACCTTTTGCTCCAGTGGGGGGCCGAGTTTCGTCAATCTTCATCCCAACCACCTGAAGGAGAGAAGGTGCTGGAAGACCTGGTGGCCTTCGATGTTATCCTGGGAGACCTGAACTTTGACAATTGTTCTTCAGGTGGGCAGAGATAATAAGTCAGTGGATTTCCAACCATTTTTTTCTCATTAATAATCAGTCCACACACCAACATGATGCAGGATTCTGCTCTCAGTATCAGCAGAAGGATGTAGAGCCCCAGCTGTCTCACAGTGCAAAATATTATAAGATATTAATGATCTTAGCATCAATAATAAAACCTTGGAAATTTTTACTATGGTGAAAATATGTGAATATTCTAACTAACCCATTTTTTTATTATTGCAACAAAACAAACTAAGAATTCCTTACAGTTCTTGGTTGTAGTGTATCTACTTACACAAACACAACTTCAGCTGTAACACCAAAATATTCAATATGCAAATTATGTGTTAATGCTGCTCACAAAAAACTAATAAATATGTGAGAACATGCCGGTGCTTAGAGCTACAGAAGACTTATTGCTGCTGTAAATGTGCAAAATAATTCAAAAGCAAGCCATACTGAAGTGATTTTAGATGCAGCTCATTTTTTAAGCTGTCATTCATTCATCGATCCATCTTCTGCTGCTTATTCGTGTTTGGGTCATGGAGGCAGCAGGTTCAGACATCCCTCTCCCCAGTGATGCTCTCCAGCTCCTCCTGAGGGATCCCAAGGTGTTCTCAGGCCAGAGAAGATGCAGTATGTACAACTGAGCTCTGGGTCTGCCCTTGGGTCTCCTCCCAATGCCTGAAAATTTTAATCAGATGCCTGAACCACCTCAGCTGACTTCTTTCAACCCAGAGGAGCAGCAGGGTCTATGCCAAGGTCCCACCAGATGATGGAGCTCCTCACCTAAGACTGAATCCGGTCACTCTACGGAGGAGCTCATCTCAGCTGCTTGTGTTTGGGATCTTGTTCTTTTGGTCTTTATACCATAGGTTCAGGTTGGAACAAAAACTGACCAGTAAATTGAGCACTTTGCCTTTTGACTCTGCTCCTTTTTCACCACGACAAACCAGAGCAAAGCCCTCATGAATGCGAAGTAGGCCCAGATTCATAGATCCATCTCCTGCTCCATTCAACCATCACTCATGAACAAGACTCCCAGATACTTGAACTCCCCTGCTTGAAGAAGAAATTCATCTAAACCCATAGAGAGCATTTCATCTTTTTCTGGTTGAAAACAATAACCTCAAACTTGTAGAACCTGACTCTCATCTGCACTCAGCTGACTTTCGGGGCCTGAAGAAACCAGCAGAACCACATCCTCTGCAAAAAGCAGAAACAAGACCCTGAGGTTCCCAAACCAGACACCCTCCTCTCCATGACTGACTTTAGATCTTGTCCATGAACACCACAAACAGAGTTGGAGACATGAACAGCCCTGGCAGAATCCAACCCACACTGAAAGCAAGCTTGACTTTGTGCCAAGAATACAGACACAGCTCCTGCTTTCAGATAGCCCTTAGAAGTGACCCTGGCCCTCCATACTCCTACTTTTACACTGTCATGTCCAACAAATCTTTTACTGTTTAGATTTATCAACTAAAGTTTCACATAAGGTTCCAGTACAAATTTTCCTCGTAACTCCTCAAATCCTGCAGCTCAGGCAGAGGAGGAGACAAGTCACGTCATATCTAAAATCAAAATAAAATCACAATAATGAGCTGTAGATGTTAGTCAGTTCAAGTTGCAGTGGATGTGTGCTACTTTAATTGTGCAAAATGTAAAGTTTCTAGTGCAAGATGTAGTCCAGGACAAAATACAGCTGGGTCTCAAATGCATCTACAAAATAGCTTAATAAATAGTAAACAAGTGGATAATTTCAACAACATTAATGTTGTGTTTTTAGGATGAGCACTTTCAAATGCTAAATTAAATTCTTTGTATGTGGAGTTATGCAAGTTTTTATGTTACAGTTGTCTGACCCTGTTATTCTGCCTGAAACTGCATGACTAAAAATGTTTTTCTGAGCCTTTCTGTACCCAGCACAGAAAGGCCTTGGAAGTTATAATACACAAACACAAAAACAGGTTAGTTAACATGTGGGTTTATTTCTGCACAAATTAAATTTACAGTTGATGATTTTGTCCTTTACCACCATCTAGTGTTGAATAAAATGAATATGATCACAGTTTACTTAACAAAGCCTCATATTTGCTGACTTATTTAGAAATAAAGTCTCCAACAGAACATATGTTGTTCTGACACCATTTTTAGTTGCTTTGGGTAAACCTTTGACTGTGCTTTGTGGGTTGTTGTTTTTTCCAGAGGACAAACTGGAGCAGCAGCATGCACTTTTTACTCAATACAAGGACCCATGTCGCCTGGGGCCAGGGGAGGACAAACCATGGGCTCTGGGTGAGGCATCGCAAACGCACACACACAAATCCACACAAGTTTGACCAGATGTCACATCCACTGCAGCAATAGTAACACTGCAAGTGTGTAAATCATTCTGAAACAGCAGGGTGATCATGTGGTTGCTGCAGAGCAGAGCAGACTAAAATCTGCCTCTTCAGGCTAAATCAGGATGTACCCTCAGTGTGAATGAAAACACCACCAGTGCACCAGCTTCATACATGAGCATTAGTGACGCATGCAAGGACTGGACAGATTTGGTCGGGATACGAAGCAATATTTAGGCCAGTGGTATTTTGGGGATGGAGTGGGCAGGAAAGAGTGTAAAGGCTTGTTCAGAGAAATGTTTGTTTTAAATGTTTTACATGGCAAGCGGAAAATAAAAAAAAACAGATCTGTCCTTCCCACATGAACCTTGCTTGTCAGAAGAAAAAACGGAAAGAAAACAGGAAGGGATGAATGAAACAATAAAAATAAAAACTAGAAGGAAGATTATCCTGTTTTAATAAAATATCTGAAGAAGGCCTGGCATTCGTTAAGGAATGCATATTGCCACAATTATAGACTGAGATCATCTTCTGTTAAGAAATGAGGGAATTATAGTCATTTTGGTTAAACCTTAAAATGACATTATGCACAGACTTGTGTGATCTGTTTGAATGTGTTGTGAATGACTGACACCTATTACCACACCACATTTGAGCTCAGTTTTTGTACATTTGGCAGATTTATAGTCTTTTTTGTGTTTGCTAAGATTGCACATCTTGAATTGGATGATTTTGGAGTCCAAAAGTCAATCTGTTGTAGAGTCAGGGTCCTAAGATTTCTGTTTGTTTTGTGTATTCTATTTATTATTTAGTTGACTTTGCATCAAGTTTGCTGTTTTACTTTTTTGATCCTCTTGGTTTGGTCATGTTGCTTCTCATGTTTTTTATTTCTTGCTTGTTTTGAGATCCCTTGTGTTTAATCTTCACTTTTTCTCAACCTGTTTCTGCTCTTCAGTCCTGCCTGGCTGACTTACTCTTGTTTTCTGTTATCATTAAGTCTCTACTTATCTCATCAGTTCCCCTTCTATTTATATCCAACATCTGTTTTGTTTTGTGTATTTTGATTTGTGTATCATGAAAATTTGCATTCTTGGGTCCAAACTTTACTTCAAATCATGAAATGAAGAGGACAACCCAGTGACTACCTACTGAAAATTTCATTAAAATTTGTCCAGTGGTTCATGAGATATTAACAATACAGACAAATGATCCCCACACACAGACATGGGAAAAAACACTATTGCCCTTTTGCCTTTAATAGCAGACAATAATTGTTTATAAATGAATACAGTTGTGAGTCTGGTGTTGCTATTAAAATGTTCACATTGTCGTAACTTTGGGAAATTTCTGCTGTCACTATGCAGGGATTTTGGCTGAGTTAGAATCAGGTGAAATAATTAAACAGAACAAAAGTAACAAGACATTTTAAAGCCGTTTAAATGAAAAGTTTCTGTAAAACTTTCCACTCCGTGTCTCTTTTCATGATGTAGTTGATGTTGCAAATTGAACAGCCAAAAACCAGAAGTACCTCATGTTTATAAGGAAGTGAGTACAGAACTGATGTAAAGGAACATTTATTCTGTTCACCCACACAGCAGCCTGTGGGTGACATCCGGATTTATGAGCTCAGAAAAACTGAGGTCACATTTACCATTTGAACAGGGAAGCTCCTGGATATTAATAGTTTCCCAAATGTGCTGCAAACAGTGATATTATTTCAGTGATCAAAAACCTGCTTTTCAACTTGTGAAAAATATTCTCTGCACATCAGACACTTTTCAGAAGAGCTCCCAGCTTGCATGAATTGACTGGAGTAACTTCAGAGATGCTCTCTTCATCCAGAGCGTTTTAACCACATTATCCAGCCTACATCCTCACAGCATCAATGTCAAAAGCATCTCTGAGTGCTCATCAGTCTCTCTCTGTCATATTTCACCAGGGTACTGTGGTTCGAGGGTTAAAACGGGAGATATATCCACTCCAAACAGTGTCTTCTTGTGCCACTGGAAGCAGCCTCAGTGAGGAGTGGATTATGAATCATATAAAGCAACATGAATCGATAAAGAAGATGCAGAAATAATTTACTGTTATGTAACTGAAATATTTCTGTATATAGGTTGATCATTGATTTTTCTATTTGACCAGACAGATGTTCAAAATCAGACCTAGATTTTAACTTTGTATCGTTGTCTTTTCTCTAATTACTATAGCTTTAAGGCAAAAGTGGGCAAAAAATGTTTTTGCCTTTGTCTGTCTGTTACCAAAACATCTCATGAACCACTGGAAAAAAGTTAATGAAGCTTGTAGAAGGTAGTAATTATTGGATGTACATCTAGAACTGATTAACCCAGTTAAAAATGGCTGTTAATCAACCTTGGTTATAACTCAGTCGGTTTTACAGATAATGAGCTAAAATCTGGTGTGGTTGTAGCTGAGATTCATTCATAAAACATACTCTGAGCGTGACATCTTGCAAAACGCAGGAGGTAGCACATAATGTTATTTTAGTCTAAAACTCTGGCATGAAAACCAGTGGGTGATATACATTTCTTCAAAGAAGGTTAGGCCTTTAAATATTATTAGTCTTGCAGGGATATTTTGCTTAAATTGTTAAAAATAAGTGTATCCCCATGAGCAGTTTAAAATGGTTTTAAAATTAACCAGTCTGGTGTCTTGTTTTGAAATGCCTGTCACAGACATTTAAAGAATAAAAAAAGAGCAGAAGGTGACCAGTATTCATTAGTTTCTAAAAAAGAAATAATGACACAGAATTCAAAGACTGATTTCACAATCAAGACAACACTTCTGCAGCTCATGACTAGTCTCATCCTGTCATCATCAGACTAATAAATACCAAATACCAGATGATTCAATAACAAGATGACAGATACGTAAAAAATGGTAAAATAACTGATTGTCTGGAGAAAAAATGTACATTTGATTTATATATTCCAATTTTACATCTGTGGTTTGTTCAATCTATCCAGCTTTCAAGCTTCTCTGATTTGAAAAAAATCTATAAAAAATACTTTAACTAACCTTCAACTGCAAATTTATTTGAAAGAAAGCTTAAAAAGAATTGGTTTTACATTTAAAAATATTTACATTTTGAGCATGCATGTCCCTCAGTATCTGCAGGAACAGCGAAGTTTCTTGATTTAGTTTAGTACAAAAAAAGTCCACAGTGACTTCACACATTTTTTATTTTTCTTCAAAACCAAGATCTTTTCCAATATTTTCCTGACTTTGACAAGTGTTTAACAATCAAAGTCTATCTGTTACTTTACACAAATTAAAAAACAGCTTTAGTTGATTGCAGGCTGAAATGTTTCCAGTTTGTGTCTATTATCCCTCTTTGGGTCGGACTAAAAGACACTCTGAAAGACTACGTTCGATAAACTGCTGCTGTTCTGAAAAGCAAACTGCTGGACAAAATTCATTTTTTATTGATGTGAGAAATCCCAGCAGAGGAGCATAAATAATGAACCAACCTCAAATTTTATATAAATAAATACTTCTTTTTTATCCATGCCTCAAAATGAGCTACAGCTTCACACAAAACCAAACCTATTCAAAGCTTTAAACATGTAAACAGTCAGGTGTGTGTTCAGATAAATGCACAGGTGGTTAAGTCAGCTAATAACCACATTAAAAAATAAAAACTTGGAGAAACCTACAGATTTCACCCCAACCTGTAAAACCTAACCCTCCTCTCACAGTGGACTGCTCACAGAAGGACATTTGGGTCGTAGATTTACTGGATGAGTGTTTTTATTTTAATGTGCTGTTTTTTAGGCACTCTGCTGGATCCCAGTGGCCTTTATGACGACGATGTCAGCTCAGCTGAAAGTTTACAAAAGTGAGTCACTTGATCTACAACTGCTGTAGCCACGAAATCGAGTTCACTTGTGATGGGGTTTTCATTCACAGATGTCTTATGTGTCAAATCATCATCAAGTAAAAAACAGTTTTGATTTTATTTGTTCTCTAAAACTGATGTAGACTCCTGTGAAATGAGTCTGAGTCCTCCTGTGTGTCTGCATCTGTGTGCCTCTGTCAGAGTGATGGAGAACGAAGACGGGAGAAAGGAGTATCTGGTGTTTCCTCCCAGTAAGAACCATTGTCCTGCCAGTAGTCAGAAGGGTAGGAAGATCCCTCTGAAGGGAAACGGACGTCGGATCGACTACATCCTCTACAGCGATGAGGGCCTTCAGCAGGACTGGAAACTGGTAGGATTTGAGAAAATATTAAAGCACAAACATCAGGCTAAAATGTAGTTTGATATCAATAAATAATACACCCTGGTACATACCTACCTGATATTTACCTAATACAAACTGAATACATACCTGATACCTACAGGGACCAGGCAGGTATGTCCCCTGTATGGTCCAGGTACATTGTTGTTTTTTGTCTTGTATTGCTGTCCAGAAACAAATAAAAACTTGAGCAATTGGATACTGTGCACATTTACCTAGTATTTTTATAAAACATGGATCCAGATCAGATCAGGACTTTCTTAATAATCCTGCTTAAAAACAAGCAGCTGAACCTGATACACAATTTATTAGTAGTATTAGTACAGAAGTGTCATTATAACAAGTTCAAGAATGCTTTATTTATTTTTGACCTTCATAAAATACTCAGTTTGTTGAGGTAAAATGATCTTATCTGCAAGGAAGTGGCCAGCTCTGATAGATTTCTTTTATTAAGACACTCATCGAACCTTCATTTCCTGAGAGATGTTTCTCCGGGCTCAGGAAACACCTGACGAGAAAGATTTGACAAAATTCAGGGAGGAGAACAAAAACACTGCAAACACAGATGGAATCAAATGAATAAAAACAATGGTGTCTCTGGAGTCTGCGTGAGGGATTAGAAAATCAAATCACATCATTTACATCAGGATGTATCCCTCTCATCCTGCCGCTTTCAGTCTTTCCTCTCAGACTCAACCTTGTGCTGCCACCTGGTAGCAGAAAACAGACACTTAACATCCCTTCAGTTCACGCTGATCAGCTTTCACACAATATCGGGTTTTTGTTTATAAATAACTTTCATTTCGCTTTTAAAACACCGACTAAATCAGATGTTTTCTCTGGTGTTTTCAAGTGTCTCAAAATGATCCAGCATCATGCATTATTAAAGAAGCTTTGTTAAAAAATGTCATAGAGCTAATGTTTTCAGAAGCAGCAGGAAGCAATCGCTGTCAGAAACAATTGTGGAAATGAGTAATTGTTGGGAAGTACCTTACATGCTTTTTAAAAAGAAAACACTGATTGGACACAATCAAGTTACATTACTTCCTGTTAAAGGACACATTAAATACAATAACATTTATTTATTTGGTGGTTTTGGGGATAACCCAGATGTTTAAACTCAATCATGCTTTCATGGATGAAACCAGTCAGCGCAGGAAGGTTTTCTAAGGTCAGAGCGAGAAAAGTTGGCTGTTAGAGCTTTTTAGCGTCTTATATTTCTGCCTGTTTGTTTTTGCAACAAAATCCAGTTACTTCAGTCTGATTTCTAAAAAAAGCTCCAATAAAACCACTGCATTAATGATATGTTAAAGCTCTTAGTTGACCAAGGTTGTATTTACTGCTTTAACAGGTGTAAACTTGTACGAGGGCACAATTAAAAGTATATTCACACTAGAGGAAAAAAAAAACTTAATATTTGAAACATTTGCTAGTTTTTCAAACTGTGAACAGATAAGAAAAAAGATCTGCAAGAAACCAGCAAAATTATTTTTTTTCTACATCAACTGCTTCAGAGAAAAAAATATTAGTTAACTAGTGAAATATTTTATTGTGTTTATTGATGACAACATGTATTTGAAATGTTTTAAGCTTTGCATTGTGTTTTATTCCTCCAAGTTAGTGTGACAACAGTGTTTCTTGTGAAGGCACGCAGCACCATTATCAACATTTACAGACGTTAATATTGCTATAAATTCATTCATATTGTTTCAATGTAATTAAAGACACCAAAATAAACTGTGTAAATAATATAAAATAAAAAATTATTAACATCAGCTAAAATCCCAGTAAAACGTTTCAGTGTAACTAGAAAAATCTGACACAAAATCTCCCTGCTAACACATTTATGTCCATGAGTAACATTTATATGTAAATCTAAAAACACTGACAATGATGATCATCTGCTTTAGTTGGTCATCTCCCAATATACAAGATGACATCAACCAGAAACTGTGGTCAGTTAGTGATACATATCCCAACCTTAGCAACATTAATGTTTGTCAAAAACATGCTGTGTTTCAACAGAAATCATGTTTCACAACATTTTGAGACAAGTATATTTATGCTGTTGACCAAAATGCTCCACAATAAAAATAACACAAAAAAATGGAAGCAGCACAAAAGACAATTAAAGGTCTAGCATTTCTTGATGGAACGTATTTCTCCCTGGTACATACCAGATAAGTACTTGCATTAATCTTATGTAATAAACTTTATTGTTTTATATTACACCATGCAGCATCATTATTTAGTTGTAAAGTAATTCTTGATCAACATTTGTTGTTTTTGCGTGTGCGGTGTGAATAAATTTGACCTTCTCTTGCAGGAAATCGAAGAGTTCAGCTTTGTGACCCAGTTGGCCGGCCTCACTGACCACCTGTCTGTAGCCATGCGCCTGGCTGTTTCCACCGGAGAAGAGGAGCCTTAGACCAACCGCCTGAGCTTTCATCGTTAAATACTGCCATGGAGGAGCAAACAGGAAGAAATGAAGACATTACGAGTTTACAGATACAGAGCAGCGTGAGGAGAAGATTGAAGGGACGGCAGGTAGACGGGTGAATCGGTGGGACGGCGCTCAGAGAAGTGAAGAAGAAAGAGAAAGTAGAGATTGAAGAGAGAAAGACTTTGACAGGGAGAGATAAGCTGGGGAATTCAGATTAGGAAGTCTGAGATATTCATCTTCCTGGGTAAATAACCCACACGAACACACTCTAAATACTGCATCAGCCGCAGGAGACTGACATTCAGACTGTTGAACATTGCCTGGCCTCTCCTCCAGCTCTCCCAGCTGAACTGAATCCAGAGGGTTTGATTTTGAGTGAAGTGTTTCATGTAGCCAATGCACACACTCCTTTGATTGGATCTGTTTTAGCCGTAGTTTAAGTATAATGGGGTTTTTTTTGTTTGTTTTTTTCAAGACTCTACCTTCAGGGACAGTCGGATGCTTGTTGTTAAGTGTATAAAAGGAAAACATTTACGTGGAGTGAAGCTGCTGACCAGCCTTTACACTGACCATCTGTGTCCTTGTGTTGTGCTTCTTTCCTATTGGTCAGTTTCACTGTCAGTCATTCACCTTGCTGCCCTCACGCCATTCCCAGGAACCTCAACAAGTGTCTTTTTTTCTTAAAAAAAAGAGTCTTTCTAAAAGGAAAAAAAATAAACTATTTCTATTATTGACGCACCACTTTTTATAGAAACTTTAAATGCCTGTTTAATATAAAATGCTATGTTTCTAAGGAGAGATTGTATAAAGGGACAAGAAATCAGAGGAAAAAACTGTTTGTTGGATGCAATGTGATGCTAACAGCATGTTCTTCAGCCATGATTGGTAAAAATTAGAGGATCCTTTTTGAAATAGCTTTCCTGATGCATGATGGGAAATGGTTTATGGCACTAATATAGTGGCTTGATTCACACTGTTTTGAGATTTGGGGGCCTCAAGGAGCATTTTGCCCTGAAACACACAACTGTGTATTTATACGCTGGTTTGGCATTTGTGCATGTGCGACATACAAAACAATGTGCGCAGAGACATAAGGATTTAGGTAACACAAGCACACAAGCACACAACCACACACGTTTTGTACAGAGGAGTTTCAGTGGATTTGAGAAACCACATTGGCGACCATCATCATGGATGTGACTGTTTGTAGGACTCAATCTATTGTCACAGTGTCAGATCCAGTATTTCCTCTGAATGCAGCATGAGGTGCGACCATGTTGTGACATACACGGAAAACAAGATATTAAACACCTACAGGGCGACACAGAAAATGAAAAGTGTCGTATGGTTGAAAAGACTGACCCGGCTCACTCAAGAACACACAGAGTTTCTGCACACAAATACACAATCAGGTGTAAAAAATATATAAACAGTTTAAGGTTTGTTCAGACTGGGAACAGGACAAGTATGTGTACAACTGGATGAAAAGAATTGGCTAGAAACTGGCAGAAAAAGCGAGTTTAACAACAGTCTAAAAGTCTGAAAAGGTTAAATAATAATGCTTTTTTCCTTATTTTAAATTAAAGACCTAGCATTCCTGGAAGAAACACATATCTCCCACTGTCTTCATGCCAGAGTTTTAGACTAAAATCCTCCTATGTTGATATATGACAGTTATAGTCATTCCGGTCAAAGCTTGAAAGAAAACATGCGCTGTGAGGCGATGCTGCAAAATCTCGCATGACCTGTTAGTGCTTGACGTACAGTGAATGACTGTCAGCTACTACCACACCAAATTTTCGCTCAATATCTGTAAAGTTCACTAACATATAGCCTTTTTTGACTTGGCTGAGTTTGCTTAGCTGTGGCAACCATCTTCAATTGAACTGACTCCAAAAGTTAATCAGTTGTAGACGTATGTCCAATGGTTCCTTTCTGAGAGTTTCATTGAAATCTGTCCATAAAAATCAATTGGCAATTTCTTTTGGGGTTTGCTGGTGTTCTGAAAAAATAAGTATCCCATCAACTTTATTGACACAAGGGCAGAGTGTGAAGTGTAACACGGCTGTGCTGCCCACAAAGAAGCCTGTCTTTAAACTGACTTAGTTCACTCAGGCGTGGCCAATGCAGATTAATTTTTTTTAAAAACTGTAAAATCTGCCAAATTAGTCAACTGACCGATCAGTTTGGTCCATCTGAAACTATTGAAACATTTTAACTCTCAGCTAAAATAATAGTATTATAGGAAGACCTTATTTGTTAGAGGCTAATGAGTTGGATTGAAACAGATTTGGTCACATGTTAGAAAACAATATTTTAGTATTTTGGGAAGCCATAAATTGGGTCCATGTTCTCATCAATCTGCATATTTGTCTGTGACACCATCTCTAACGCTTGTTTCTCTGACTACAACGTGCACAACAGGAAGAGTTTTCAGACACTGTGTTCCACGGTCTGCACGGTGAACAGTGTTTACAGCTTATTTTCTAACAATCCACCTGATTGTTGAGGCGTGACGAGTCATTTTTAACATGGTGTGTGTGTGTTTTAGGCAGCTCTTGTTTACCTTTTCAGTAGAAGTGTGTGTGTGTGTGACATAAAGTAACATGGTACGTTTGAGTTATACATACCAGCTGTTGTATGTCCTTTTTTAACTTACAGTTTGAGTTCATGGGTCACCTGGCACCTCGGTCATGCTCTGTCGTTTTATGACTCACATATTCTAGTAATTATGACTAACATATTCTTCTTAAAACAAGCATTTGTGTTTGTGCTTCACCATGTCTGACTTTTTAATTTATAAATCACTACTTGTGTGCTTAGGGTGAACAAATTAGATCAAATTTTAAAGTATTTGTGGAAAAACCCATGTAAATACACCACAGTGACTGACAAGGTGCCACAGTGTCTCTGAGATCTTTTTTTTACTTGCAGGTAAACATGATATCCCAATTTAATGCATTTAATTCCTAATCTGAACTTGAAATTCAATCATCAAGGTGTAAAATCTAAATTAGTTGCAAAGCTTCAGCTCTGAAGCACAGACCGTTTGTGTAAATTAGATCTAATTAATAAATATAATGTTAGAGAGCTACAAAACTGAAGTGAGAATCATAAAAGTTGTTTCAATTTAGGATTTGACCAAATTAATTGCTTTGAGGGAAGTTGTTAATTTAGTTTCTGCTTCTTGGTGAGCAGGTAAGACGCTGCCTTTTTTACTAAGAAAAACTGGACTAAAAATTTCACATCTCCCCCTTAAAGACTTGAACTTCTCAAACACAAAACAGTATAAATATACTGAATTGAAAACAAATTAAAGGCCTTTAATTCCTTGAAGAAATGCATATTGTCTGCCACCTTTAATGCCAGAGATTTAAACTGAAATGTTGGGAAATGATGGAGACAACCTTTTAAAACCTTTTAAATGACATTATGTGCAATCTCATGTAACAATGTGAGTTCTCACATGATGTGTTAGCACTCAGAGTATGTGTTGACAGTGACTCTCAGCTACTACCACACCAAATTGTGTCTGTATATGATGACTGTGGCAGCCATCTTGAACGGGGTTAACTCTAAAAGTTAATCAGTTGTAGACGTACATGTAATGATATTTTTCTGAGAGCTTCAATAAAATCTGTCCAGTGGTTCATTAGATGTTTTTCTAACACTACAGACCAACAAACACACACACAAACAATAAAATCACTGCTGCTCTGCCATTGTTGACGGGCTATAATGAAAAGAATCAGCATTTTAAACAAATTTGCAAAAGTATGATGGGAAAATTTGCTAAATGTTGCCAAAGAAACTTTAAAGTTTTCTCATTTTTCATATTAATATTAATTATAACTGGTGGCATGGAGAAATGATAATTACTGGAGTTGTGCTCTCAGATTGGATTTGCTTGGTAATATAATTAATTTATAGCCAAAACAAAGTCCTAACAATTTAAATATAAAAACTTTTCTAAACTGAAATGGACCCAAGATTAAATTAAGTTACTGTTTATAAGTTACTGCAAAAATCACTTTATTTATAAAGAAATTCTAACTTTGGACAAGTTTGATTTTATGATATAGAAATGAAATGTAAAGGATCATATTATCTGCATATATGAAGAAAATCATCATCCTTGACATACCTGTCGATCCGGCGTTACGGCTCAATTTGTGAGCAGATGTACAATAATTATTCTGTTTAAATGATAATTTTAGCTTTTTGTGTCCTGCAGGATTGATTTATGTTAAAAAGTACAATAAGTTTAAACTAATCTATACTAAATCTGTTTTGTACGCAATGTTTGTTTTTTTTAACTGACTTTAGATCTGCCAATATGATCAAATTACACCACTGATGCTTTTTGTCTCATATCTTATCCTAAAAACTCAATGTTTTGGCAGTTTGGATGTTGAGTGTCTTTGTTTTGGTTTGTTTTATTTATTTTTTTTGGTATTCTGAATTCCAGCCACAATGGCTTCTGACGCTGCTCGTTTTCCTCGTGACATCGTTGCTAACGACAATCAAGCAACTAGATTTAGCTAGACGTAATCTCTGAATGATTCCCAGATCTCAGCGGGGCCGTCTGTGGAGCTACAACAACACAAACAGGATGATCCAAGCCATTTCAGAACCAACACTCGAACAGAAACCCTTCAGAATCCAGTGGTGCTAGAAGTTGACCAACATTATAGATTATAAAGACTATGTGAAACATTTACACCTAAACAATGATTTTTTTTGGTTCTTTTTTGTATTTATGGTCTAAATAGACAAACCTATGGATCAGTCTCTGACTGCATACCTGAAAAAGTTGATTTTTCAAAACCAAACTGTCCCTTTTTGTGTCCGATGTAGGATAAAGTTGTTCAGCAGTTAGTCGGGAAGTTCAGCTCGAAGCTTGCATAGCTGCATGTACTGTAATAACGCTTCAGGCTTGTAGTCTTAGTAGAAGTGATGCCTCACTTTGCTATCTTTTCCTAGTTTGATTTTATATAATTTCCTGTTTTTTTTATTGATTCTTGTCTTTGGTGGGGATTGTTTATCTGTAGGACTTGGTCTCTGTACTGTGGCTGAGGGATCAGTTGTTTTTCTTTCTAATCTTCTTCAACAAACTGCTTATTTTCTTCTGCTTTTCTAAGAAAAAAAATAATTTCTCCCTATATTTGAGTCCTGTGTCATTTTTTTGAGCCTGTAGAAGTCTTTCTGAGAGCTGCAGCCAAAATAAATGTAGAAATATTTGTTCCTTATAAAAACCAACCATAACGTTAATGCAACAACTGGTTGGTGGTTAAAGTGGTTTTCCACAAGTTCTGTGTAAGGTAAAGGGCTCTGCTGCAAACGTGCATTGCTTTATTTCCTCTTTTTTTCCCAGTGCCATCACATAGGAACATCTTATGTCTCATGCACACCAGAGGTGTTGGGATTCAGGGTATGGTTGTCTTTTGTGTTTCTCCTTACTAACCTCCTGTCTTCAGGGTGAGCTAGAGAGGGCGTGGATGAGACGTCCGGCAGCTGGCTGCCACACCTGAAGCTGATTTGGCTGATGAGAACTCCCTCTACTTAAGGCTGAGTGAATCATTACTCCCTTGTGGGATTGATAAAGTCACATGATGCCAGGTCTGCCTCCTCTTAGAGAAAAATCTAGTGATCATCTACAGTCTTACCTGTTCTTCCCTTACAGAAACTCCCCACGTAAGAGCAAATCCTTATCATTGCATTTATTTACCTGAACAACTTACCTCTGACCTTTTAAGTCTGCAACTGCTCTCCCTCTACAGATACTGTTCAGCTCCACTTCCCTTCCTCTTCAAAATAAAAGCTTGTTGGTCCTTTCAGCTTCTTCATTCAAAACTCTTTAGAAAAAAACCCCCAACCCCATCATGACAAGAGGTGTTGTTTCTAGACCTAAAAAAAAAAAAGAAAAGATCATCTTTTAAAGGCCACATTATGAAGAAGTGAAAGAAGAACATAGAGTGGCTTCTGCTTTAGATGAACAGGGGACAAGTCTAGCTGTTTAAATTTACATTTTGTGTGAAAAACTCCCCCACACTGAAACTCAAGTCGTATCGGTCATCTGTGACAAAACTGCTCAGCTGAAAACATGTTGAAGGACTCACTGATTTTCAGATAACTCACATTATAAGTTATGAAACTAACAAAATCTGAAGTACTGTAGGATTTTACTTACTCTGCTGCAAAAATGCAAACATTAAAAGCATTAAAATAATGTTAAAGATTATTAACACCTCCCGACACAGCAAAGTTTTAAACAAACAAACTGCATGTTACTAATTGACTGAGTTATAGCTATTTTGTGTTCGCTAAGGTTGATTAACTGGGGCAGACACTTTTTTATTTTTAATCACACTGCAAAAAAAAAAATTTGCTTTTTATACAAGATGTAAATTGCAAGTTTCCAATTTTAAAAATCTCATTTTAGGCAACAGAAAGCACAACAAGAGGGCAGAAATACTTTATTCCCAAATAACTTGCTTGCTAAAAATCCACCTTTTGTGAAAAGATAAAATAACTTGCACAGCTTTAAGAGATTTTTTTTTTCTAAATGCCAAAGTCATACATTTTTCCAAACTGACCAGAACTTCTTTAAGCAAAAACATTAATCTCTGTCCGCAAGAAAAGTTACAGTTCTAAAGCATTTTTAAGCCTTGATAAGCTGCAAAATTGAATCAATCATTTTGGGAAAAGTAAGGACTCTGACTCAGACTTTAAGACTAATGGTTCGCGTCTGTTCATTATTTAAAATTTTTGCTTTGTGTTAATTTTTCACAAGAAAAAAGCTAAATAAAAACTGTGGCAGTGAAGTTTTAAAACTGTGGTTGATTTCACAAAGAATGGTTTAAATAGCTGCTAATAAATCCTAATGTTGCTTTATGACTGCAGGTTAACAGTTTAATCATTACTTCATACTTTTCTTTTGTTGTTATTGTCTCTTCATCACTGATTGCAGATTTTTTAATACTTCTGTGTGATCAGAAAATATTAATCGAAGCTGCTTTTCTGCTGAACTGTTCTTAACTTTAACATGAAGAATTTGTAAACAAATGTATGATAAAAGGTCATCTCATAACAAACCAAAGTGTTTTATCATGTGAACGCAGCAGTTCTAAGTTCTCTACTAAAATCTCCCTTATTTTTTGGTTTCTTCACATTATTTTCTCACCCATTCACAACAGTTGTTGTGTTTTTCCAGTGAAAAGGCCACAAAATGCCAAACTGAGTCTGCACCAAAAAGAGGATCTGTGTCAGCTGAATAGTGAGTGAAAACAATGAAGCTTTTATCTGCATAAAAACTACAAGCACACAACTCAGATAAGTATATTGTTTTACATGGATGTCAGAATATTGGTAGCAACTTCATACCAGTCAATGTTGTGCCTACGGCTTGTTTTATTGTCTTCATGTAGTTAAAATGAAGAAAAGCTGCTTTAAACTCCACATTTTTTACATACATAATCAAAAAGTCATGTTTTAGGCAGAAACCCCAAATAATCTTAGGATTAAGGAAAATACTCAAACTGACAAACAAAATTAAATTAGTTTTATGAAACCTCTATGGCTCCTGTTTGTTGGATGTGTAGATAATTAAAGGCCTAGCATTCCTTGAAGGATTATCAAAGCTTTAGAATAATATCATCTTGCATTGAGAAATGACAGAGTTGTAACTGTTTTGGTCAAACTTTTTAAATACCATTATACACAATCTCATGCGATATCGCAAAATATCACACTTAGAGTATGTGTTTTGAATGACTCAGCTACTACTACATCAAGTTTTACCTCAATATTTATAAAACTGCCTGAGTTATAACCATTTTTGTGTCGGCTAATGTTGATTTTAATATGGCAGCTTTGTTTATATTTTCAAAAATTAGGTCAACATCTGCAAAACTGACTGAGTTAGAGCCATTCTTGTGTTTTTGGGGGATTGATTCCAAAGGTTTTAGATATACTTAGATGATTACTTTCTGCAAGTTTCATGAAAATCTGTCCAGTGGACGAGGGCATAAACATTATCGCCCACCTTTTGATAAATATGGCTGAGGTGTTTTTGCAGCTTGAAGTAATGTTGCTCAAAAAACATCAATCAGGCTTCATGCTTCATGCTTCTTTAGATCAGCTTACAATTTAAACATCAAGCTTTGTTTGTGACTCACAAGTTGGTTGACTTAATTTCCTGTATACATTTTGTGTTGATCTAATAAATATCTAGACATTAATGACCAAACTTTGGTCTATGTACCTTTCCAGGTCTTTCAGGTTTGATCCTCTTACATTCATGTGGCAAAAAAGAAAAATGACTCAAGATCGTTTCTTTTTTATATTGGAGTTACTTAATTATTTAGATCAGTTGATTACATTTCAAAAGAAATTAAACTGTAAGCTAAAAAGGAAACCACGAGGATGGTCTAACTGTCTTACATGTGACTAAGTGAATAATTTATTATCTTGAAATGAATGAAACATCTCACCACCTGCTGCAAGGTGTTTTCAGGTTTGACTGATTTAAGGATTACTATGAGTAAATTATTTAAAAATATAGATATGAGTCATAAAGTAAGTCACAATACAAACTTGTGTCTAAAAACTCCTGTTTTTGAGAATAATGAAAGTGAAGCTGGTCGATCAAGCATTTAATTTGTTTCTAGAAAACAGCTCTGTCCCCTGAGGCTGTGGACGGGTTTCGTCTGCTCTGACAAAATATAACTTTGTCCATGTGATTTTTGGGGGGGTTATAAGCAGTCATTTCTATAAGAACATTATTTTTCTTATTTTTACAAACTGATTAGGTTTTTATAAAATTTGGACATTGGGAAAGAATGATAAAATGTCTGTTGCACTGTGGGAAATGCAGGCTTACGTTGGTGACACATTTTTACACCTGGACACAAATATGAGTCTTTATGAGGGAAGATTGTTAATTTATTCATAACGAACTTACATCAGCCAGATCACATTCAGAGATAGTGACAGTTGTGTACTGATTTTTAATTTTTTTTTTAAATAGAGAGAGAAAACTAGTATTTCTAACCTGCATTTGGACAAAATGAGAATCTCGTTGATCCACAGATTTTATATAGCTGCACTGCAAACATCCAGTATTTGATGTTATGCTTGAGATATTTCCCTGCCTAAATGTTTTTGTCTTCCAAATTTCCAAAGATGGCAAAATGACTGATTGAATGTTCAGGGCTTTGTTGCCAAAACTACTAAATGTTTCAAGAGGAACCAAGTCTGAAGTCATGCTAGCAAACAAAACAGGGAAAAAATAGATTTGGGAAGCATAATTCAGAGTCAGAACCCAGCCAAGAGCTTACAGAAGTAAAACTGAAGAGGCTGCAAAACAAAAACAACGAAACCAGAATCTTTTCAACCTGGTTATGTCTACTTTTGTCTGCAACCTGCGGCTCTGGAGCTACATGTGGCTCTTTAGCTAATCTGCAGTGGCTCCTTGTAACTTCAACCAAACATGACAGGAACCTGAAGCATTTTTTATTATTATTATTATTATTATTATTATTATTATTATTATTATTATTATTATTATTATTATTATTATTATTATATCGACAACAACAAAAGGTAGCTGTAGCAGTTGACCTGTCTATATTTTTTGCAATATGTGCATGGAATACTGTAAATGATCTGTGTGCACAACTCCACATCCAGTCAGCTACATATGGATTGAATTTTCACTAAAATGTGTTTAAAAAACTGTGACTGAAATGAGCTTCCTTCGTAGGGCTCAGCCTTAGAGATAAGGTAAGGAGCTTCGTCATCCAGGGGGAGCTTGGAGTGGAGCTGCTACTCCTTTGCATCAAAAGGAGTCAGTTGAGGTGATTCATCATCTGATTAGGACACCTCCTGGACGCCTCCCTTTGGAGGTTTTTCGGGCATGTCCCACAAAGAAGAGACCTCGGGGCAGAACCAGAATTCATATGAGGGATTATGTATCCTTTCTGGCCTGGCAACACCTTGGGATCCCCCAGGAGGAGCTGGAGAGTGTCACTGAGGAGAGGGAGGTCTGGGTTTCCCTCCTGGACCTTTTGCTTCCACGACTCAACCTCAGATAAGAGGTGGATGGATGAAGAAATAAAAAATGATTTGTTTTTAGTTTTAGGAAGACCTTATAATATCAAGTACTTTGCTTCAACCTGCAGAATCTTTTCCCTGATGAAATATGGTGAAAGGTGTGATGAATTAACACAAAACTGGGAACTTTTAGAGAAGGCCTGGGAAAAAAAACAACCTCCAACAGGAACCTGGAAACTCCAAACAGACCAACAGGTTTGACCTTTTAGTTGTCCTGCTGTGAAAAAAATCACTGCAGAACAAGGACCTCTTTCAT
The DNA here is from genome assembly GCF_001649575.2 of Kryptolebias marmoratus. Classification (NCBI taxonomy): domain Eukaryota; kingdom Metazoa; phylum Chordata; class Actinopteri; order Cyprinodontiformes; family Rivulidae; genus Kryptolebias; species Kryptolebias marmoratus. The sequence goes on along the minus strand of NC_051440.1, from coordinate 24,117,682 downwards.
GCACACATGTTGAAAAGTTTTATTGTTTTGAACTTAAATTTGGAGTGTTTTAAAGCCAAGTATAAATGTGCAAAGACCCCTGAATCTAATACAATGTGCTCTCAGTTTTATTTTATCTAACTTTAATCCTCCAGATCTCTAAGCATGACAAAGTTACCAAACAGATCATAATAACCACAGATATTAGTGTATGTTAAATAGTAAACCGCGTGGAAGTTTTGCCTTCGCCTGGAATTTTATTCTACACGTCCTTATCAAACTGAGCACATGGGCTTACTCGTTGTTGTCTCTTCTGTATTGTTTTACACACAGAGGTTTACACTGTGCAGTGCTGTCTGGAAACAGTCAGAAAGCAAACATCATGTGACAGAAGACAGAATCACGCAGAATGTGATGAATGTGTAACATTTACAGTCCCCGATCATCACATTTGAAAAGGGAAACTACGTCGAAAAAAGGTTCTTCCTCATTTGTTGAGGAACTAAAAGAGTTGTATCAACGTAAGGGAGGCCACGTTATGAATCTTCCACGTAGGTAAATCCCCTTCATTAAAAAAAAAAATGGGATGGGTCTTTCCCTGAAGTCTGTATAAAAGTGGACGCTGATGGAGACACAACAAGCAGACACAACAAGCTGAACTCAGCCGAGACTTTTACCTTGGAAAGCAACAAACTAACACTTCAGGATGGCTCGTTTCGCTCTGTCTGTGGTTGTTCTGATGCTGGCTGCCATCGCTCTCACTGAAGGTAAGATATGTCCTTAAAATTTCAAAAATTACAAATGTTAAACAGCATGGTGTTTAAAAGATGCTGGTCTTACTCAAGATTATCAGATTTAACATGTATGAAACTGTTAAAGACAGATGGGCGGGGGGAAATATTATAAAAATGAGATGAATTTCTATACCGTTATTAATGTAACAGCACTATTTTTCACTATTTACTTGCTGTAAGATAGTTAAAAGTCTGTGATAGATAGGCAAAATATGGACCAAAATTTTATTTCATTCCAATTTACTGGCTGCTGAAACCGTTTTATCCAAGTCACAACATTATGAGCTGTTAAAGATATACTATTTAAAAGGTACAAAAAATATGTATTATTACTATGGAAGCTTGCAAAGATAAATCCACAAAAAAACATGTGTTTACCACAGCTTTAGTGGCTGCAAATATGACCATGTTTGTGACTGTAAAAGAGGTGTAGCAGGAAACTTGAAAAGTGAACCAACATGGAGGAACCTGGTGACTTGATGAGATTGTAGCCAAGATGTTTATTTGTGCCTCTTTGTGTGCAGGTCTGCGTGGAGTCGGCCCCAAAAAATGCTGCTTTCGTTTCAACGACAAACAGATATCTAAGGAAAAAGTGGTCGGCTACATGAAGACCAGCCAGCGCTGCTCCAACCCTGCCATCCTGTAAGTATTCAGTTTAAGAAAACTGCATCATCATCATCATCATCATCATCATCATCACTTTACCTGCTTCTGACGTGCTCTTCTTGATCTTTGTCTTCAGGATGACCACAAAGGCCGGCCGTCAGCTGTGTGTCAGACCCTCTGAGCCCTGGGTGAAGGAGCTCATCACCTACCTGAACAACAAAAACACTTCAGGACAGACCAACCTGTAAACAGCCTGCAGAGACCTGCAGAGACTCGTTTACCTGTTTCCATTTTTTTAAGTTTTTAATTTATGAGCAAAAAAAGCAGCTTTTCTTTTTTATTTTAATTTGTTTTTACAAAACATTTTAATATTTTGATCATCGCGATGAGATGATTGGATTTTATTTTCTTCTCATGGAGGCTTTTTGAAAAAAAAAAAAAAAGAATTATTGTTATTATTTGTAACAGAAAAAGGTTTTCTTTTAACACTGAAAGTCTGACCGTCAACACTGTGAAAGTGTAATTTGAGAAAGTACACTTTTTGTAAAAGAACAAAGTTTTCCAACTTCATATAGTGTCAACAGTACTTTATAAGCTATGATCTACAGCAAAAATATTTTTTCACATTTCTTTTCTAATTTTATTTAAAGTTATTGTTGTTTTATTATATGCTTTTTACTCTGATGTGTTCAGACAAGTATTGCAACTTACCAAATTATTTACTTATTTGTGTACGCTTGTGAACTCTTTCAAATTAAAGCAAGACAAAAAGTCAAAGTTAAACGTGTTCTTTTATGAGTTTAAATTACATATTTTGGTATTTATTTCATGCTGAGAAAGCTAATATAATGTGCAAATAATTTTATTATTCTTACAATTTGCTAACAGACGAAAAGAATTAACAGTTAATGCTATAGTTTTTAAGCAAAGATCTTGAAGTTGGTGTTGTGAACAACTCTCAGCTCCAACTACACCAAATTTTAACACAATATCTGTAAAACTGACTAAATTCTAATTTATTTCTGTATTTTCCTAGCTTGGTTGGTTATAGTGGCCATCTTGAACAGTTTAATTTGGATCCATGCAGTGGTTCATGAGATATTTTGCTAACAGACAGACAGTGTTGACTCAAAATAATAATAGCAATATTTCAAAAATAGATCTTGTACAATCTGTTAGCACTCAGAATATGTGCTGGAGATCAGTCTCAGCTACTACCACACCAAATGAAACTTATCTTGAATTGGGTTGGCTTCAAAAGTTGATCAGTTGTGGATGTACATCTGATTATCATTTTCTACAAGCTTCATTAAAGAATTTATTAAGCAAGGCTTGGAAACCTTTAAATACAAGTCAGCCTTCTTACAATTATAAAATTTAAGAGTTCAGGGTTTTGTGACCTTGACCTTTGACCCTGTGACATTGAAATGAATAGGCATCATCCTTTACCCATGAGGTGTCCATCAGTTTGACATTCCTACATTTCACTGTTGCAGTTTGAGCACAGACGCTACAGAAAACATAACCTCCTTGGAGGAAGTAAATCAGCAGAAACTGGTTTGGGCTCCCAGCTCTGAGCTTTATTTGGCCCCGCTATCTGCTCCGCCTCAGCATCAGATTCACAAAGCAGATATCATATATGATATGCCAACACCAACACATCCATCAAGTTCAGCAGGTGTGAGCATCAGAACACATTCTACCACCTATATATGACAATCACACAAACACAGCAGGCATGAGAATCACAACAAGCTTCAGGTGAAGGACAAAACTGACATGTTCTGCTTACATCATAAATATCATCGTCTCATTTTTTAAAATAAATTAATAAAATGAGACACGGTTTCAGTCCCAGATCAAGTATAAACACAGAGGTTTGGGACTCCCTCACCAACTCAGATTGTAACTCAGATTGTTCCTGGAGCCCCGAGCCCCAGTTCACAATGACAACAGGTTTTATTTACAAACTGAATTACTTCGGGTTATATCTGTTAACCTCTAGGTGTGAATGCTCTATATTCATAAAGTTTAGTATTATGAATGTAGAATGTCAAAAAATGAGAAATGACTATTTATTTGTAGATACAACAACGTCTCATTGGAAGAGATGATTAATTAGACCTTCTGGGACATGCCTGTAATCTTTTTGTAGTGACTAGAGTGCAGCAGGATGCATTTGAAAACAGATACTTTTCTTGACACTAGAGTGCGCAATTGGATCTTTTTAGGTATTCTGAAGGTAGCACAGCTCAGCCCCTTGCCACAGTATGTTCTGCTCTTATTTGGCCCTAAAACAACTCAGCTGATGAGACACTTTGGTACATTTAGTAGCACTGATATAACCTAAAAGGGTAAGTCTCCTATTTTCACATGTGCAGGAGCAAGGCAGACAGAAAGTAGCTAATAGTTGTTATTCTGTAGAATTGTAGATTGTTGTTGTTTTTTTATGTCTACGTACAATTCATTCTACATACATGAATTCTGAGTTTATGTCTCTTTATTTTGATACTGAAGCCATCATAAATACACATCTAATTTAAGATTATTTAACAAAGTATTTGTCTTTGTTGTTGTTATTGTTTTATTGCTGTTCACAACTGTATTTGAACGCAGCATAGTTTCGCCTATAGTACGTAAATGCCTCACAGCTACCATTCAGGGGTCAACCCCCATTTGTGGCTGACCAATAGGAGGGCGTATGTAGTATCTCTATAGATGCATTAAGTTAAGCAGAAACAGACAGCAACAACAGGAAGTCAGTGTGTTTACTTTCAAAATAAGACTCTACGACAACGTTTGAATCAGGTTTAATTTGTTTAAATCAGTGGTGTCCAATCCTGGCCCTGGAGGGCCACTATCCTGCATGTTTTAGATGTTTCCCTGGTTTTCAGCAGGTCTTTTAATTCTGCAGAAGCCTGTTAATCACTCAGTAATTCGAATCAGGTGTTTCAAAGCAGAGAAACATCTAAAATACAATATGTTTCTCATATCTGTGGTTATTGTAAAAATTTGTTAGTGAAATTTGTGATTCATTCTTGACAGTCGTCTTACTCATTCTTTCTCTTTTTCTTCACATTTAGTATATTCACCCTTATGTTTCCATATGTTCACCGAGATTCTACGCCTATCCGATTCCACCCTATTTGTTTACCTACACAGACTGCAGACTGTCTGATCGAGGTCAATCAAGTGACTTAAACTTCCATATAAGAGTGCTTTGTTTAAATTGAGTAAATACCCACATTTCAGAATCTGGTGTAGCGTGAAGAGACCCCCTTCCTTTATGAGCTCTGACCTGAAGTTATCTGCCAGTAACTGTGTTTAGATAAGTTGTTTACTTTCACACTCTTACACATCTAAACAATATAAACAGATAATGTTTTACACATGCTTATAAGACTCATACAAAAAAAAAAAAAATTTAACAATTTATGCAGAAATGAAAATCACACCTTTGACTGTGAAATCTTTTGAAATGTGAAAAATTTATGTTGGTGATTTTTTACGTTTGTATTTATCTGATAAGAAAATTTAGTCAGCCATACTACTTGAGTAAACTCTTTCAAACTGTGCCATCTGGTATAGTTCAGAATAACTTTTTAATGTTTGATTTTATACTTCAATTAGCAACTTTAAAACTGGTTTAATTGCAGATTGATGTTAATTTCATCCTTTAAGAAATGTCAGTACAAAGTTATTTTATGTACAGGAAATCATAAAGTTTATTGGTTTGCTTGTTCGTTTATAAATTGGTTAAAGTTTTCTGATTGAAAAAATGCTAATTTAACGCGAGCTAGTTTCTCTTATTTTGAAACTCCCTTACCGGATGTGGGTTTGTATAAATTCCGTTGCTTTTCCGTTCTGAAGAAAAGCAGCAGTTGGAGTAATTTTCTTCACTGTGCGCTGCGTCCGTGTAGTATCAGTCAGCGGCCATATGTAATTTAACCCCATTCATTCGTTTTTACACGCCACTTTGCTTCCTGTTGTTCGCTTTAGGCTGTCATTTTAGAAGAGAAGGCATCGTTTTCCCGCTCCGCTCTGTCGCTCATCGATTCGGAGGTTGTCAGTGTATGCCTCGGTGAGAGTCCGTTGCAGGCTGGGTGGTGACAGCAAAAATGATCGAGCGACCAGAAACTGCGGTTCCCAGCATCGCTGTAAGTCCGTTTCTCGTTGAAAACAGAACAATAACTTCCGTTTCTGGGAGCTAATAACGTGTGTTTTAATTAAAATTGCCCTCCGTTAATCTGCCTTTCAGTGTCTTAGTTTGTTCCTGTGTTTTTGAATCGTCACTCAGCTAATTCCAGCATGTTTTGGATGCTTGTAAACAGGCTAATATAAGATATTCATAGTTTTGGCATGGTGAATAAAATGTTTTGGATCTGGCCTCATTCTGCTATGTAAACTCCGTGTGGCAAGTCGAAATCCAAATGCATTTAGTATTTTATTTTTTTATTATTGGCCTTTATCTTTAGATAATATGTGAATATGAGGCAGGCTTCAGGGTTCCCTACAGAACAGCACGGATCAGGGGGTAGTGGTCTGGTTTCAATTATAGCTCTCTGCTGTGGGAAATTCTTGCTGAGACCATGCTAGCAGCAAAAGTATGTCACTGCTGTTGTGTCTCATTGTATTGCTTTAAAGATAAAAAGCATCACATCAAATAAAAACAGTTTTCACAATTTTTTTTAACCCTTTTTGTTTGTTTGATTGAAAAACAAACACATCTTTAGACACTGGTATTATTTTGAAAGTCTTTGTCTCCTATTGTATGTTTTGAGTCACTTTTTTGGTAATTTTAATATACGCTTTAATTCAGGGGCCAATCTCTTAATCTTAAACAAAGACTTTATAGGTAGATCTCGTACCAGAACCTGAAACTTGGGCTGGTTCTGGTATAAAGACTGTATCCTGGTAGACCTTTGTCATGAACCTGGAAGTTGAAGGTTGTGTCACGTAGCTCTTACCTTGCAGCTATTTGTTAAAATGTTCATTTTTCAAACACGTTTTGCTGTAATTAGTTATTCCATGCTTAAAAGAAAGCTCATGTGACACCATGGTTGTATCTGGGGTGGTGTAGACCGGACTTAAAGCCCCCACAAAGGGCGCAGATGCTGGTTCCATAAACACAACATGGCAGCTTCTGTAAAATTGTTCCTGCTGGCTTCAATTCCCAACAACGAGACAATCAGTATCAGTTTAATATGCTCTGTGGTCCCTTACCCTACAGGCCCCTTCAGTAACACCTCCATCCATGTCATTTACTTTTTGTGGGGCTTTTTCTACTGTCACTTGAATTTAGCATTGAGTGATGACTTACCACACTACATGCCACACATTGTTGTCATTCTGCATCCATCTGCAATAAAGCCAGAGGTGAATGGAAGTGGCTTTCCTCTGCGTAACAAGGCAGTGGTCATTGCGCTGTCTCCTCAGAGCTGAATGGAAATAGTTGTGGGTTTGGTGCTAAAAATAACAAAAGATCACAAACACGTTTGGTTTTCAAATGGTTTCTGCCCTCCCTCTGCACTAAGTGTTGCAATATGAGTGAAATATTCATATTTAATATGTAAAGCTAAGAAACGAGAACAGCTGATGGAGTTGAGAAGGCCACAGGATCAGCTGCTGAATGCGTGGAGGGGGGGGGTCAGTTGGCCAGGCAGCTACTATCACCACTGGGTGGACTGGGGGAGGGGTTCGCATGAATGGTATGGACTGACTAGCTTCCTTTTCTCTCGTCCACCATTACGTTCCTCTTTTAACTCTTGGGCCCGCTCTCTATCTGTTCTTTTTTGTTTGTTTTAACAACTGTAAATTTGAAACAATATTAAGTTTTATAAATGGGATTTTTCAAGTTTATGCTATAGAGACTGTGCTTCTGTTTGTCTTCATTAGGGTGTAATCTATTCACTGATTTTATTCACTTACATTGACAGGCTTTGCTTATGTAGTGCACCATCAGATCCATGTTACCACCATCAAACACTACATTACATGTATGCCTGGACTGATAGTAGCTAAGCACTGACAGTTTGCACAAACCATTTCTTTTCAGTTGTCAAAAGACCTACCAGGTAGGTACACATCAGTGCAGAGCAGGGAGACGAACCGACCATCAGATGTGGCAGGTTACGTAACGCCCTTAGAGTTAAAATGTGGGTGGATCAAACATTGGAAAGTGCTTCAGGCTTGTTGCATCAGCTGCTGGGCTGTGCGCACCAGAGTATTGATGAGGTGAATAAATTGGGTCTTTGTTTGCTGCAGTCTTTTTGTTAATGTTGATGTGTTCAGTCTTTGTTGAATGTCTCACTTAAGCAGAATGGTGGTAGTGGAGTTTTGTCATTTATCAGCTCTGGTTGGTTACTTATTTCTCAAGAAGTACAGCTACAGGGCCACATACCATTCTAAGTGTGTTTCAATCATTTAACTGTCCATGGTTAGGAACAGTGATCTCACAACAACGGTAGTTGTTTTTAATGTCTCAGACATTCAGGGGTGTCTGATGATACTAAGTGTAAACATGTTTGTAAAGAAAAACTAATTGTACAGTTTGACAGTTTAAATATAATTCATATGTTTCTGAAGAAAAACAGATTGTTGTTTTTATCAGTTCAGTTACTTGTACATACAGTTACTGCAATAAAACAGAAAAAACATTCATGACTAGTTTTATCTGTAGGTTTTTGACTACGTCATGTTACTGTTATCCAGAAGTAACTTTTCTGTTGGTGGTTATTTACTTTGTGTCAGACAGACAGTAGATTAGATAAAATCTGGGTACATCAGTTGTGGCGTGACAAGAGTCTCGTCTGCAAAAAGTGAACTTATAATGCCTAATTATCCCCACCAGTGGTTTTAGTTTTAAACCTTGTCTATCAGCAGTCCTGACACTGCTGCGCTTTTCCATCTGTGCCATGCATGACAGAGCCTGAGAGGCCAACAATCAATTGTGTTTGCCTCATGTGGCGTGCAGGGTGCTGCACAGCGATTGGTGGGGGGTGTTATCATGACGGCAGGCAGGAAGACAGGGCCATTCAGAGGGAGGAGATGGGGAAGAGATGAAGAGATACCTTGTTAGTGAAAAGACAAAGCAGCTGAACATGTAGGACTGTTGCAGTTATTTTTTGTCTTTATTTAGCTTTACATTTCTGTATTTAACAAAATGATTTGTCATTTATTAAATTGTATTGTTTTTCTGTTTTAGTTTGGTGGGGTGGAGTTCATCTTTTCATCCTTTTCTAACAAAAACCTATCATTTCTGCTTTTTCTCCCCTCTTGTATTTACCCCAGCTGCACTTCAGTTCAAAGGGGCTCCGTCCCTGTAGGGCAGAAAAATGCTAATTACAGGTTTTAAAATGGCAGCAAGCTTTTAACTTTTTTACATTTCTGTATCCATCTTCATTTTTTCTTTTTTAGCGTATTTGTTTTTACATGTGTGTGAAACAGTGACAAAGTTTCCGTTGTGTTTATATGGATCTATGTGCTCTTTGTGGGTTTTCCCTGTACTATATTTGAGCCATACTAGTTTTAAAATATGTTTCTTAATCATTTCTTTGATAAACAGAAATTGTCTCTGTGTTTTCTTTCAGCAGCGGAACTTGGAGGGGTATGTGGGCTTCGCCAATCTACCCAACCAGGTTTATCGGAAGTCGGTGAAACGAGGATTTGAGTTTACGTTAATGGTTGTAGGTAAGTCGGCGATGTCCTCGTGTGAGTAATGAGTGCAAGAAGCAAGTGCTTTGTTTGTGTGTGCATCTTTCTGCCTCTGCTCATCTCTGAGCGTGACTGTTTTAGGACGTGAGTTATTAGCTCAGCTTGACAAGATTTAAAGCATGTTTGGCATCCAGTTCACTCAGATGTTCAGGATGACATGCTGACAAGTTAAAAATCAGTTTCGGGACAGAGGTGATGCCCCTGTGTCCTGGCTTTACTAACACCTGCAATGTTCTCACCGAGGGAGATGATGAAAACATTTTGGTTAAGATTTGGATCCCCGCTGTTTTCCTGAGAGGTTTTTTTCTGTTGGCCCTGGATAAATAATGATGCATTTTTGTGTTTGAGATAATTTAATTTGGGATCTGAGGTGCAGGATGTCGGTTCCTGTATGAATGGAGTCTGACGCAAACTGTGGCTGAGTGCTTCACGGCAGCAAGGAAGTGGACAGCACTGTGGAGAAACTGTGGGTTTGGCTGGCTTTATTGATGTGAAGCAGATACAGCTGTGTTGTTTTAACATAATGACCTATGCTCCTTGTGATTTGGGGCTTGTTGAGTAATTAACAGATACAAATTTTACACAACTAGCCCTGCAGAGCTGCTGCACATATCTGATATGAATTGATTGGTACAGTACACACACATGTACTTGGACTAGGCTGAAAAGGCAAAAAGTTACTTTATTGTATTTTTTTTTCTTGAAATAAATAGTTTTTCTTGCTGATTGTTTTTGTTCTGATTTTTGTTGTTGTTGTTAAAACGTGTTTGATTTTCTGTACTGTCCGGCTCCTCACATTATCTGTCAAACCAGACATCCAACACTGAAGCATACAGACAGAGACAACGGTTACAAGGATTGTTTTTATGTTGGAAAGTATACAATGCTGCCAGGCAATCATTAATTTACGGTTTGACTTTGTAAATTGCCACGCCTTGCTTTTTGCAGCAACACAGAAATCATTTTAGTGTTGAGCTAGGTAGACCTTCAAAGTGGAAAAAAATAATAGCTCATATGATTAGTTTTTGTGTTTATTTTGGGAAGATTGATATCAAAGCTTGAAAATTTTATGACCAAAACTATTATAGGGTTAGGGTTATAGGGTTATTATATTATATGTATAAGTATCTAGGATTTGGCTGCATTTGTGACTTAACTCGGCTACCATTCAGATGTTTAAAGGTACACACTGCAAAGTCATGAAGACTCAAACTCATAAAGTAATAAACAAAATTTGCACAATTTCTTTTACAGATGTTTAATGGGCCCTTAAATAAAAATTAGTAAACCAAATGACTGTATACCAACTACCTACCTGCTTTCGTTTACCTACGAAAACAGCCGAAGTGACCTAAAAAATGTCAACAAAGGCAACATCCATGAAAGAGCCGTTCATTATTATGCCTTATTTTCTTCATTTTCATGGAGCGTGGACCCACATTTCTTAACTGCATATCAATATATCTGGAAAACTACTGGAGTAAGCTCTTTCAAAATGCACGTTTTAGATAAGTTCAGGATAACCTTTTTTCATACTTTGCAATAAGTACCTTTTAACAGGCTGTAAATCTAGAAGTGTGCAGCTTATGGTGACCCTGAGATGTTCTTTGGAAGGAGAATGACACCAACACAAAGACATCCAGTCGTTTTTGTGTCAGCCTGAGGTTTTAGTTTCCTGTTTAGTAAACAGCCGCTGTGGACAAGCAGCAGAGTGACGGCTCTGGTGAGAACCAGAGATTTGCAGTGATGTAGATCCTGTCTCCCATGGGCCCCTCTGTCTGTCTTCCCAGATTTTTTGGCTTCCATCCCTGTTTGGCCTGACTGATCCTAATTTCACACTTAACAAATGTGTGTTCAAAGTTCAATGAAAAGCTTCTCAGCTGATGTTTGTGCAATGCATTTCTAAAATTGTCTGAATAAGTAACTGAAAAAAATTTCACCTGTTTGGTTTTGATAAAGTGAGTATTGCTGGCACAAGATTGCACCCTTTAGGAAACCCAAAGGTACAAGTGGAGTTAACGTGTGTGTGTTAGATTGTCTATACTCATTGTGAAAAAGTTCATAGTTCAACAAAAGTGGCAGTGTAGTTTATACTGAACTAGTTAAATTGTTCACTGTCAAAATAATGTAAATTAACTACTTTAGACTATGAGACTTAAAGGCTTCCCAAACATTAAGGTTTAGTTTTGTTGGGCAGAATAGCTGCACGTTTTGGGCTCATCTGCTCTGTGATCATATCACATGACTTCCTGTCCTGTTGGTTAAATATATGTTTAAATTTAAAAAATTAATGCTGATATACTTTGCTTCTGTGTTTGTATTTATCCTTTAAATGGTTATCTGCCTTGGCCTTACAATAAATCAGAAAATAATTGGAAAAAAATCAAAAATGTTTTAGGTTCCAAAAGAATATGATTATTTGAAATGCCTAGGTTCTTTGTTTGTTGTTGCATATCATGGCAGCAGGATTGCAGGGCAATAGACAGTTACCTACATTTGACCAAACAATTATTTACTCTCAAAAACAAAGTTATACTTGCCTTAATGTCCCAATATTGGCTCCAAATGTCCATATTCTGCTTGTTTTTTTCCAGAATTCCCCACATTCTCCTGGGAATCCTCCCAGTGTAGTTCTTGCAACAGTCTAAAAATCCTGGCAATTATTCTGGTCCCCAGAGCAGTCCAGAGTGTCTGGGGACAGCATCTGTTTACTGTCTTTATGTTGGTAAAGTGTTCAAGTCAAGCTGTTGCAGAATCCCAATGATCCAGATTATTCTTAAAATGTTCTGGTCAAAATCAAGCAGTCCTCTGTCTTCATAGTTGGAGCCACACAAATAAGGCTTTGAAAGTATCTTACTTTTTACTTCTCAGACCTTCCTCCTTATGTGTTCAGATGTACATGTTGTATCCAACAAATGCTGCTTTTTCATATCTTTAGTTTTCATCCTGTTTGGTAAAATGCAAAGTAAACAGTTGTATGTATTTGTTACCCACGTTATAAAATGCTTAATAAAAATGTTGATTTTTTTTTTTACTTACAAGTAATTTAACTTGCCTTTTCAAGAGATTATACAACATGGGGGTGGAATAAAATGTAAATAAGGTCACATTTTAAATAATTTGAGATCCTGAAGCACTTTACAATTTTAATATTTGAATAAGAACAGATTAGATTTTCAGCTCAAGTTGTCATGGTGATACACCCTGGTAAAAAATAAACCACTTGTTGACACATTGTAAACTTAGTGGTAAATAAATTGTTCCCTTTTCTACTTCATAGTTCATGCCTCAGATGGAACTACTTCTGTGTGTTTGTTTCCAACCAGAGATGGGGGTTAAAAGGTTAATTATTTCTTTTCAAAAGCAGATGGTCACGTTCCAATTAATAATTCACCAAAGCTACTGCATAAAAGAATTCAAAATTGTTTAAAAAAAAAAAGAAAGAAATAAGGTGTTCAGTGTTCACAAAGGCATACATGGCACAAAATAATATATTGGGATGAAGAAATGTGAAAGAAAATAGCAGAGTTGGACAGGAGACCTGCTTGTGTTTTGGTTTGAGGAGCAGCCAGTAGGAGCTACACGATGAGGCAGACTGTGAAAGTTGGATGCAGCCCTGCTGTTCTTGGCTTCTTAGTGAAGTGTAAAAGCTTGGCTGGCTTTAGAAGCCCGGTATTGTTCTGTCGACCCAACAGATGGTGGAATATGAGAAGGCTCGGTTAATGCCCGCAGGTCACTCACTCAAATTCCAGCAGTGAAGGGGGGGTCTTTAGATATTAAGGAAAAAGTATGTTATCAACACCATTTACTTCTTAGTTACTAGCAACAAAATTAGAGAGATTACTGTCAACCACCAGCTAACTCCCACTTTGTTATATTTCATCCCTGCTGGTTGTGATGGTTAATCTGAACAGAATACCTAATAATGCCCATTGTCATCTAAAACTGGTTCTCCTGGATATTGTAGGATGTCTTATTGTTTATTGCTTTTCTGTCTAATCCAGCTCTACTTTCACTTCAAAATGTGTTGACAGTGCAAAACAAATCACAAAAATCCAAATCCAAAAACCAAAACTCGTGGACTTATTGCAATAGTTTTTCTTTGGTAGTGATCTTATTCTGTTGTGTTGGCATGCATCTCTCAGCTGAGGCTGGCTCCTTCTTTGCAGTATTGTTCAAACTCACTTCTCTTGTACCCGTCTTATCCATCACCAGGAGATTGTCCACAAGGGGAAGTTGGGTTGAGCATTTTAAAATTCTTTTATTTTGGTAAATTTAAATAGATTGTGAAATGGAATAAATTGGCAAGTGACTAATAGTCCCAGATTGTTTTTTCCCCCAAAACTCAGAAACAGAACTTTGTGTCATTATTGGACTTCATGATTATCATACAAGAGAGCAGCTTTAGTTCTCACTAAGAAGGAATGCCTCCAGAAACGTGTTCTTCTGGTGGGTTTTTCTTCTTTCACTTTTTCCCCCTCCCCTCTGATCAACTCTGTCGTTTTTTCTCTCAGTCTTAATTCTCTCTGAGGGGAAGAAAAAAAGCAGCTTCCTGCCCCTTTTGTCCAGCTGGCAGTTTAAATAAAAACTCTTGGAAAGATTAGCGAGATCCAGCGCCAGCATGGAGATCCAAACAGAGCAGAGAGTCAGATCAGAGCAGGGAGGAGACGGGAAGTGATGCCTGCTTCGTGCTGCTTCTGATGTGTAACAAGACCAGCACTTAACAGCTCTGTCATGCCTCTGCTTCTGCTCTCCTAAAGCATCTCAGGAAGGGGGCTAATAAGAAGCGTCAATGGAGTCTGGCCACAGCAACAGAGCTGTAATTCAGAGATTAATGAAGCTGTGATTTACTGTGTGATAAAAGTGAAACTTTTGGTGTTGGGGTCAGGCAAAGAATTAGGATCAGGATGGTTTACAGATTAATCACAAGACTTTGAGTCAAATTACCAGTATCACGAGTAAATGTAGACTGTCATATAATCTACAATGAGAATTTATTTTTGGGAAGGGGAAAGTAACTAATTCAAGCGCTTGAGGTTTCTTGCTTCTCAAATGGCACTGCAGATATCTGATGTATGAAAGTAAAGTGAAACACTTAAGTTCTAGTCATTACCAGTGAATAAAGCAGCTGGATGAGCTTCTTACAGTTCAGTAGTAGTTTGCCAACAGGCCAGAGTATGTTTATCTGTCTCACTGATCTGTGTTTGTAAAACTATTTGCCTGTTTGTCCTGCTGTTGTTGTTGTTGTACTTCTCTAAGCTTGTCAAGTGTGTGTGGGGGAGTGTGTGTGTGTCCAGATAAGACAGTTTGACAGGCTTAAGACCGACCGTCTTACCTACTGACCTTGCTGAAGGGAGTGAATGAAGTTAATGCAGTTAATCTGCTGGCTTAACCAGATGCATTTATATTCACTAAGTATATACACATCTCTGCTGCATGTACTCTGTTTCTGTGCCCGTATGTACAGTGACTTCATCACTCTTATTCCCATCTCAAACTCGTATACTATATGTTAAAGACGATATAAACTCATATACCGATTTATTTTTAACTATGTTATACATACAGATGTACAGTCATGGGGCAGCACTGCAGCACATAAAATCCTGCAGATACATGTTAGGATCTTCAAATAATGACTGTATAAAAATGTGTGAAGTTAAAGTGTTGAGAGTAACACAAAGAATACAAACATTACATAGCATTTTCTTTTATTTATCACAGAATAGCAATAGCTTCATAATCATTCCCCTCTTTTTTTTTATTGTAGATTTCTGACCAAATCGATTCTTTGACACGTCACTTAAACAGTTTTGTAAGGGCAACAGACAGCATTAACTGTGCTTCAGGTTCATTATTATGCATGCAGGTTTATTGGCATGGTTTACTGAAGCAGCTGTTATTAGGAACACCTGTGCTCCTCCTGCTGTGACAAGTCAACTGTTTGCTGTCATTTTGAAGTGAATGAAAAACAACTGTGCAAATAAACAGCTGACATCTGAATGCTATGTATTGTTTCTTACCTAAAAGGGAAAAGTCTAATGTAAAATAGATGTAAAATGTTATAGACTATAATGTATGATTTCTAAGGGCCCTACCAGATAAAAAAAACAACAAAAACAAGTCTAGTGTTTAGAGGAGCCTGTGGGAAACCCAGAACATATTAAGGGAATTGTCTGTTCCATAAGACCTGGGAATGTCTCGAGGGCTTCCAAGAGGAGCTGGAATTACCAGCTGGGACCAAATTAATCAGCTGAAAAATGCCTGAATGAACTATTACACAAGTGTTACTTCTATTGTCTCACCTGTATATTGCATTAGGACTTACACATGGCTGTTTCACTGTTGCAAAAATACATCCTGAACTTGCTGTTTGGATTTAAACCCTGATCATTTTTTTATTACTGCAATTGTCTCATATCCTGGAAAATTGGTTGTTTGCACATGTACTTTACAAAATAAACACAGGTTACTATGGCTGTGGTGTGTGTGTGTGTGTGTTAACACAAGGTTTTGCATGTCTGCATGTTCATGCATGCTCCATTAAATCACTGCAGGCAAATCTCTTCCTCGTTTTTCCTCATTCTTTTTCTTCTCTGTGCTCTCATTCTCAAAGTCTCTATTTTGAGATGCACATGTCTGCTCTGACCCAGCACGTGCTGATTCTGTCAGATTTAGTCCCAGGCTCGGTGGATTGTAGCAGCACACTCACCCTCTAATTTAACAGCTTCATAATAAAATCTGAGGGAACTGGGCTTTGTCCCTGCAAGGCTTCTGTAGCACAGTTGAGTTGATTTTGGAGTGGGTTCTGAGTTTAGTTTGGGTTCTCGCTCTTCCATGCAAATCTTTATCTTTGCCTAAACGATGACCTTTGCTCCCCCTTTTCAGCTGGTTTGTTTTGCCACAACAAAGGAGAATTATCTTCTTTAACAGTCTGGTGTTGAGCAAACAGACGTTTCTTCACATCCATCTGTCTGACGCTGCTGGGATTCTTCTTCTTTTCTCCCCTTTTTATGCCTGGATGTTCCCCAGATGCCCAATTTTGCACTTTGTGGTTTGAGCCTCACACATGTGTGTTAGAGATGTGTGTGTATTTATGTGTTGGGTGTTAGTCAGTATGCCTGTCAGGATGTGAGGCGGCCAGCTGCTGCCCTCTGGGCTGACCAATAGCAGCAAAAACAAAATGAGAGAAAAAGAGGGAGGAATGTCAAGAATCTCATGGGAATCTAACTCTGACCATTTTTCTGTTTGTTTTTCTGTCATTCTCAGACCAGCTTGTCTGCCTTAAGTCTGTCAAGATATTTATATTATGTCTGTTTTTTTATGTTTGTTTTTTTGTTTTTTTTTGCATACATAAATCCTTCATGGTGCTACTTGGCTGTTGTTAGGGATACCAGTCCAGTATACTACTGGTTTCAGATCTGCAAGTATAGAAATTAAACAGATGTCCAGCTGAGGGGGAAAATATTTTGATTTCCTAATTTGTAATTTTTAAAACAACAATTAGTATATGTTCCTTTGTACCAGTTTCTGTAAAAAGATTTTGCTGCTTTTTTTTTTTTTTAAAGAGATCTGGGTTCGTTTGGGTAAGGAGTACAAATAATGTTAATGACAGAAAATTGAGGCAAATTACTGGGACCGTGAAGAAAAATGGGACAAAGAGGCAGAGCATGTAGAGATATGGATTCTCTGAGAGCGCAGGAAGAGAAACATCAGGGATGAGCTGAACGGTCAGCCATCCATCACAGACATTCAGGTCATTAGTCTATTTGCAGAAAGCTGGCACTGCGCTTTCACTTGTCATGTGGAACCAATATTTAATTAAAGCTGAATGAGGGGAGGCTAATTGGGACAGACCTACCCCTGAGGAGTTTAGACTCCAGCGGTGACTCGCAGCATCCGTCACTGTAAGCCTCTCGACCAGGAAATGAACTAATGACACCTTTTCATCTCACAACCCTTCACATCAGTTTTAAAGATATCAACACAGCTGACTAATTTTGTTTCTGCTGTCAGTGTGGCTCTATTTTAATTGTCCTTAACCTTACAGTGTTTAGGTTAAAGGCCAATCTGGTGCACATAGATATTTAACCTTTGTGTTGACATTTCAGATAGTCAATGTTTAGAAGCTGCGCATAGTCAAAAGAATTCTTAATACCGTTAAAGAGCTTATTTTGGATTGTTAAATTGTCTCATGTTGACCAGTCTCCTTTAGGTTCAGTCCCTGTTAAAATAGGCCGTAACTCTTCATTTCCTATTGTTTGTTTTTTGTCAAGATAGCATCAGCAGTGACACCATCCTACCAAGAGAGCAAAGCTAACAGGAGGAGCAGATGTGTAAAAGTATTTACACCCAAACTCAGACTCCAGCCTGTCTCCTTTTTTTCCTCCCTTGCATTGTTGGCAGTTTACCCAACCTTAAAGAGCAGGGCCTCGCACATCTGTGCTATCTCGCCATGAAATGGCCTTTGTGGCTACGTGTACATGCTTGACCTCTGACTCCCAGCAGTCCGTCATGTGGATAAGTCGGCCAGTGTCTGTCTGGAGAGACTGCAGGAGACACAGAGTGGGTCCATCACTCATACAGTGACGGAATATCATCCATAGCTGTGTAAACATACTCAGGATGCTGACTGAGGGTTTAAGAAGGGGTAAAACCAAAAATCTGTCGAGGTTTCACACAAAGTTGTGGTTATCTGATGAAGTGTCCAGATGTTATGCAGTCAGTGAAAGGGGAACCCTGGTAAAATCCACAAAAGTATAATGGAGAGAATAAAATAATATTTTCATCCTTAACATTATAATTTTCATTAAGAAGTGCACAAATATTGTTACAGAACTACCTTTTATTTTATGTTTATGTTGCATTTGTAGCACAACTTCTCCAGTTGGATGGCTTCTTTTAAAATGACCTGGTAACAGAACTCCAAATCCTCAGCTCTGTCACACAGAGCAGTAGGAAAACTGCTGGTCAATCTGGAATTACTTGAGCAACATCTGATGATCATTTTGACACTGGAAAACCTCCCAGTTTTCTCTTTTCAGGCTGGACACAGATCGGCAGCACTGTGAACTTTTTTTATAGGTGCTGAAAGCAGCTCAGTGTCTTTGAATGAATGAAAGAATGTCTGCTTTTTTGCAACAGATTCAAGCTCATAAAATTTACTCTCACTGGATATCCTGCCTTTCAGTCAGAGGTCACTTCTATTTTTATTTTTAAGGTTTCCCAGATGGAGATTCCTAGTCTAGTTGCGTCCAAGTGGCTACTTTTTAACAGATCTTTTATAAAGTTTACTCCTTTCACTTTAGCTGAACTAAAAAAAAAGGATTTTATGATTTTGATGATAAAAACAATGTCAGCAATTTATCAAGAACTATTGTAAAAGAGCTTTCTATCAAATATATGCTAAGGACCTTATCTTTTTAATGCTAATCAGTTGTGACATTTGGAAAAAGATACCTTCAAAAAATCAATGTGTATGTTTTCTGGTGTCCAAATATGGTTTCAAACTAAAGCTAAATATGCTCTAATTTTATTTTTGTCTTTTCACCTAAAAAAAACAAACATTAAAACGGACCTATTAGAGAACCAATGTTGCAAAAATATTTGCAGACGGTGGTTAAACTATCTCTAAACATTACTATCAAGACAAGTTATGGATGTAATAATCTGCTTTTCTGTGACTATTGTCTTCAGATATTCCTTAAAAAACACTCAAGCTCCAGAGTTTTCACAAATAAACTGAATTAATTAGCTGATCTACAATAATCTGTCAAAATTCATGTAAGAGGACTATTTTTAAAAGTACTGCAATGTCATGAAAACCTGTCAAAAAATGTTTGTTCACAGTGTTTTCTAAAAACATTGGCACTTTCACACAAAACTTTGATTTCTCTTTTTTAACATAGTGCGTTGTGCGTTGGATCATTTTTATTTTCCCTATTTATAGTTCTGGCTGTTTGTTCGTACTCAGGGCTGGGATGGCCTCAGATTTTTAAAGGGTGAGGTGGTAAATTGGTAGTCAGTCAGAGGTCATGCTGGGACAAACGGGCCTCCTCCCTTCCAACCCCTCCTCTGAGTTCCCTTTCATGAGACACGAGCCAGATGCTCAGCCATTAATGGCAGCTGTGTGTTTGTGTGTGAGAAAGCGTATAAAATGTAAGTTTGGACTATGTAAAGTAAATGTTTACGCCGTGTTTCTGCAGCTTCTGTGCTGCTGTCATCGGTCTGAGAGCAACAGAAGGAAGGTTTGTACAGTGAGAACAGAAACATTTAGATTTATGCATAAAGGAGGCATTCAGAAAGGGGGTCAAAGGAAGAGTGGATGAAAAAGGAAGGAAGGAGCTGGAGATGGGGAGGAAATGTTTTATTCCCTCTATCTGAAGGCTTTTTTGCTGGCAGATGAGCCCCTGACCTTTTTCTTCACAGACAATGAATCCATTTTATTTTCTCCTCTGCAGCCCAGTCCCTTCAGACCCTGCATATATAAGATTGTGTGTATTGTATGTGCACGCTTTTATGTATGTTTATTTATTCTTATTTGTTATCCTTATAACATAAGTGTGCGTGCACATTAGACGTTAACTGTTGGCTGTATTGGAGACTGTATTAAACTATAATCTGATTATTTGTCGTCTTTTGTTTTTTTTTCTCTTCAGGTGAGTCCGGTCTTGGAAAGTCAACTCTCATCAACTCTCTGTTCCTGACTGACCTGTACTCCAAGGACTACCCTGGACCTTCCCAGCGCATAAAGAAGACTGTGCAGGTGAGCTTACTCAGCTTGATTTGGCATCTGGCTGAGTTTGAAATTCATTCCGAGTTGGCTGTGCAGATGTTTTGCAGATGTCGGTTGTTGTTTAAATCTCTATCGACCTCATACTGCCAAGACCGTCGATGTCATGAACTTGATGAGTCCCAGTAGCTTGGGCAGATTACCAAGACAATCTCTCATTCACTTCTTTCTTTGCTTAAATACTATTTTCTGCATGGCTTTGATGATTGATGCTTTTTTCCCTCCGCTATCTACATTCCAACTACAATAATAAATACAGGTGTCAGGTGTGGGAAACTGCAAAAGAAACAATTTTTATTTTTTGTTTTTCAACTCATCTTTTTATTTTTAAGCTGAATGTCTGATTTCTTTTTTCTAGAATGAATGAAACTCTTTGTCACATCATTTCATCATTTATCATATTTGAAACTGTTTTCCTGTTATTATACAGAAAAATAAAAGCATTAAAACAAATCAGTTTAGGGTAATAATTTTGGATATTTTTAGAAACTGAAAGGAACAAAATTAACCCGAAATGCGTCACAAACTAAATATAGAACCACAAGTGGAACACTTCTTTGTTTCTGTCTTTACTGTCACTGAAAATCTAAATGGAAATCTAAATGTGCTCGACAACCTAAAGAATCTTAGACCTTGAAATGTTCTACAACAAAAACTGAAATTTATCAATCAGGATTTTAAAGACTCAGAAAAAGTTTAAGAGCTGGGTTATGTGAACTTTCACCTTTATTTTGTGATATCTGAAGAGGACAGAATTACAGTTTAACTGGTTAAGTTGATGTGATTAATAATTAGATCACATAGAAGAAAATCCAGTTTTTAAACATGTTTGTTGTATTAAAACATTGAATGGACTTGACGTGGAATTGATGTAGATTGTGTGATGTAGTTTTGGTGTCTGTTGAAACCTTAAACACAACGATTCAGGTTTTCTGATGATGGACAACACTTTGGCTGCTGAGTTTTTAAGTGTCAGGGGGAAAAAAATCAGTCAATCACATTCAACCAAAATAAAAAAACAAAGTTAAACATTCAAACTGCCAAGTTTTTAGATGTCTAAAAGGAAAAGGAATAAAGACAAAAAAGTGCTTGAATTTGAGAAATTCTGCTGTCCAGAATGAAATCTTTATTGGCTATTTGCACCACTTGATGCACAAATTTTGTATCATAAAATGTGAGAAGTTAAATACTTCAGTTTTTTTTTTAACTGTCTTTAAGGTATCAGCAAATTTATCTTTACTGGCTTCTGCATTTTATCAGCTGCTCTTAAAAATAAGCAAAGACGTGAAAATGATTTGTTATCAGCAAATCTTTTCTTCTTATGTGGCAAAAACAAAAGACTTGACAGATGTTTTGTGGGGTTTTTGCCTGCAGGAACAAAAGATAAAATAATGTCAAGAGTCTGTTTTAAAGAGTGAAAAGGTCAAAGAAAAGCTATCTTTGACTTCAAATGAAAGCAGAAACTGATTATGATTCAAGTGGAAGAACTTCCTCCAGAGGTTTGACCAGTTACATCTCAATTTCCATGTCAGTAATTTACAAGCAAAACAAGCAATTAACTGGATAACTCAATCAGATTAACATCCTTTTTTCCTCATTGTATTATCAGCATTGTCTGTTTAATTAGTTTGGGTTATTCTGTTGTCACTGAGTGTAAAAGACTAAAGAAGCCAGAGATTCTGTGGAGGAAAAAAGTAATGTGAAAGAGGATGGAGGAGCTCTGAGGGAAACGGCCACAGGGTTTGGATGTGTCCTTTTATGGTTATGACAAACCGAGGAGGAGGGCGGCTGCATCTGAAGGAAAGAGGAGGAAGAGAAACAGTTTGTGAAAAGGAGCAAATGAGTGGGGAAAAAAATGAAGGAATTTGAAGGGAAACTACCCTAAAGCTGAGGAAAACAATGAAGTCAGGAGGAAAGAGAAGCTATGTGAGAAGCAAAAGGGGCAATGTGATGGGGGAGGGAAAGGATGGAACAGAGTAAAACTAGAGCCTGAGTGAAGCCTTTGGGAGTAAAGGGTTAGTAAGGTGACAAAGAACTCCCAAGGAAAACAAGAAATTGGGTGGGAGTCTGTGTATATTCCCTGAGGTCTGAGAGGGTCAGTAGCAGGGCAGGAATGATCCCATGAAACGCAGCACTCTGCTACCCACCCTTCATCACCATCTGCTTTAAAACTGAAACACCATCCTGTCAGTCTCAGAACTGCTCTCACACACAAACACAGAAATAAAGCATTTCACTTCGCTGCTCTCAGCTGATTAGAAATGCTTCTGTGTACGTTGGTGAGTGAGAAAACTCAGCTTCATTGTGGGATTGTTCAACATGAATGAGGATGGGATGTCTAGGGCTGTTTAATCCAAATTACCAGGCCTGAATTTACTTGGGCTTTAATTGGGTCATGTTTTCAAGTACCCATTTAGCTGCTTAGCACGTTCTACTGAAGTAATGGTCCCAGTGTAATTGATATAGTGAGGGTTATTATGTAGAATAAACAGGAAGTTGGTTCTTGAAATACTCTCCTACTTTGCATTTTTTAACTACAAATTAAATTCTCTGCTCTATACTCTCTACGGGCATTTGATCAAGAGTGAGTTATTAGCTTTCTATAACATTCTTTTATTTGTACAGAAATTATTTCAACTTAACTCCTCATTTGCTTGTATTTATTTATTTTTTTGCACAGTGTTGATTCATAGTTTGTCATATTCTTATCAATGTACAGCCTGTCTTAAATTTAAAACTTTAATGCCAACCATCTCTGCTGCCTTTCATGTCAGAGTTTTTAAACTAAAATGGAGAAAAATGATGGAGTTGTAGCTGTTTTTGTCTGAATTTTGAAAATGGTGCAATTTCATGCAATTATGCAAGATGTCACACACAGAGTATGTGTTGTGGATGACTCAACTGCCACCACACCAAATTTTAGCTCAATATCTGTAAAAATGACTGAGTTGGAGCCATTATTGTGCTGGCTAATGTAGAATAGCTGTGGTGGCCTTCTTAAATTGGATCGAGTTAATCAGATGTAGATGTACATCTAATGAATATTTCCTGAAGGTTTCATTAAACTCTGTCTAGTGATTCATTGATCATTTAAACAATGATCTTATACAATCTGTTAGCGCTCACCACAACACACCTTAGGTCAAAAACTGGAAAATTCACTGCGTTACTTACATTTTTGTTTTTTGTTTTTATGGCAGTTGCAGCCATATTGAACCGGATTACCTTCAAAAGTCAATCAGATGTAAATTTACATTCAAAGATTACTTTCTGCAAGTTTCATTAGAATGTGTCCAATGGTTCATAAGATATAAAGATCACACAGGCATGACATAAACATTGTTGTCTGTCTTTGATTTTTGGCAGTGAGTGATCAAGTTGTTCTTGTTTTGTTTTCTTAATTAATGCATGAGAACAGTTCTGAATTCATTGTGTTTGAGTCTAAAAACCTCCATCTCCCTGCACATGCTACAAGCTTAGCATGGGTTTATATGCTGTCCTGAAGTAGAAGTTGGTGTTTGCAGGCATGTTAGATATAGGTTCTGTGGTCTGAGGCAGACCAGCTTGGAGTATTTATATTTCAGAACAATTTTTTATGTTTTGTCGCTCACTCACATTACCCCCCCCCCCCTCCAGATCAGATTGCTTTTAAATGATGGTTTCAGGCCTGAAGGGGAATTTTTGAGGTTTTCTCCCAATCTGTTTTTCTTCATGAAAACGTTGCAAATAGCACATTTGGTCTGGAGATGGCTGACATTTCACGCACAAACGCTTTCTACACAAACACCCGTTTCAACACACGCTGGGCGTTCAATATAGTTCAGGTTCGTCAGATGACTATACGCTCCGTTAGAAAGTCTGACAGATTATCTCGAGGTTTACGGAAACTTAGGAATGTTTCTGTTGGAGTTAAAGGGCTCTAGTTCAAGTTTAAAGGGTGATCCTAAAATAACTAGATGGCCTTGTGAAAGTATGCAATAGAGCAAAGGAAGAGCAGACACGCTCCAGGAAACAATGGATTCTGAAACTGAGCGGTTTTATTCAGTTTCTTTGTTTCTCCCTCAAACATCTGTCAAAAGTCATTCTTTTTTTTTCTTAATGTCAGTATATTTAGTTCATTGAGCATGATGGGGCAGTTGATAAAATCAGTTTTTAATTTTAAACTTTCTCTAAGTTTACTCAGTAGTTTTGAATAGTTGTGGATAAAAATGTGCCCTTTTAGTGAAACTTGTTATAAAATTAGTTTTAAACCTGAGTCATTAAACACCTGTTTGCCAAGAAAAGGTTCTGAAAATAGACTATGTATAAAAATGAAGGGCTCCCTGCAAATAATGTCAAAGTGTTTGAATGGCCTCTTCCTGGCTCCAGCAGGATGGATCATAAACTTGTTTCTGAGAGGCTTTCAGACGGGTGGCATGTGAAATGTCAAACGTCTCTAACATTTGCTAAAGACTTCTTGCAAAGATTTTCCTTCCTGCTTCCAAGTAAAAATTTGGAAACCTACCAGATGAGAGTGTGTGAATAAAGCAGTTATTCTTCTGGAGGCTTTACCATGAGTGTGTGTGTGTGTGTGTTGCTTCTTTTATGCTCTTTTCTGCTGACTTGTTTATTGTTTGTTTAATGATAGTTTGGATGTGTTCAAAAACATCTGGAATTAATATCTACACAGAAATACTCAGCAAGGAGACTCATTCACCATTCAGGATAGGCCGTTAACAAAACACAGACTTTTCTTAACTGTACTTATAGCATAATGTTTTCCTTCTACTCACTTTAGACAGGAACCCCCCCCCCCCCCCACACACACACACACACACACACACACACGTCCTCCTTGTTTCCAGCTTGGAGAGTTCATATCCCAAATCTCCTCCTGTGAAGTGCATGTGTAAACAGCAGTTGCAGGAAAAAAAAGTCCAGCAGATCAAATTTTCTGCATAATCTCCTGAAAATCTCTCGAGTCTGTGTTTGATAGAGCAAACTTACAATTGATTTATGGATGTATCTGTCAGATGTGAGTGGGTAGATTGGAAACACATTGTAAAGCTCTCTGTCGAACTCAGCCAAGGTTAAAAAGGCATGTTTTCTCTTATAGTTTTGTTAAGGAACACACAAAAAAAGTCTGGAAAAAAAAAAAGTCATATTTTCTGAAAAACCTAAGAGCTTAAGCATGGTAATTTAATATTTTCTTGATCTTTATAAGCTAATGGAAGCTTTTACTGCTGTAAGTTTGCACTCTAAATATTTTGTGCTGTGGTTGCATAGAGATAAAACATCATAGATATTCATCATCCATAAATCAGCAGACTAAAGCCCTAAAATGCTGGCTGTCGCTTCTAAATCATTAGACTATACCCACTGAGTTCTCAGATTGATAACTAAAGGTACTTTCTCACTGCGCTGTAAGTAGTATTTAAATGGTATTCATGAGGGAGTCTCCAGAATGTCTTGTAATTTCTTCACGAGTTGTAGAAGTCTGCAGTTTTGTCACTTAAGTTTTGAACATGTTCAGCAAATTTGTGCAAAAACTTTTCTCTAGAAAGGGTCGCAGAGTTTTTGTTTTGTGTCTCAAACCCACTTGAATTATGTCGTTGGCGTGCCAGAGCTGTGTTTTGACACCTGCACCGGAGCTCTCCCCTGACTAAAAACCTCTGATGGAAACATCCAGGTCTAAAAACTATGCTGTTGATAAAAAATATTAAAAACTATTCTAAATCCGCATGTCTTCATTTCTGAAATGTACTCCCGCAGATTAAATCATAAATGTGGGGGCATCTGTCATGGTGGGTACAAAGCAAGTCAAGGCAGGTATGATGTGGGTGGAGGTGGAATACAAAATGATGTGCACGGCCAGGAATTGAGTGTCAAAAGCCATGCGCACAAAATAGGCCATTATTTTTAACATTTGAATGCTCAAAATGTGTCTTCACAGTTTGCTGGATACAAATACTCAGAATTCAGTGACACTGCAATGGAAAATTTGCATATTTTCTCACAATTTTCCCACAAATTTTGAGATGCCAACTAGTCCCCAACAGTCGCAGCACGAGCTTCATGTGTCATTGACATAATCAGACACTGATTTTGGCACATTGCATTTCCTTGAATCTGAACTACAGTAACACCAAACACTTTTTCTCCTGCATGACTCACAAACCATTTCAGAAGTGCAGCTACATCCCAGCTAATATAATGGACGTTCCAGTAGAATATTACAAGTTTTTGTTTATTTGTTTTTTATGTACAGTGAGGAAAAGGTATTTATTTATTAGGCAATATAGCTGCATGTAGACAGGAGTTAGTTTTGGTTTGATTCCTTGCTCACTTGCAGCTGATTTTGGTCTGGTATGTGTGGGAGCAGGATGATGATGCGTCATCAGGGCCCTGAGTGGGAGAAGAAAGTGTCATATATTTAGCCATGTAGGCCAGTGTTTGTGGACAGATTCATTCTGCTAAACTGAGATTAGCAGAGCACAGCAACAAAAGTGTAAATGGTGTTCATGTTTGTGGGTTTCAGGTCGAGCAGTCCAAAGTGTTGATCAAGGAGGGAGGGGTCCAGCTGACTCTCACCATCGTGGACACACCAGGCTTTGGAGATGCAGTGGACAACAGTAACTGGTGAGGAGTGCCAACAATTACCTGCACCGTGCCTTTTCTTCATTTCTCAGTCGTCTCTCCTGACATCTTTTCTCCATCTTCTCAGTTGGCAGCCAGTTATAAATTACATCGACAGTAAGTGTGAGGACTTCCTGAATGCAGAGTCGAGGGTGAACCGGAGATCCATGCCAGATAACAGAGTTCACTGCTGCCTATATTTCATCGCACCCTCTGGACACGGGTAGGTTCGGCATGAAATGGAAGAAGCAGTGATGTAACACAAGCTGAAGCAAGAGAGTTAGGGGAAAAAAAGGTTTAAATATGACATTAATTGTTGTCTGCCTCAATGTCTGTCCATAACCGGACAGAAGGGTGGAGTGAATGTTTGTGTCTCTGTGTCAAAGACAATGAGACAGCCAGTGTTTGACCCACTAAGGTTACATAACCAAGTTCTACTCATGCTCAGTAGAGATCTTCTCCATCCCTGAAGCAGCCAATCAGAGTGGAGAGTCTTAGATGCTCACAAAGGCAGACAAATGCCTTCTTCTCTCATCTTACAGCATCTCAGATGATGTGTGTGTGGCTGTGAATTTTACATAACTCCAAATCCATTTATCGACTCGACTTATCCCTCAGTTTTTAATAAACCTGCAGACCCAAGTCTATGGCAAAATGTTTAAAATCATAATAAAGGTTGGATGTGTTCCTGTCTGATATTGTGGCATCACAATCTTATTATTTTTGTAAAAATTGAGCAGTAACTGATGCAGTGTTGGAAATTTTACAGAGGTTAGACAGATTTGATCTTAACACATGATTTCTGTCGCATGAGCTGAATCACAGCGCAGCGCATGTAGGCTGTCCTCTTATTTTTGAAATAATTTAGGTTTCGCAGCCTTAGAAATGATCTTAAATGGCTCTATCATATGCTGTATTAGAGACATGTTCAGAGCTGCTGACAAAACTTTAGATAACCAGTTCCCTCTTGGAATTGTTTTTTTTTAAATATATATACAACTGACTTTTACTGTCGCCACACTGGAATTTACTAAAATGCTGTTTCAAAGAGAAGCCTTGCCTCTTTAAAATCTTGTGCAACAAGCTGCTCCAAGGCAGTTGGAAGCTGATCTCCTCAGAAGTCACTGACACGGGGCTGTAAAATTTGAAAACCTATAATAAATCCAGCGTTAGAAGTAACTTACACGCTCATGTTTCCAGGCTTAACTGGGATGTTTTATTCCCAAAAATTCCAGAGATGGTTCCAGCAGCAAGCCCAGTTTTCTCTGGTTGAACTCCATTTTATTGATGGTTTCTCAAATCACTGCCTGCTTGTAAAAGCAAATTTATGAGTTTTTGAAATAACAGAAATTCTTGAACAGTCAGTCTCTTTTCTCATCTTCATGTCTCCTCCAGCTCTGAGCACAGACAGCCTGACTTTGGTTTTATCTGGAGCTGCTTTCGCTCCATCAGCAATTCACACAAACTTTGTCTCCATCTCCTTCTATGACCGCTGCACAAAACCTTTGAACCGTTGTTTCACTGCCCTTTAAGTATTTAACCCACTTTCACAAAGTCGTATTTACACACAGCATGTGTTGTTTACATGCACATAAATATAAATAACTGCGTTAATAAAGGCTCAACTGTGTTTTGTGTATTTAATCTTACACAGTTGTTTTTCATAATTGTCTCCTGTAATGTGGCACATACTTGCCTTCCCACACACAGCCCTCAGAGTTCACCGTGTCAGGCAACCCAACTGAACAGAAGACCCGTTTCACATTCAGTAGTGAAGACCCCATGGTGGACAAACAGATATGTTCAGTTTGCTTCTTGTGTCTTTTGTTGGGAATAAATGTACAGGTCTGTGTGTCCCTCTGCTGGTGACCCACTGAACTGCATTCTCCTTACAAACCATGCACAGACACATTTGTTCTTGTGAGTTTATTCTTATTATGAGTCACTCTGCCTGACATGGCTGCTGACCCATATAAAATCATTTCCTTACATTCCAGTAAGTTCTCAGATGTAGATGGCAGCATGTACAGTGCCAGCAGCTTGGCTTTTATCTGACACAAAATGTAGGACAGTCCACACACACAGATTCCTACTAACAAACTAAAACTTCCCTACCTGACCTCCCAAAGGACCTCCTCACAAAGTCTTGTCTTATTTTAATTATTGGTTCAGTCTTGTTTTAAGTTCAAAGCGTTTCTTAGCCGGTTATTTCTCACAGAGAAATCCAAGCACACATCTAATAAAAGAACGTGAATTTACTGGTGCTGTGTTTCAGCTGTATGTAAAGTGAATCCTCTCCTTTTGAGAGTCAGTTTTATTCTCCATTGTTTCCCTCCCTGCAGCCTGAAGCCACTGGATATCGAGTTTATGAAGAGACTCCATGACAAAGTCAATGTCATCCCTCTTATTGCAAAAGCTGACACGCTGACCCCTGAGGAGTGCCAGCTGTTCAAAAAACAGGTGTGTGTGTGTGTGTGTGTGTTACTGTGAAAGGACTGAATTCTAATTTTAAAACTGTTTTCTAAAGAGTTATATGCTGCTGGTAGGCAACAGCTGAACGGTGATTTTCCAAACATTTGTTGTGACAGGAGGTTATCAGGTAGTTGTTTTATTTTAACCCAGACTCCTGTAAAGAAGGATAAAGTGTTATTTGTTCACTTTCTTCAAATTCATAACTTTTCCTTGTAGAAAACAAACACATTTACAAACTTCAGTACTCAACACTTAGTTACTCTACAGCTAGATGGTGCTGTTGGTCTTTGCTTAAAGCCTTTATTTCAAAATGACAAAAAAAAACTGCCTCAACTTTTAATATACTGTTTTTATTCATTTTCAACAGCTTTTATCTTGCAACTAATTAACTTTTAGCTATCATTTTTAAGTTTATTGTGCTTTCTGAAGATCACATGAAGACAATCCACAGTGGTCTTGTAACACTAACTTGGGGATTGGATAATCTGACACAAATAACTTATTTTAATGCATCTCTCTTAAAAATGTTCCTCTTTGACGAGTGAGACTAAGACTTGAGCTGCATGCAGATCTTTTTAAGTGTCCATTACATTTTTAATGCTGATCTCTTTTTCTCTCCTCCAGATAATGAAAGAGATCCAGGAGCACAAAATTAAAATTTATGAATTCCCGGACACGGAGGACGATGAGGACAACAAGCTCATTCGAAAGATTAAGGTGATCAGTTAGGCGCTCAGTGAATTTCTGCAATTTGATTGGCAAATAATTTTGATGAGTTGTGACCTGTAAGTTTTTAGAACAGCTCTGATATTAGAAGGAACATTTCTCTCACCTTAAATGTTAAAACACTATGCTGTTTTTTATTTATTTATTTTTATATGCAGGAAAAAATGCCTCTGGCTGTGGTCGGCAGCAACGTTGTTGTCGAGGTTAATGGCAAGAAGGTCAGAGGTCGCCAGTACCCCTGGGGAGTGGCAGAAGGTAAGTTCGCTCAGGTCTGCTACCAGAAAGGAATAAGATTTTTTTTTTTAATTTGTGGATGTTTGAGGAACAGGTTTTAGGTAAATGCACTGTGTCAGACGATGAATTGTACAAGAAAAGAACTTAAACTTGTGAGTGTTTGCGGGTGGATGTGTTTAAAGTATCCAGCAGGCTGTATGTTTTTTTGTTTTTTAATCGTGAACAAATGAAGCATGATATTTCTGAAAGGAGGAGAAAGGATGCATGTTATCCTGAGTGACTCCCTGTGTTCATTCAGTGTGTTATTTGCTGGGTAATGCAATGACTTGTCAAAATACAAAATAAATAAAAATAAAATATTGTTACATTATGATTAGCTTTTGAAATAATGATCCCTATTTTATAGATATTACATCATAAAGTTATGACACACCACTGTTTTCACACCCATTTTAGATCTGCGTTGTGTAAAGACGTCAGTCTTTACTTCTATGAAATAAATTGTTTCATAGATTGAACTGATAATAATTAATTTGTAATAAGAGTTTATGAAACATATTTAGAAAGATGTTAAAAAGGGATCCAGTCATAAAATCTACCATCACTTTGTAATAAAGCTCTATGACACTAAAAAATGTATTTAATTTGGATTTGTAAAGCTTTAAATCTGGTTTAAAACCAAGAAGGTGAGATATCCAAGATGGGACACAAACTGCAGTCATCATGGCTCTTTGTTGGATCCAGAATACACATTTATATTCAAAAGGTTTCCAATCAAATTTACACCAGAGGGATAAGAACCAGATGAGAAATCAAACCCTGTCAGACTGGAGTCCCTTCCAGAGCAGTCATTAAATCAAAAACAACTCTCCAGTCACTGCAGTGTTGGTAAATCACACTCGGCACAAACACTCTAACTGATGGTTTAAATGTTGAATTTTGACAAGTAAGATGTTATCCAGTTCCTCTTGTGGCCTTCCCTTCTCTCCTTCAGCACCAGCACACACACGTACACACACTCCTCTAGGTAGAGTTGGTCTTGATCCTGATGGGGGATTCTGGAAAAGGAGAACAGGCATCGTGTCAAATTTTCACCATCAGCAACAATAAACTGTTCTTACTCTTCATTTTTCTTTTGAGCCTTGTACACTGTAAAAGGAATAAAGTGAGATACCGTTTGTTGCTTTGTGGTTGACCGTTTATCAGTCATTCACTGTTTCATTCTTTCTTTTCTCTCTTCCCCCCTTTATTTCTTTGTCTGTTCTATTTCATGACTGACAGAGGGCATTTTTGGTAAACAAAACCATCCTTCGTTTTATTTTACCCTGATTTCATTTTATCCTTTTTTTATCCTCACATCTTGCCTCAAATGCAAACCCAGCCTCCACCTGTCAGAATCTCCCCATCCCTTCTTTTTCTTCCACCTTTTTGTTGCTTTGCTGTCTCATCATTAGGCTGATGGTCGAACCGATGCTCTAATCAGACTTGGGCTAAAGACCGAAAATCTCCTCATCTCTGAAATATATCTTTCTTTGGAAAATTATTTTAAAAAGTTAAGCAGTTATAACAAAACCAATATCAACTTTATTGAAAGATGAGAATAAACTCTTAGAGTTAAACTATTTTTCATTTCAGAATCACAGTTTTATTATGATTATTGTTATTATTATTATTATTAAACTAATAAAACTTGTATCTTGTAACTTGTAATGAAGCATTGACATATTTTGAGCAAAAATAACTACAAAAAAGACTACAGTTTGTATCTAAATCTCATTTTTTTCAGTATTTTCCAAATCAGTCGGGTTTAGCTTGGTTATTGAAGTCATTGTGGTTGGAAATTAAAGGAGTAGTTTGGTCATTCTAAAGTGGCTTTCTGTATGCCTCAAACATTTTTAGTTTTTCCCCAATTTACATGACAAAAATGATTCCCCCAAACCACAATGATCTTACAGTTCAGCTCCAGCCAGCCTAATTTAGGTCAGTCACGTGACTCAAGCTTCCATGTGGTTTTCAGTAGATTCAGTCAAATGCTTTGTTTACGTTGAGTGCGTACCCACATTTCAGAACTGCATCTCAGTATATCTGGAAACCCACTGGAGTGAACTCCTTTTAAACTGCACCATCTAATATGGTTATAGTGTAACATTCTTATGTTTGATTTTATAGTTTGCATTGAGAGCCTTTTTAAGGGCATTTAGATGTTTTCATTATCCTAAATGATTTTTATTTTTAGTAAAATTCATCTGAATGGAAAACACTTTTTACTGAGTTGGGGCAGTGTGAATATTTTCAAGCTTCTGTGGGAAAAATTTCACAAAACTTTAACAAATCTGCTCAGGTTTTCCTTCATTTCACACTGCATTAATATTTGGTGTTATATCCAATCATCTTTTAAAAGTAGGAATCTGTTGAAACAATCAGGAATTGTCTTTAAAACCACATTTCAAATCTAATTGGAGATCTGAAGTTTTGCCCCAGGTCTGATGCTGCGGATGGAAAGAACTTGAGGCTGTTTGAAGCTTCACCTGCAGTAGAAACATCGCTCTAACGCTGTAGGTTCCTTCTTTGATCCGGAGCCTCTCTTCACCATGCAGCTCGGTTGTTCACGGTGCAGGCTGAGCTGAATGGTGCAGGGTGACGATGATGTGAAGGCCCCGCTGTATCACCGGGTCAAAGAGTGGAATCCAACATCCTAACACATCGCTTATAGGTTCATAATTAGTTAAGGGAACGTTAGTGTTTCTCAGAGAGGCATGTAGCAGCTTATTTAAGACATTAAGGTAACATGCTGCTTGTGTCGTAAACTTTCACTCATTAGCATTCTGGACTTTAAATGTTAAACCTGTAACGTGGTGGAAAAGCATCCTGCACAAGCATACATGATGCATGATTTTTTAAAAAAAGGCTGTATGCTGTTGTTTTTTGTTTTTTCATTAAACTAATGCAGTTCATTCTCATGGCCTAAGTGATCACTGCCAGTAAATAAAACCTCTGAGGCTCAAAACACTTGATTTACTGCAACAAATTTCAGACTCCAGTGACTGTAATCCTGATTGATAAAATAAGTAATCGATTATTAAAAAGCAGCAGTAGGTATCAGGTGTTTTCTGTCATTCATTAATAAATCTATATAATCTTACAATTTGTTTTTTTATTTTTTTCCCCGTGATCTTTGACCCCCACATAGCTCCTCTTCCCATTCCCATACTGAGGCTTCCGCCCCCAGCTGGTCATGCACAGATCTTCCTCACACACTCCCGTCCAACCACCGCACTCCCTCTGCAACACCTGTGCTCTTTAGCCAGTCCGCTTGGACACATGCAGGTTATGGTGTTGATCCGGGCCAAATCTGGGCTGAATCTGGGCCAAACACTGGCCGGTTCTGGGCCAAGTCTGAGTCGCTGCTCCAGACCCAGATTTAGCCCCCTGCTTGGTTCAGACAGTAACTCAAAAACCATACCCCCCCTCCCCTTCGTCAGAGCTCCCTCCTCTAGAAGAGGCAGGAGGTCAGTGGCTGGCTTGGGAGGCCAAGGGCCAGGACAGCTTAAGTTTCATCAATGGTAAGGTGTGCTCCTTATTCGCTCCACTGGTGATGATGGACTGCTGAGTTGGGTGGAGGTTAACCGGTCAGAAACAAGAGGAGGCGTGAAGATCCACCACAAGCAACCTGAGCAGCAGTTTCTCTGCGGTCCTTTTCCAGAATCCCATCTGACCTCGTAACCCCGTCTTCTCTGTCTCAGTGAAAACTCACAACCATCTAACTGAACCATGAGAACGGTTGTGTTTGTTGTGCGTCTGTGGGTCCAGTAGTGAAGGGCTGTGATCAGATCGGAGGTTGTGAACATCACTGTTTAAACAAACCGTAAATCTTTCATTCACGCTCTTTTATTTTTTGTTTCATTTAGTTCATAAAAATGGGCCTAAAATTACAGAAGCTGTCAACTTTTTTTTTTCTTAATTTTTCTGACTTTTAGATAATGGTTCACTGTAAAACAATCCTGTCTGATCACGGCCTGAAATCCCTCTTTATGTGATCCTACAACTGATCTCGTATTTTTAGTTTTTGTTTCTTTTTAAACACTGATTACACCTGAAAATCTTGTTCAAAGTGAACCCCTCCCTTTATTGTGGAGTGAATGAATTTTACATGTTATCTTATATTTGTTTCTACACATATTTTAGTGTTTTTTTTATCATATTTAACACTACTCAGTGCATGTTTTATCCTGTGTAAATAACATACTGTACGTTAGTGTTTCTTCTCCTCTGCTGAGAGTATTACAGACGTTCACTGCATTTATTTTGCAGCTGTCATTTATGCTTCCAGTGTGTTTCTACCTCAGTTCCCTCTAAGACAAAGTAAAGATGACTGTAATTACAGTTTTCATGTGTTTGTGTGTCTCATTTTCTGTTTTCCTCTTTGTTTCTCTGTTTCAGTGGAGAACGGGGAACACTGCGACTTTACGGTTCTGCGTAACATGCTGATCCGGTAAGAAACGGAGTCGGATACGTTCTTTACTCACTTTGGTTTAATGCAACTGGATTTCTCAACCCTTTACTTCTATGACTAACTTATTTATTGAATATTAATAATGCTTAACCTTTCAGATTTTCAAATTATTTGTTACTGTTTAATTTCATCACTATGACCTTTTTATCCGCCAAAGCTTTTATTTCTTTAGGATAAAACAAAATTCCAATAGTTTAATGATGATGATGATCTGTAAAGCTTTTCTTGCTCTATATTGTAAACCATATTTTGGGTTTTACAAATATTAATAATAAAAAAAAACATACAAGAAGTTCCTAAAAGGTCAAACTTTTTGTGTGTGTGTGTGTGTGAAATTTGCCTTTTAAGTAATGAAGACCTGAAATCATCACCTTGAGTAGATGTGTTTAGGAACATGCCGTTTAACCTGAAAAAGTTAAAAAAAATTGATTTTTCCAAATGTCATAAAACTGCTGATTTGGACTTTCAGAGAGTTGTGTCGACCCTGCAGACCACTTTCTACAAATTTAATATAACAAAGTTTGGCACATTGAGAATTTATTGGGGTGCTAATTATTATAAACAGAATTATTTTAAAAAAGTGAATTAAATCTTGGTGTCACTGAAACATATTTGTGTTTTGTTTTTTGTTTGTTTGTTTTAATTTTTTTTTCTCTTCCAAAGGACCCACATGCAGGATCTCAAAGACGTCACCAACAACGTCCACTATGAGAATTATCGCAGTAAGAAACTGGCTGCCGTCACCTGCAACGGAGTGGACACCTCAAAGACCAAGGGACAACTCACAAAGTAAAGCTTTTATGATAAAAATTAAACTTTGTATTAAGACAGAAAATGTTCTTGAACAAGTTTAGGTCTTCTTTATGTGGGGTAACTGTCGTAACAGTATTAACAATAGAAATAAAAAGGAATACTGATGTCAGTTCCTGCTGATTGAAACAATCAGTAGAAAAGATCAAACGGACAGGCCAGGTGGGAGGAAGGTGGGAATCTAACCCCCGAGCAGCGGGATCGGCTCGTTGAACGCCGATGTTTGACCTCCGGCTCGTTTCCCTGATCCCCAGGAGCCCCCTGGCTCAGATGGAGGAGGAGCGCAGGGAGCACGTGATGAAGATGAAGAAGATGGAGGCAGAAATGGAACAGGTCTTTGAAATGAAGGTGAAGGAGAAGAAGCAGAAGCTGAAGGATTCAGAGGCTGAGGTTTGTGGCCCATTTATTCTGAAATCACGGCAGGTCACGTGACCTCGGGTTTTCGTTACCTTTAAAAACTTGAGTTACTAGTAGTTAACTTTTAGGTTAAACACACCTGCAGATTTCTCCTTTTTGAAGTCTTTGTGATTTGATTTTACTACAAATTTACTAAAATACCACCAGTATAACTCCTGGGGGGAAAAAAACAAATGTTTTTAAGGCTAAAAACATTTGGACACAATCTGAATCTTGTTAAAGTTGTTTTAACAACCATCAGCACATTTCAGTGTCTCCTAGAAACTTTTTCTGTTGTATTTAGTATTTTTATTTTTCAAATTACAGTAAACTAAGGACTTTTAGATCAACATTCTGAATAAATGAAGAGTTTAAATTGTACTTTTACTTTGGCAAAATGCAACTAAATATCAACACAATTTATTATTTACTTAATCTTTAAATACCTTGTCAATCTTTAAGAAGCATTTGTTATGGGGTGGAGATGTGGTAGAAATAAATAATATACTTTCATAAATCAATACAATTTAAGGAACACACAATTGATTTATAATCAGCAATAATTTCCTCGCTCTGGTTTTAACTATTAAGCATCTGGAGATGGTGTTAATTTGAGTTTTCTACCCGAAGCTGGAGAGACGCCATGAACAGATGAAGAGGAACCTGGAGGCGCAGTACAAAGAGCTGGAGGAGAAGAGACGAGTGTTTGAAGAGGAGAAGGCCAACTGGGAGGCGCAGCAACGAATTCTGGAGCAGCAGAAACTCGACGCCTCCAAGTCAGTCACACATTCGAGCTCCACATCCACCATTCAGTGGATATTTGACGTCTGCACCATCTATGTGGATGGATTTCATCACTCACAGTATTTTAAAATAAGATTTCTTGTACAAATTGCCACAACTCAATTTAAACATGAAACTAAATTATTAGCATCACTTAATTAAAAATTCTAACAACAAAAAACACAAAAAAATCTACAATTTCACTTCATTTTGCACAAAATATTCCAGATATATAAAACACTTGTGAAAGATTTTCTGAGGAGCTGAAGCAAGCTGTCATTATTAACTAAAATAACATCTTTTGTGACTGAATAGATTTCAGAGAAGAAGCTAAGAAGCAGTTTAAGTCAGTCTTTTAGAAAGAGAAATGTGGTCATTTTATTTTTTCCTCTGAAATCTGCTGACACATTTGTTTTTGGAGTTAAATGATTTGTTTTCTTTTAGGCTTTTTATCATTTTCTGTTAAAACGCTGCAGCTTGAAACTCTTTTCTTCCTCACAGGACGATGGAAAAGAACAAGAAGAAAGGGAAAATCTTTTAGGAAGGGTGAAGAGCTCCCGTTTCACTTTTCACGTCTCATCTGAAGTTCCCGTGAGGTGCGGGCCTGAGAGCGCACGTCATCAGAAACCATATTCTACCAGAACGCACGACACACAGACTCGTCTCTCTGCAGGCTTCACCGCGTCTGTGGAAAGCTTTTTGTTTTATTTTTTGGGGAATGCATGTGTTTGTGATATTCTATTTTCCTATATTTCCTGACAAAGAGGTGAAAGTGATTCCCTCTGAGCGAGCCGGGCAGGGTTAACACATGGCAGGGACCGCGCATAATAACTTCCACACATAAAATCTGCAGGTAAACAAACCGTTTATTTTTATTGTTAAGAATTTACCACTTCAACGATTACAGACCTCGTGTGTTTGGATCAGCTGGGAGGGGATTTATCTGAAGAAGGCAGATGAATTTAAAGCCTGGTCACACCAGAGAAACTATTTGACTCCTGACAAACTTCATCAGCTTTTTTATTACCAACCATGTACGCCAATAAAGAGTCTCTGAAAGTTGGAGGAAAACCTGAATCTGTCCTTTTTTTGTTTGTTTGTTTGAAAAGCATTCTGTGAGAAGTTTGTCGTTCTAGAAATTTAGTATTTTTAAACTTGTCTGGTTTGTAAATAAATTTTAAAATGTTTCTTAATATTACAAATATCAGTAAACTTTGCTTTAGCAGTTACGCATTTAGATTTAAAAAAAAAAGTCTCTCTTATTAGAAAATGCATATTTTAGGGCTCAAATTCTGTTCACAAATACATCTTTTGGGATTTTAATGTCTCCTTGTTGAAAATCCGTCTTTTAATATGTTTTATATTAGAAGTGCTTTCTGCAAACCAACAAAAGGTTTAAATTTTGTTACCTAAAAAGCTCCTGGAGTGACCGGGCCTTCAGGTGTGATGTAGAAATGGAAATAAATCAGTTCTGGTCTGTTTTCAACAACTTTATGCAAAAGCCTTTTTGGTGTCTGAAAACTCTACAGTGTTTTATATCGTGTATGTGATGGGTGTTGTCATGGACCTGAACCCTAAAGTCCAGATTTTTTTGTTTTGTTTTGTTTTTGGCCAAATCACAAAGCGAACAATTTATCAAAAAGCTGAAATTCACCTTCTCTGTTTTAAAGACAGTTTTCCAACATAACCAAAGTGTTTAACTTCGATTTAAAAGCCCATAATAAAACAAACTTCTCCTTTAATTTGTCCTAAATAACAGTTAATTCTTTAAAGCTCGTTCGCAGAGTTGTAATGTTTTATTTTCATATGATCACAATACTCTGTACAGTTATAATAACGCCTAAGAACCCTTGTACTTTTCTTAAATGACTAAATGAATCTGCTTTTTTGTTTTTCAGGCCGCCTGCTGTCTCATAAACAAATAAGGAAACAAAGATTAAACCTTCAGCACGTGAAGTGTTATCTGTAGAAATCTGTCGTGTACAAACAGCAGGCTGTGCTGCAGTTTTTACTTTTAATTTCTTTATTTTTTTATGTCAAAGTGTGCTCAGAACAGAACCTAAGAATCAGTGAAAATGTTTCCATACATACAGCATCTATAATGTTAACATCTACATTTTGCCAACGTCGAATCGGGAAAAAACAAAAATCAAACAAAATTTCTTTAAGTCATGTAACCACTGATGCAGAAATCATAAAGTCAGGTGTATTTTTGTAATATTTTCTTATATATATATATATATATATATATATATATATATATATATACACAGTGTTTTCTGCTTCTCTTTTTTTGTTTTATCATGTGTTCTGTTACCTGTATGATTAATATTAAAGTTTTGCTTTAACAATCGCTGCTTCAGAGTATTTTTTTGTACACCTGAGGCAAGTTTTTATTATTCTTTAAGTTT
The DNA here is from genome assembly GCF_001649575.2 of Kryptolebias marmoratus. NCBI lineage: Eukaryota > Metazoa > Chordata > Actinopteri > Cyprinodontiformes > Rivulidae > Kryptolebias > Kryptolebias marmoratus. Next base: position 24,078,838 of record NC_051440.1, on the reverse strand, counting down.
TATTGGAACTTCAAAGTGGTAAATTGTAAATATTTCTTAAATTATTGCTTGAAAAGTCCAAAAAGGTTGTGTAAATTGAATAAAAACAGAATGCATCAATCTGCTGAAGTCATGAAGCCATATTTCATTCAAAATTGAACTTTTAAATTGGTTTTAAATTCAAACGCTTTGGAAATCTGTGCATTTTTATGGTCAGTGCAGAAAGCATTGTTTACTGATAGTGCAGATAAACACTTTAAAAACAAGTACAGATGTACGTTGGACTAAATAAAATGAAAAAAGGCTTATGGTTTATATAGAGGACAGAGAAACCAAACATCTGCACTGGGTTAAAATACGTCAGCATTTCACGTTTCTGACGCAAGTCGATCATTTAGTTCAACTGTTTATTTATATAGAGCAAATTTATATCATAAGTCATCTCAAGAGTCTTTTTTTTTAAAAAAAAAAAAGCAAAGTCAAACATGTTTAAATATAAATCATGCCATCTAATTCAGTTTACAAACTGGTTACATTTCAGCCGAGTAACACTGAGATTTAAAATTTAATTACATAAAGTTACATTCAATTCAGTTTTAATACATTCAGTAAAAAATGACATGTAGATTAGGAAAAAGCTGCCTATCCAAACGGACCGGCAGACTGATGCTGATACTTGAGCAAAAGCTGGACCACAGTGGAGAGGAACGACCCCCAAAAGAACCAGAACCGGGCTCTGGCTGGACGGCCATGTTGGGGCTGAGAGGACAGGAAAGAGAAGCAGGCAGAGGAGATCTGGGCCGGGAGTCCCATAGGCTTCATTTTGCAAAAATTGAAAACATAATTTTCTTCAATTATTTCTGACTTTTGGAGGTTGCTTCATTTCTGGATGATGGTGTGAATTATGATGTTTTTGTTGCAGGAGAAGCACATTCATGGTGACAAAGATTTAATAGCTTTCATTAAAAGCTTTGTTGGCCCATTTCTCAGTCTGGCTCACGCAGTACTTCCCTTTGGGGGTATTGATCCTGCAGAAAGATCGATATTATTATTGTTGCAGCTTGCATCGCAGAAGAATCAGTGCTTTCATATATATATATATATATATATATATATATATATATATATATAAGCTAACTCTTTGTGACTGTATTAAAAAGACAATAAAGCACCAACTTACACAAATCCCTTTTTGGAACAGCTGCCATGAGTTTTGACGATGGACAAAATGTGAGCCTCTGGGATTCTTTTTGGGAAGAATTTGAAGCAGCACGTTCCAGGCGTCATGTCATTTGGTCCATGAGCTGGAAGACAAAACATAAAAGAATTAAAATCAATATAATTAACTGCTGTCTGTCACTCTGGGACTTCATCTTCAATGTGCTACACAGGCAGGAAAAATTCTCCAATTAGTTTTTTATTAGAAAATCTTCCTGCAAAATGATGAACCAAAGATGTGAGGTTTGTTCATTTTCTTCTGTTCCACATTAATGTTTAAAGACCAGTCACTTATTAAAAAAGTTCAAATTGGTTTTCACATAAAACTTGTGAATAAAACACCAGAAAAGTGCATTTTTTTAAAAAGATTTCCAGAAAACTGTATTAACTCTTGGTTTTACACATTTTTCTTCTTTGCATGAAGGATGTAATTTCCTTCCACCAAAAAACAAGCAAAGATAGTTTTGCCATTTCTTTCAAAAACATTACATTTTCCAAAATTTGTTTTTTAGTTTTTTTCACTGCAGAAATTAAGATAATCCATTTAACCCATCAACTTAATTTCATGTCTTTTCTTCTCATCATTCCTGCATTTCTGGAGCAGATTTTTCTGTTTTGGTAACAAAAAAAGTACAGAAAAAACTAACTTAAAAAAAGATTAAAGGAGATGTGCATGTTTCTCACTTTACAGATAAAAAGATCCATAAATGATTCAAGGAATCTGGAGGAATTTATGATGGATGCCACTGTAGTAGTGCTGAACATGTTATAATTCCAGTAATATTTTTGGTATTATTGAGTTTTGTAAATCTGGTATGGAAACCAGCCCTGTGATAATTGTGTTTAAAATGTGACCAGATTGAAATTTAAACTCCATATAAGACAATAACTGTCTGTGTGTATTTAACTGCATATATTTGGTATTATGATATTCTTTTTATGGGTGTTTAGGTTCATTTTAATTCACACATGCTCACAGAACACCCACCCCCCAACTTAAACATGTTTCCTCAGCTTTGCATACTATAATAAAGCATATTACAATAAAAAGTTGAATCCATGCAAACAGAACAACAGATAAAGAACATAGACAGACTTACGCATGGCAGTGGTGCTGTAAGCCATGAACAGCAGCAGCAGGGTTCCCACCATGACACCGAGAGTCTTCATGCTGATTTTACTGCAGATGTGATGATGATGACACCTCAGACAACACTTGAAATCCTCTGTCCACATCCCCTCGACTTATATCTGCAGGGTTCGTCTCATCTGCATATTCATAAGAAAACTGAAAAAAGAAAAAATCTAGGTCACGAAGTGGTTAGGGACTGCAAACGTCGAATCAGGTGATTGAACGTTTGAGCAAATTGATCACTCCTCTGATCAAATATCCCACAATAAATGTCGTTGTGGCGTTTTTGTGTGGGTATCCATTGCACGGAGAAAGCTCAAAAAGTCCCGACTCGTCCCTGCAGACATTTTATGGTATTTTGGTACAACCCCCGACTGTAACGTCCCAAAGGTTGGGACATTGTGTAAAACACAATGCAACGATTTGCGTATTTCATAAACTCGTATTTTATTCACAATGGAACATAGTAAACATGTCAAACCTTTGAACTAAGAAACTGCACTAGTTATAGAAAAAAAAGGTAATTATGAATTTGATGGCAGCAACACATCTCAAAAAAGACAAGACAGGGCAACAAACAACTAAAAGTAAGTGGAACAAATAGGAAACAACTGGGGGAGCATTTTGCAACAAATTCTGTTAATTTGCAGCAAGTCAGTGAGAAAATGGGTATAAAAAGAGCATTTTAAAAAGAATCTCTCAAAAGTAAAGAAGGGCAGATGTTCACCAGTTTATATAAAAAAAACTGTCTAAAATAGTGGAACAATTCCAGAATAATGTTCCTCAACAAAAAACATGGGAAGACTTTGAATATTCTACAATCTATAGTTCATTATATCATCAGACTCTTTTAATCTTATTCACTCCGTCTGGTCCAACACAAGAACACAGACACACTCTGGATCTCCTTTTGTCTTTAGGTTTACTGGTTTTAAACACTGAAATATGTGACGCTGTGTTTTCAAAATTATACACTAAAGTTCTTTATAGAGTTATAATCATAAATAAAACAAACTACAGAAATACATACAGGAATAATTCACCAAACTACAATTTGACGTAACCAAAAAAAAGGTTTGAAAAGCATTTATTGGTCAAAAATCAAAATGATTAACTCAAAAAAGTGTCAAAGAAAGTTATACACTTTATTTTGAAAGCAGAGATTATCTACAAAGGTTAAAGAACAGAAGAATAATTTACTTTAAAGAGAGAATTTGAATTTTTGTAGCAGCAAAATTACAAACAGCTTTATAAAAAGGGTGGTGGTGGGTTTACAAAAAACAAATTCTGTAACTCTGAACCCTAAATCTCAGAAAACCACACGTAAGGTTGCACTCTTAGAATGAGTTCCTCCTACATAACAGAGCATGAAGCAGTTTTTAGCACAATATATTCATGGTTTTATGAACTTTGTGCAGATGAAAAGTGAGGGTGTGCGACGGACCGAGCAGTAAAAGGACAGTCAGGCACAGGTTAGAGTCCAAAAAGAGGGTTTTATTNAAAAAAAAAAAACTTGGGTAAATCATACAAAATAAGAATATTGGGCCCATAAAAGAGGTCAGAGTAACTGAACTCTACTAAACAACCTGGCAACAGGACACTAACTCAAACAAACTGATCAGCCCACAAAGACACAAAAAGGGAGAACACACAAAAACCTAACTGAGGCTAACATAAAGAAATCCTATCCGCCCCCATGATCCTAAGTTCTGGTATGACCCAATCTGCAGGTTTCCATATAGGCTTGCTTGCCTTTTTCCACCTCTTTGTTCACCTGAAGGAGTGGAGCATCTGGCACTGAGGTAACTCAAAAATAAGAGATTAAATCAAGTTAAACACACATAATGGTGTAAACTACAATGTTATGTGATTGTGTAAATACATTATTTCTAAACCAAAACCAATTCTTTGTTACTTTGTAAATTAAATTCTATATTTAAACAAAATATAAGTGTAGTGAAATATACAATTATCTATTGTAGCAGTGTGATGAAGTCATTACCCAGTTTGTGTGGCTGTAACTGCGGCCATCACAGGGTGATATAACACAAATTAAACTAATGAAGAAAAGGTAATATTGCCCACAGTTAACTACAAAATGACAGAACCATCCCACTTTCAGGATCTCTAAAGTCCAAACTTTGAAGAATTCAAGCTGCCAGAAAATTTAAAGTAGGTGCAACAAAATGTTATATTATTTCCTCTGAAGTGAGTTTAAATTCTCTTCAAATTGATCCAACACTTTTTTTTCTTATCTTTATGATATTCTTTTTTTAAGATGCAGATAAATACAGCTTTTTTAATGTATAGATTGATGTATAATTTGAACATTAGGACAAATCAGAAAAACGATGTCTTTGTCTCTTTTGGATTCTCATCTGCAAACTAACAAACACCCAGACTTATCAGACAATCTACCACAGTGTTTTGCAGCAAATACTTTCATGCACTCAAAAAAATATATATATTTCTCATTCCAGTCACTGTTTAATTTCTTGGTTAAAAGCTTCATTTAAAACAAGCTATGATGATATAATCATATGATATAATTAATTATAATACATTCATAAATTTGTCTTCTTAATAAATCAATGAATTTTCAACTCCCTCTGACTCGTTTCCCTTCGCTCAGCCTGCGGTCTCTTGACATATTTTTCTGTCTGTCTCCACATGTTTCTGTCTGTCTCCACTGCTGTTTATACAAAAAGAAAAAAAGGCCTTAAAAAATGAAATAACTCTCACTCACAAGTTGTTTTATAACTCATGAGATGACACAAGAGAGCAAGAAAAGGTTCCCCAGAACCTACATTTACTCACGTGCTTGAGATTAGGCAGATGATAAGGCTGCATGCTGCGCCACAGAGCAACAATTTCATCTGATGCAATCGAAACAGGCTAGTGTTTATCTGATCCTGATGTCTTAAAATGGGTCAAGAAACAGACAGAAAAAGATTGTACAGATTAGTAACACGTAGCGAGTGCACTGCAGTTAAAACCTCACTGATTTTTATCAGCGCAAGGAAAGAACTTGCGGTGCCTGTTTGTGCAAAAAAAAGCCCCGTCTAAAATGTTTCTTCGTTGTCTCTGATGAAACAAAATGTTTTCAGATGTATTCACACAACTTAGAATATCCTTAAAGATAATCTGGAGATTTAAAAAACAATCTAAGAAAAACTGTGGCTGTTAATATTGTGACGTCTTTTATTGTAATGCCAGCAGAGTTTATTGGTGATTTCTTTCAGTCCTACACGTTTTGAGTTGTGATGAGGAAGAAGTTTTATATTTTCACAACTACTAATTGTACAACACTGTTAAAACATCTCAGAATCACATCACAATCATAAATGTTTGAATGCTGTATTTATAGTAACCATCACTTTCAATACAACTTGCCTGCACTGAAAAAACTGAAATGAAATGGATAATGTGTAACTGGAATTTGTTTATTTATGTTTATTCAGTGAATCTGTTAGCTTTTTCTGCATAACACCTAAAAAGACTTTCAGCTCCTCTTTTGCTACTGAAGCTTTTCTTAGAGGTACTTAAGCTACTTTTACTATTTTGAGTTTTTAACAAATATTTTTCTACATTTAGTTTTTAAGTCAAGTCAAGTTTATTCATATGACACTTTTTGTCAGGAAGGGCGGAGAGACTAGTGAACCTAATGTGCAGGCTCATCTTAGACTTAATAAAAAATTATTTTTTAATGAAAGAACAAAAACAAAAAGCTGACGGGGCAGCAAAACTAACCATAAGTGAAACAAAAAGACGAGGCATGGCATGGCATGGAAGGCATGGAAGGAGACAAGTTTTAAGGACAGAGGGTAATTAGGTGAAGTGGGCACAGGTGAGTGATAACGAGGAGCAGGTGGAGATGAGCGTGGCAGGAAAACAAGGGACTGACTGAGGAGACGTGAATAATGACAGGAAAGAAAGACACAAGGAGCAAGAACTGAACTAAGATAAATAACAAAATAATATGAAACTCAAAAATGTTTATGACACTTTTAGCAAGAAGGCCATCCAAAGTGCTTTACATCATAAAAGCATAATACAATAAATGAGCAGAAGTAAAATAAAGAGAGGGAAGAACAAGCTAAACTAGGATATAAAAAGCTAAACTAAACTTATCTAAAACAAGACATACTAAAGATAAACTGAGGAAAACCAAACTAAGATATGGTAAACTGATAATAAGCTAAAATAAACTAAACTAAGATTTAAAAACCTCAGCTGAACAGATCAGAAATGATAAAAGCTACAGTAGACTAAACTAAACTAATAGTACCAAAAAGGCCAACTAAGAGTTAAAACATTTTAATAAAAGGCCAACTAAAGGAAAAAAATTGTTGCTAGATGTTTGCATCTGTTTAGCTTTTAGCTGCTGTTCTGCTTCAACAATTAATTTTGAGCTTCATCAGCAAACTTTAACCAGTTATTCAGCTCTCAGCATTTCTTACGTTTTATTTTTTCCTGCATGTTGGTCATCTATGATTGTACAGTGAGCTGCACAAATATTCATCCCTCTTGGTATTCTGTCAATTTTGTTGCCTTACAACCTGGGATGTTTTTGGATTTTTAATTTGCTGATAAGTAATAAGTCTCCTAAAATTACTTTAAACACACAAAATGATTTTTTTCTCCCATTTTTGAAAATTTAATGTTTATAAGACTTAAAATTAAATAAAATTCCAAGTGGTAAGGCAACAAAGTGCATCATTACCAAAAGGTTCCTTACGTTGCTGGAGTATCCGAGAAACTCAGAAGGATTTTCTCCAAACACAACATCCCAGTACATTTCAAACCCAACAAGACTCTCAGACAGAGGCTGGTCCACCCTAAGGACAAAACACCCAAACCAAAACTGAGCGGAGTTGTGTATGCAGTTC
>NC_051440.1:23931550-24071342 GCF_001649575.2 Kryptolebias marmoratus | reverse complement strand
AGTCAGACAAACAAGGATTCTAACGAGCCTCCATTGTTAGGAGAGTGAGAACAATTTGCAAGCAATCCAGCTTACATCACATCTCAGCTTTAAAAGCTCAACTCCACACTCTCTATTTCTGAATTGAGAAAGCTCCTCGGAGGAGAAGCGAAACGTCTTCAGCTACAGAATAGAAGTCCAGTTGTTTTTGTTTTTTAACTTTTTTTGAATTTACCATGGCCTGGATGACTGAGAATCTACACCAGCATATTACCAAAAGGGAATATTTTTGCAACCCACGGAATATGCCTGCAAAAAAAAACAACTCTGATGCGTTAATACCCATGTTTTCGGTAGTTTCTCTGTCTGTCTGTTAGCAAGATTACTTAAAAACTACCGAACAGGTTTTGATGAAATTCTCAGGAAATGCTGGGGTCGTCACAAAAAAACAAATGATCAAATTTTTGTGGTGATCCGGATCACAGTCTTACAATTTTTGAATTACCCGTGAGAGCTCGCACTCTTCGAGAGTGTCTAGTTTTTAAATATTTTCCTACATTACCTGTACCTGGTGGAAGTAATTTTAATAAACATGTACATAATTCAGTGGTTTCTCAATTTAAGCCTCCAGCCTTATTTCCAGCTTTTTACATTCAACAGCAGTTTTTAGTTTTTCGAACTTTAACCGTATTTGAAATATGTGTGTGTAAATTCAACAAAATGACCTCTTACTTCAGGTCATCCTTTTATAAAAAAAAAATTTCCAATGATCAGTCACGACAGGCTCAAACTGAAAAAACTGGAGTATATGCGTTAATCTTGTTATATTTAAAAAATAAATAAAATAGAAAAAAAACTTGCACCCAAAATGTTTGCTGCAACAAGTTTTATTAAAATACAAATATAAGGCTTTATGTGTACAAAAAATAGGCATTTACAGTATATGAGAGCATATTTAAATATGCAAAGCAATAAAAAAAAACATTTCTTTATTATTCTCAGGTGCTGCCTTCATTGGTGTAAACTTTGTTGTAGACTTTGAGAACCCAATCAGAGCTCAAACGGAAGCAGATCTGTCGTTTCAGCTTAGTCGTAACTCTGCAGAACATAAAAATGCAAATATAAATAAGTTTTTATGTTGTTTTTAGTTTGAAACTGGAATTTTTATTTGTGCAGTACATCAGTTGGCAGATTTCCTGTTACTTTATTACACATAAAAATGAAATGCAGGAAGAGTAAAACTCACATGAATCCTTTTTTCAGGCAGGACCTGTGGGTCTTGGTTATGTCAGTGATGCGGTTAAGTGGTATCCTCATGGTGCTGAACTTGAAGCAGCAATTTCCAGGAGCTGTGCTGAACTGCACTGCACTGGCTGTGAAAATAATGAATTCAGTCAATCTCGACGCACCGCTGAGGAACATTAAAATGTAACGAGGAAAACAGAGGTCACTCACGAATGGCGTTGCAGCAGCAGAAAGTGAGCAGCAGCAGCCCGAGAGTCAAACAGAGAGTCTTCATGATGCTGGTGATGAAATGATGAGGACCAGGTTCTTCTTCTTCTCGCTCTGTTGTGGCTGAGATGAACCCCCAAGTCTGGTTTAAATCCTACCCAATGTGGAACTGAAAGTTCTAGTGATGTCAGCCCTTCTGCAGCTTATTATTACAAACTTTCCACTGCAGAGAGACAGATGTCTAGTCTCGTTTGACGAGGGCGTTCACGGTGGAGTGGTAGGTCACAGATACTGAAGAGATAAAAAATCTTTTTCTGCACGACAGAAAAGAGAAGTATATGATCAGAAACTATCTTTACCACTTCCTGGAAATCTTATTGGCAGAAATCAAGTACAATATGACACGTTCAGCAGTTTTCAGAAGAGCTTTTATTCAGAATATACTCTCATTTAATGCGTTATTTCGCATTAAATTTAACTTAACCTTCCTGTGGCCTTTGAGTTGAATTGACCCGAAGGGCCAAGGGCTTCTTTACATCTCTTCGTCTCTCTCTTTTTTGAGGACTTCAGGAGGGTTAAGCAGAAATCTCCAGATCTTCTCCCCATGTGTCTTCTGAATGGACTCCAAGGAGTTCTCAAGCCTTCTGTGAGATCTAATCTGTCCAGTGAGTCTTGGTTCCACCCCAAGGCCTCCTCCCAGTGGAGCAGGTCTGGTAACACCTTCCCTTGGAAGGTGTTCATAAAGCATCCTTACAAGATTCCCAAACCACCTCAACTGGCTCCTTTTTGATGCAGAGGAACAGCAACACTATTCAAATCTCCTCTCAAAATAACTAAACTCCTCACCCTATTCCTAAGGCCACTCTGAAGAGGAAGCTGATTTCATCTTTCAGTCATTACTCATGACCATAGGCGAGGGTTGGAACATACTGTAGATCAGTTATTAAAGATTAAACATAACAGCAGACGCTATCCCAATCAGTCTATCAATCTCTGGCTTCATTCTTCTACCACTCGTAAACAAGACCCTGAGATATTTGAATTCTTCTACTTGGAATTGGGAATCTGCCATTTTCCAGGGGACCTTGTCCTCAGACTTGGAGATGCTGATCTTCCTTCTGCCTATTTATCATTTAGCTGTAAAGTGCTCCAGTCTCTGATGGACGTCCTGGTTTGATGAGGCCAATGGGACCACATCATCCACAAAGAGCAGTAAAGCACTTTAAAGCCTGCCCCATGCCCCAACTGAAGACTTGGCTGCAAATTCTCTCCGTAGAACAGAAAAGGATACCTGGCATAACCCAACACTTACTGAGGACAAGTCTGACTTATTACAGGCAATGCAAACCAAACACACCTTTTGCTTTTTGTTTTTTAAAAACAATTTGTATTCATTTTATTTGATTTCTGATCTCTTCTTCCACAAAGGAAGGCATATCAGTCATAACGTAGACTCCAGGGGTTAACTGTGGAGCAAATGATGCCCACTAAATGAATCAGGTCAGTCTATTTCCTCAGGGACCCAGAAAGAATGTATATTCTGCATTTTGCATTTATCATAGATTAAATAAGCCAGTGACAGAAAATGGTGCAACTGCTGTCTGTCGATTCGATGAAAGATAACATCGAACAGAGATAAATAATCACAAACAAGCCACTTGTAGAGATAAAGATCAAATTGCTGACAGTTCAGAAAGGGGTTTTGAGTGTCTTTTAAAACAAAGCAAAATGTCTCTGTGGCTTTTTGTGCTTGATCATTGCTGTAATTCTTCATGGTAGTCAAAAGAGAGAATGATGTTGGGCATTTTCAACATTTTACATCATAATTTTCACAGAAAATGTCAATTAATTACAAAAAATAATACTTTTCAGGTGATATAATGTATTCTGAGGCACCATGGGACACTTTATGTGAGCATTTTATTTGCCACTAAACAAAAAGACTCTAAAGAAAAAATTATTCAGATCATTCTGATCCTAAATGTACATCTGGTACTGGGTTTATTATATAAAAGTACTTAAATTTATTCTGAGTAAAGCACCAATACAGCTTGTTATTTATGTGTACTAGTCCTATTGTCGTCTCATTGAGATTTGCTCCCTTTAGCTTACCTTCAAAGGTTAAAATACCTTCTCCCCCCCACGCTGTCCTGTCTTCCTGTCTGGGTTCTCTGGGCTAACCTCAACCATGTACAGACTACAACAGTCCTTAAGTGTATTAATACTTTAACCCTCCTGAAGCCCTCAAAGAGGTAGAGAAGCCCTTGTAACTTCTCGTCAATTTGACCTGAAGGCCACAGGAGGATTAGGAAGAAGAAGTCTGAGGTATTATATGAGTCACTGTTCCTTTTTTGCCTATGCCTGTTTGTAAAGGTTGCGGGATTCTAAGAAAGGTCTAATGACACATAAAGAGTTCAGTTTCGATGACTGTGGCGTTATGTATATATATAAACAGAAAACTTTTCTCCCTCAGGGGTAAAACACGTATTTGGTAAACCATGATTCAGTTCCTCTCTCAATGCGTATTTGTTACCATCTAAAATTAGAAACAACTGTGCTTAAAAGATCTTATCGCAGATTGTGTAGGATAACTTCAGAAACCTAAGCTCACTGACACTATGACATACTCATCATTTCTGTGCATGTGTCAGCAAATCTTTGTCTCGTTGTTCAAAGAAAATTTAAACAACAGCAGGTATAAATCTGTATTTTTCAGTGAAAAAATTGTTTTACTTTCAAAATACCAAAAGAGTTTTTAGTATGTTGATTTCAAAATCTTACAGTGAGACATTTTTGTTCCACTTGGATGGATGGATGGATGGATGGATGGATGGATGGATGGTTTGTAGAAGTTCAAATCATCTAACCAACCAGTTTCAACAGTTTGTAAGCATACAGTGGAGACACTCTATTCTTGACTCTAAATGGCAAAATGATTCACTTATTTATTTTTTTATATATTGATTCTGAAAAAAAATGCTATAATCTGCTTCAGTAAATGTGCATCCTATCCCTAAAATTGGATAAAAATAGTTTAACATACACTGATTGAAGCTAGTTGTAATCAACAAAGTGTGATAATCTATTTGGGTGTTTACTCTGTTTAGTACGGTTATTTAAACAAAACCTGTTTTTTCAAACTTGGGATCAGATTTTAATGTCCTGCAGCCCTCGGTGAAATACGATGTTGCTCAGTGACTGATCTTAGATCAGCAATCTTATCGTGAATAAAAGTATTTTTCGGGCTAGTTCAGATTTTATGAACAGCGATCAGCGTATTACGGTAAAGTGGGAAGAAGAATGACGCATTTCCGCTGACGTCAGAAGGCCCGCTGAAATTCAAAGTTGAAGGAGGAGTCCAGTAAACGGTGACAACAAGAAGTTTTCTTCTATTATTTCACCCTTCTTCTGTAACTATTTATTCGTTTTAAAGTTGTATTTTCCTACAGATATCTTTTCAGGTAAGAAAGTAACATTTCTTTTTTAATTACGTGTCGATAAATTTAAGCTAGCTGCAGCTACCTCGTGATGCTAACTCTAAAACTGCAGAAAAACTAGACAGAAAGCTCCAGGTTAGTACTAGTACTTCGTATATAAAAATAAAAACATGGAGCTGTCCTATTTAAGTTCCATAAAGCAGTAAATTGTCCTCATCGTGAATAAAAGTCAGCATGTTTAATAAACTACTGCTCGGTTGTTTGTTTGTTGTTTACTTTACTGACAGCTAGCTTAGCTAGCATAACTCGCTACCTGTCCTAATTTGAAATTACCTAAACTGGGCGTTGTCACCTCCTTTTATTTGCTAAACTAATCTGATGTTTGTTGCTTATTTACTAGTTTTTAGAAAAGTGACTTTTATATTTTATTTCACGCTTTTAAGGATTTTCCTCTTGCATGAAAGACCAATGAAATGGTTAAACAGCTTTATAATGTCAGATAATATCAGATATCTCAGTTAAAATTGGTCCATTCGCAAAATAAACACATTATAGTGTGTAAAACACACAACAGATGGTGTCATCAAGGCTATTAACTGTAGAAATTAGTATAAAGAAGTATTTCTAATGACGATGCTGTAAACCTATGTTAGAAAATATCAGGGTTTTTAATTTTTTTGAGCAGTGGTTCTTGAAAAGGTACTATTTGTTGTAACTAACTTGACTTTTCTTTCGTTTGTGCCTATTTGGTAAAAATCTGACCTTATTTTCCCCTCTCATTAATGGGTGACCTGTTAAAATTGGGGTTTACAAAATTTTAAGGTACAAAATATCACATTAAGTTAATATAAACCCTCTACAAATTTATTTAACTTATCTAAAATGAAGTAAAATTAATTAATGGACATTTCTTGGATATTGATATAAGAACACAAACCCCCCCAAAATCTATTTAATATCTTTACAAGTTTATTTCCCCACCAGTGTAGAGCCACTTCCTTTGCACTGAGGAGTCATCTGAGGTGATTTGAGCATATAATGTGTAAACAAAAGAAGGATAATTATTTGTCTGTTTAAAGCCTTTTTTTTTAAATAAAACTTTCACATGGCAAATATATAAAATCCACAGTAGAAGACACATCTAACAAGATGACGTAAAAAACAAGTCAACTTGTCAGTTTTGCTTTCTGTTTATAAACCTGTTACTAAAGACAATCACCTATTAATAGTGTAGTCTGTGACAGTCCATTTGACTTTGAGCTGTCTTTGTTTGCAGTTCAATATGGAAGCTGGAGAAGAAAATGGTGGCAATGGCAGCTTGAAAAGGCAGAGAGAACCTCTGTCAGATTCAGAAGACAATATTGTCTCAGCATCAGGTTTGTGTCGAAATTTACAGGAATGTGAAGAATCAGATCTTTATGAAGGCACTGTGCTGATGTTTACATCAACGTTTCCATTTGTTGATTCAGTGATAAAAGATGGTCTGAAACGTCGCCGTCTGGAAGCAGCTGGTCAGGAGAATCACAGTCCCAAACCTTCGACATCTGGACGCCTGGCTGAGCTCCAGACAAAAGCAGACACGCCGATAATTCCCTCGGTCCGTTCCCGAGTTCAGCTGCTCACCCAGAGAGGAGATGGTAATAGTTCTTTTTACTGCTGAGGTTGGAATATTTAAATTGTCCACCAAACTATCACTATAACACTATATTCAGCAAACACTTCTTACATTATAGCCTTAGATCTAATCACCAAAGTAACTTATGACATTTTCAAAATGAGTTTAGCAGAGAAACCTTGCCTTAGTTCAGTTTGTTTTACCTAATAACATGTCAACACAACACCCATAATAAATGCATCTGTATTTATTATGGGTTTTGTTCGCTTTTTCTGGTCGGTGTTGGTTTGAAGTCAAGCCGGGTCTGCAATCTGCATAAGAATGTAATATTACCTTTCAAAGTGTTTATGGATCTGTCATAAACCAAAACAGGAGTCTGGGTATTGGATAAAAACTGCAGTTTGAGACATTAAAAAAAAAAAATCTGTTTTTTTTTTTTTTTTTTTTTTTTTTTTTTGGTAGGTCAGCGTTGCCTCTCTGATCCGGGAGCTGAAGGCCCATCGCTTCTCAACAAGGGTGTCAAAGAGCATTTCCTTGGTGAGGATGGAAAAAAAGCACACACACTCACACATACGAGTATTCAACATCATGCCACACTATATCTTGATAAACAGTTATTTACTTTTGAGTATTTAATGTATGTTTTTTGTTTTTAAAGTGGCATGAATTGTTTTGACAATGTGGATTCAATAGATTTTAAACCCTGTCTTGTATAGCTAACCCAGAAATAACACAGAATGTGTATTTTGTATCTGTACTCTGTTTAGCTAAGTGGTAAAGTGTTTCTTCTAGTCTTCAGACCAATATGAAGCACGTCCTGCCAAATATCAGCCTAATGTTGGTCAATATTTAGCGTTTTAACTGCCACCGCCCTCTGAGCAAATAGGATAATATCGACCGCTGATGCTTCTTCCAGGTAAAGAAGAGTTTAATCAACGAATGGAGCGCTTTAAGGCACCTGTCTCTCTGGTCAGCCCCACCCCGATACAAAGTCCTGCCAACCCCTGCCAACGGCCCGGATCCGACTTTGTGTCTGGGATTCAGCAGAAACTCCAGCTCACAACAACACCCAGCTCTAAGCAGGCTTCCCTTATACGACAGGTTGGTTCTGCAGCTTTAATCACTTATCTGCTTTAGTGCTTCCCAGTATTAAAAAAAGTAAATAAATTATACACTTATCACTGGTTCTGCCTGTCACAGAACAGTCCTTATCAGTTCTGTCTGATGAGCTTTTATCATCAAAGGCTTTTCGAACTTCAAAACTTTGTTTTGCTGATCAGGAACGAGAACTGGAGTTGAACAAGCTGCCTTTCCAGCCAATCAGCGAGAATGCCTGGCTGAAAAGGAGCGACTCCGATTCCTCGTTGATTCATGTGAGTTTGTTACTTTTTATTTTTAACTGTCTTAATGATATTTGTTATTGTTCATTAGTTATAATGATGCAAATTCAATGATTTTCATAAATTTAAAAAAATTATTTTGAATGTGGTTGAGCTGTTTTGAAGCACTTAATTAAATACAATGATTAACATTGTGTTGTAGTTTTCAAGTCAATTCTTTCCAGTATAAATAACAGTTGGGCTTTATTTATTTTTTATTTTGTTTGGTAATATTCTGTCATGCTACTTTATATAAACGTTAGCAGGAAAGGACCCCCGCTGACTCCTCGTCGGTTCTTAAATCTAAAAGGAAATTTTGTTGGCCTCCCACGCAGCTCTGGGATGTGAGTTTGTGATTTGGGGGTGAAAATTAAAAAAGGCACTGACTGGTGATTTAGATGTTTTTCTTCAATGTGACCCAACTTGATGCTGCAGTCGGACATATTTTCATCTAAACCCTTTTAAGGAATGCGGTTCACTTCTAACGTCTTGCACCTTTTTTTTTTTTTTTTTAGAATGTGTTGTGGTTGTAGGGGAAATTCACTGAAGTGAGAAAGATGTAATTTCACGTATTTTTTACATTTGAGTCATTCATTTTCCCCCATCTCTTTAAAAATGACTGTTATTTTAGTGCTTTACATCACATACCGAATTATCAGTTTAGAGCGATTTTCTGTTCTATGCAGCACAATTTTAGCCTCTTAATAGTTTCATATAAAACAGTGGTTGCTTTATATTTTCTGTTTATAATGATGTTTCTTGCACTTAAGAGACTGTTCATATTCATATAAAATTGTAATCACAATTGTGGTTATTTTAAAATGATCACCTATTTTTGTAATTTTAAGGAATCCACATAAACATCTTTGTTGCATTTTTACATCCTGATGCTGACATTGTTTATATTCCAGCAGGTTCATGGTGATGCTGAGATGAAAGATGGGAGTTTCACTGAAACTCTTGCATCAGCTGCAGAGAAATCTGTAAATATATTGGGTAAGACTACTGACATTATGTTAAGCCTTCCCTCAAGTAAGCAAGACTTTATTAGTTTCAGTATAAAAATTAGAAACAATTTATGAGGGCAGTATTGGAGATGAGACATGCAAAAGTAAACTGTATTGGGGGGGTTAAAAGTCTACATTTTAAATCTCATTTTACAGCCTCCAATGTATACTTTTAATAGATAATGCTCTGAAGTGATAAGATTCTGGATTTGTGTCTCAACAGGTGAAGGGACGTCCCCAGGAGCTCCTGCTGCATCTGAGTTTGAACTCTTCGGTGAAGGACAGAAACCTCATCACGGTGAGGAAGATGAGAATAAGAACGAGCACAAGTCTGCAGCTATGAATAAAAAAGAGCAGCCAGGCTCCCAGCAGCCAGAGGCCCAGACTGTGTTAGAGTTGTCTTTCAATGAGGAGCACAGTTTGTCTGAGCTGCACAGAGCTGATGAGCAAAATATCTTCCAGTCAAGTCTTCTAGACGAGTCAAACGTGAAGGACAGACGTGAGGTTTCTAAAGTAACTGAAGTGGACAGGTCTGAGGGGTTTACTTTTGATGAAGATGAAACAATGGAAAATTCTTCGTATGGTGAAGAGTTGATTGAGCCTTCAACTGATGAGGAATTAAGGATTTGGAGATATCCTCAATGCAGGGCTGAAGAGTTTGTCACAGCAGGGGGAAAGCAAGAGGAAAGGGGATTAGAATCACCCAGAGAGGATGAGGAGAAGGGAGACGGCTCTACCATTGATCATAAACCTACTGATATTCAGGATGCAGAATTTAGTTTGACTCCCAAACAGCAGGAAGCTGAGAGACATAAATCTGAGAAAGAGAAACTTGAAATGGGAAGTAGTGCAGACAATACTGTGAAAGAGAAATCTGATTTAAACAGTAATCAGGGAAAAATAGAATTCTCCGAAGGCTGCTGTGAAGAAATGCTCCCCCAAAACGATGATGCATTTCAACAATCACAGAAGAGCCAAGCAGTCGGTGTAAAACATGAAGCTCAAGCTTTAGAAGAAACACAATCAGGGAACGCAGACCATGGGAGAAATGCTGAAGATGTAGCTCAGGCCTCAGTAAAACCTCAGATTTATGAAAGCGATGAAGCTCAAGGTTCGACAGAGATCCAGGCGTCGGCCTCACCTGAGATGGAAACCGATTCAGCAGAGGGAAGGCAGGATGTTGTAGACGAGCTGACAGCAGAAACTCACAAAGCAGAAAGCTCAAGGAAAGTCACTTTTATCCTGGAGCCCGAGCTGATCAATAGCTCAACTCTGACTGAGAGCGAAACATCAATGGAGTCCAAGACAGAGACGAGTCTGTCAGGTGAGACCAGCCTGATTTATGAGCACTCGGGCTTTAACAACAGCAGAACACAGGGATGAAGCACTGTATTGGTGAGATGGTAATACACTGGGCTCACTTTATTGTGCTCAATTAAACACACAAGGGGTGTTTCGATTTTGTTTTTACAGAAGAACGATTAAGGCCACGGTGCCACAATAAAAACTTTCCCTTCAGAAGTCTGAGAAACCGTCAAAATTCTGGGAATTTTTTTTATTTTCTCCACCGTGGCCTTAATCCACTTCTGTCTGTTTTACTTCCTTCTTTATTTCTTTTAAACTCTTATAATTCCTTACTATAATTCCTTATAATTTCCTACTACGTTGTTACAGAATTATGCAGCAAATGACACAAGATTACAAGCACAGTGTTGGTATTCTACAAATAAACTTGAAGTTATGGGAATTAGTTGCTCTTGAAAGAATTTCATTTTTGTTGTCATAGCTTGTCCAGAAAGAGATTTGATTTGGTGTTAAAATTTCTTCCCGCAGATGCTGGATTAAGCTCCCACGATGAGACCAACACATCTGAAATAATTGACAAGATGTTCGAGGACGTGCTGGAATATGCTGGAGAAGAAAAGGACCAACTTGATGAAGACCATGATAGTGGTATCGGTGTTTGCTCTGGGGTCAAGAACAAGATGGACCCAGATGGAGAGAAGGAGAGGTGTGAAAAGGAGGACGAGGAGCGTGATGACAGCAGAAACCTTGACAGCATCGGAGATGATCTGCTCACGTTTCCTGCAAGTGGCATCCTCTCTCCTCTCAGCAAGTCTGTTGAGGCTGCGGTCACCCCTCTGGTGAGAACTTTAAAAGAACCATTTAGAAACAAAGAAACTGTTTCCTGTTTATGTTTCGATAAATGGTTTTGTAATATCAGTGTCTGTGGCATCTTCCAACAGCGACTGGCAGCAACGCAGAAGTCTGATCCTCCATCTTTTCTCCTGACCCCAGAAGAAAGCAGCGCCCCTCCTGCTGAATCTGCTCCTCTGTACAGGTAGCAAAGGCAATGTTAATCCTTATTTTTAACTTATTAGGAAGAAAGTAAAGGGTTCAAACCAGTGAAAGAAAAAACATGTTTTGAAACAGTATAATTGGATTGCTGAATTTTCTTCCCAATTTTTACAACTTGGGCATTTATTGTACAGTTCAGCCAGGTGAAATGGTGACAATTATTTTATTTTTTCCACATTAACCTCTATAAAAGTTTCTTCACACTAAATATTGTCCAGTTGACTTCAGGACCATGCAATTACAAGAATGACAAAGCATCCTAGAAATGTTTGTTAGCTCTTAATTTTAACTCTATTGGAAAGAAAACCAACTAACAAATCTGACTGAAAATAAAGAAGTCTGTGTTTCTGCACCAGCAGGTGGGGCTGTGCAGCTTTAAAATCTGACAGATTATCCAGAAAGTAATATTTTTTGCATCCTATATTTATGCCATGATAGTTACTGTATTTATGTAAATAATGCCTTAGATTTTAGTTCTCATAATTAACTGTTTGCATGTCTTAAAAAACTTTGACTCTTTATTTTTACAGCTTTATGAGGATGTTACTCTTAGTCATTTTTGCCATATTGTTTATCACTTCATCTACAAAATAACCTCATGTTACCAGTTAAGTACTGATTACATTCAAATTATATAATAATCTAAAAAAAAAAAAAAGAACTTTCTCCAGTATTATCTAGTTTTGCACAGTTGACTTGTATGTTTATTGATGCAGATATCAGCAGAAGGTTAGGGTGCCGCGTAAATACTTAAAATATCTCAGTTTCTGCGTTCTTTCTGCATCATGAAGTGACTTGATATCTGTTCTGTTTGACAGTATTGATGCGTACCGCACACAAAGACAGAGTAAGCTGCCGACCGTTCAGAGCGTCACTCCTGCTGTTCAGAGACAGACTCCAGGGCAGACCAAACCTCAACCATCAGTCAACACCAAGGAGAGAATTGCGGTGAGAATCGGTTCAAGTTTTGGGGGAATGAATTTAATTTCACAGCAGATCAGTTTAGTAAAGTTAATGGCAAAGTCTCGGTATCTTGATCATCTTTTGTCCAATTAGGTTAAAATGGAAACTGTACTCTAACCAGGGTTTCTACACTTCCTGGAGAACGTCTGAAAAACAGAGATTTTACATGTGAAATTTGGAGAAATCGGCATAAACCCTGACAAAAGCTTTCACTGAACCTTTTCTCAGCGTTCACCTTCCTATGATGATGATGGGTGTTTTTGTTTTTCCAGGCTCTTAATGAAGAAGCATCAAAACTGCAGACTGTGATCAACCAGACGCTACAAGCTCTGAGCTGCTGTACTGACGAGGAACACGGGCGAGGCTCGCTGGAGGAGGCTGAAGCTGAGAAACTGCTGCTTGTCTCCTGTAAGAACACAATTGGGTCATAAACCGTCTCCACTGATTTAAAAAAAAAATCTCTTTCTTTATCAGCTTAGCAACTGTTGGTGACTTTAAACGGTCTCATTTGAGTTAGAAAATAAGAACAATGGCATTAATGCATAATTTATTTAACATAAGAAATGTTGTCTTGTAAGAAGTTCTAACTTTAGTTATTGCTGGCAGAAAAACATCAAAATGCTTGAGGGGAAAAAAGAAATCTTTCAATATTTCTCTAAAAGGCTCATGCTGTTTTTAAGTTTCAACACAAGTGATCATACACACTAAAGCAAAGATAGTTTGTTTTTCCCCAAGTTAAAACACTTCCCCAAACACTTAAAAAACACTTCAAGTTTTTGAGTATTCTTGTTAATAAAAAATAAAAATATTTTGCTTTTGCTTTGGCAAAGGGCAGGGCAGTGTTAGCTGTTTTTAAGGTTACACAAACAGGATTAAACCAGCCTTCCCAAAGTCTGGAACCAATCAAAGCTACAGTTTATATATTTCAAAGCATATTTATAGTGGGGCTTTGTTGTTTTTTGGTACATTATTGATAAATTCTGCTAGCACAGAACCTGAGGAGACTCCTGGCCCAGTTTTCTTTCCTGTTCTCCAGTCAGCTATCCATCCCGAGCCTGGTTCTGCTGCAGGTTTCTTCCTGTTAAAAGGGAGTCATTCCTTCTCTGTCGCCTCCATGCTTGTTCAGGATGGGGGATTTCAAATATTTTGATTTAACTGCTTGTTTTAGGTGAGAAACGCTCCGCCCTGCTGGCAGAGGTGGCCAGGCTGAGAGAGGAGAGGAGCTCGGAGTCTGAAGAAGCAACAAAGAAGGACACGGAGTACATTTCCCAGCAGCCCTGCAGAGGGACGCTCAGCATCACAAACATCCAGCTGCCTCTGAAGGTGGAATTTGTCTGCACATCGCAGAACCGCACGGGTACTTGAACAGATTTCGGGTTTAAAAATCGGGGACGAATTAAACAAATATGCTGATTGAAGTGCACATTTAAACTGTATTTGCTTTATGTACCCGTTTAGGTCGGCCAAGCCACTACTTCTTTGTTCTGATTCGCTACGGCCCGTGCAACATCATTGCCACGCCGCTGGCCACAGCAGCTGATGCTCAAAATGGAGATGCCATCTCCTTCCCAACATCTGTCACAATGTAAGCAACAATTCATCAGCTCTGCTGACATTGTTCTGTTTGTTTTCCTGTAGTTACATGCTGAGACTAAAATCAGATTTAGCTTTTCCTTTGTTTGGC
This sequence comes from Kryptolebias marmoratus, assembly GCF_001649575.2. NCBI lineage: Eukaryota > Metazoa > Chordata > Actinopteri > Cyprinodontiformes > Rivulidae > Kryptolebias > Kryptolebias marmoratus. Next base: position 24,057,468 of record NC_051440.1, on the reverse strand, counting down.
TGTTAAATGTTCATATCATATGTTTATTTTTCTGTTTTCATCACTTTTCAGGAAGGATATTCGCTCCTCTTTTGAGATTGATGTGGAAGTCTACAGCATGGTAAGACAAAATAATTGTGATTGGTTTTTAGTAGCTATGAGTTTAGGTAAAAATGTAGAATCTTGATTTGGTTGCAAGTTATCAATGGTAATTTACTTTTTAATAGTTTCTAATCTCTTTCTGTAAAAAAATGGAGAACTGTATTGCTGAACTACATATTGACAGTTCAGTCAGTTTAAAATCTTTTTGTCTTTTTTTGTGCTGCTTTAGTTTCTTATTTCATATTTTAATGTACATCACTTGGGTCAATGGCACAGAAAATGTGTTACATTACTGCCTGGCACATTTTGACTTAAAAGAGCAATGAAAACTGAAGTGTATTCTGCATTTCGGTTAGAGGAAGTCCAACTCGTTTGATTCTTCCACAGATACCCAGCATGCACAGCTGCAGAAACCGGTGCAGCTCTCATTAACACCCCTGTGGTTTATCTACGCTTTCAAGTCAAAAAATCTGCTGTGAATTCGGCCTCTTAGTTTAAGTTTACAAAGACAAAAAGTGCTGTACGGTTCCTGTGGACGTTCTTCATATAAACTGGTATAAAAAACACAAAATATGTCCAGAAAGATTAATTTTATCTTCAAGCTTGTAACAAATTGAACAAAACAAACTGTCTTTTTATAAAACAATATTTTTAAGTGATCCACTGTTTCTCTACATTTTTTCCGCACCTTTAAGGTTCATAGAAGCTCCTTTTAGTTATAAACAGCTCAGACTAAATTTCATTTTTGAGTCTGGGTTTGTTTGAATTGTATTATTTTCTCTTTTTGTTCCATTTAGTCTCACACCTCGGGGAGCAGCAGCAGCAGCACCACAGACCGGGCTTCCTCCAAGTCACGTGTAAGTGGTGTTTTTAAAAAATATATATATTTATTTATTTCTCTTTGGAAATTAAAAACTCAGTGAGTGTTTTTTATAAAACAGAGTAATGTAATACTGTCTCTTGACATATTCAGGTCACACCAAGAAAGCTTCTGAATACCATCACAGTGAGTATTCAGTTTTATTTTCTGCCTAAAAATCAAAATAAATGGCTTTTCTTTCTGGACCACCCTAACGGTTTCTTACGTTTTTGACAGAAATCCAGTAACACCTTGACATGTAAGTGCATTTTCTTTTAGTCAGTATCATAAATCTTTAATTTCTGCTGATCCGTAGACTCCGTTACCTCTCGTCTTGTCATGAGTTATCAGTCTGCACTTCTTCGTCTTTCAGGCTCCTCTTCTGCCAACGCTCGTCGCTCCAGTAACTTCTGTCTGGTCGGCTCCCACAAGATCACCTTGACCTCACTGGGGCGCAACAAGTTCCCCTTGGACAAGGTAATCATAATTAATGGTCTGTTACTGGTGTTTACAGGTGGACCATATATAAATTATTTTATTTTGGCAATTTAGGAACTTGAGCTTTTGTCTGCTAAGCACTGTGTTGTAAAATTAACCCAAATTAAGTGATTATAAACAGATTAATTTCTGTCAAATGGTTATTTTGCCAAGCTGAAGCCATCAACTACTGGACAATTAATACTTTAAGAGTATATCTATAAATACTTTTGTGAAAAACACAAATTGAGCAACAGTTCCAAGCTTCTCACTAACTTTTGCACATTTCTGCACAGTTTTTTTTTAAACACTGACGTAAGAGAAAGCACAGCACCACAGATATCACTTTTAATTTTTTTTTTTTTAGTCTACACACGGGTGGGCTCACTGATATAATGTCTCCCTCCCTCCCTGTCTCTTTCTTCCTTCTTCCACTCAGATGAAATTTGAAGGCAAAATCAGGAGGCTGCTGGGAGATGAATTTCAGGAGAAGGTTTCACTTTTTCACTGTTTGAAAAGAAAAAAAAGAAATCACCACTGTCACCGATTCACCTCTTAACATTTCTGTCTTCTTCTCTGCAACAACTAACCCTCTTCTTCATGTATCCAGGCATGCAAATTAAAATTACTGTCATATAATTTGTTTTATTAGTTAAAGTCTGTTTTTAGTTGTCATTCTTTAATGATGTCAACATCATGAATCATTGCACTGTTGACTTTTTTAGTCCTTAACTTGTGCCTATTGAAGGGCATGACTGAATCTGTGATCATATTCTACAGTTCCCCATTTGTCTGCCTTTTTTATTTCTTGCGTCATTCAGTCTACATTTATATTAACTCTGAGGGGGAAATCAGAGCATGGAAACATCATTTCACCTCTAAATCTGTAGAAATTTACTTCAGAATTTTGTTCAGTAATGTCTAGTCAGGAAATGAAAATATAAGCTCTTAAAAGTTGTAAGTTTGAACCTCTCATCTTCTTTGGCCCACAGGTGCCTTTTCTCTCGCCTCTAGAGGGCAACATCTACCTGAAACTGGACAGCGAAGGTCACTCCGATGTTCAGCACCAAGGCTTCCTGGTCCGTAATGTTGCTTTTTTTATTGCAAGAGGTTTGAAAGATGATTTCAGCACATATTTAGTAACAAAACTTGGCACAAACATTAAGAATGAACCTCCACAGATGTTTGCCTGTCAGAGTTATTACATCTATAACTAATTGTCATGATTTTATTATTTTTATATTACTGTTTTAAACAAGTCTTAGTATCTTAAAATCTAACTGAAAAAAAATAACTGCACTCCTGTAGCTGTTATCTGTGTCAGAAATTTTTTCTTAGTCATTGTATTTGTAAAAATTACTTTTTATTTAAAATTAAATGCAATAAATTTAGTTTTTGTTGTTCTGCTTCCAGACGATGTTTGAGTTGATTAGTGGATTTGGGGTGTGGAATCGCCAATACTTTGTTCTGGAGGGATGCAACATGTACTACTGGAACCACCCGAACGAAAAAGAGACCAAGGTCAAAACAAAATACAAGTTTTTAAAGAAAGTCACCTGGTTACTGTCGGGGGGTTTAATATAGATTTCTGTTTAACCTCTCAGGAAGCAGAAGGCAGCATCTCTCTGTCCAGGTTCCCCAGTCAGGGCGTCAGGCCTGTTAAGAGAGAGTTATGTGCTCGACCTTTCACCTTTGAGCTGGTGAGCGAGGTCGCACAGCTGGAGGGCCAAAACCAGCAACCACTGTCAAAGTAAGTTTATTGGAAACGTCCAACATCTCTGAAGATGAGGTTCAAATAACAAATCACCAGGCTTTTTGTTTTATTTTGTGTCATGTCATTTTTATCACCATATAACCCAGTGGTGTCACTATCCTGCTTGTTTTAGTTGTTTCTCTGCTTTGACACCTGATTTGAATCAATCAATCAAATTTTATTTGTATAGCACATTTCAGCAGCAAGGCATTTCAAGGTGCTTTACATAATTAAAAAACAAAATAAAAACAGCATGTGACATTGAATAAACAGTAAGACAGAGAAAAACATCGAAGACATCAAAAACCCGGACTCTAACCCTAATTTAACCATAAGCAACTCTAAACAGGTGGGTTTTAAGTTGAGATTTAAAGGCACCCAGTGTTTTAGCTGTTTTACAGTTTTCTGGAAGTTTGTTCCAAATTGAATTGAATGAATGAGTGATTCTGCAGAAAAACATCTAAAACATGCAGGACCCTCCAGGACCAGGACTGGATCCCACCGATGTAGACCATTTGGTTTTTCACACCAATTAACCTGTTTTTCTTTCAGCTGACTTTGCTCTGGAATCGTTTTCTATCATGCATGTTGACTTAAATCTGCCTTATTGAGACTTTTAACTGAATTGACCTTTTGCTGACCAAAAATCTCTTATTATTGGTTTTCACTGCACTGATAAATCAAAATGCCAGTTGTGGAAACATCTGTTTTAATATAGGATAAAATATGTTTGTGTTTAACACTTTACAGCTGATAAAACTAAACACCTGTGACATTTTCTTTGTGTTCAGGCCGAACGGTAACCTTAAAATTGATCTAAGTCTTGCACACACTTTGATGGAGGTTTTCATTTTTATTTTTTTCTTCAGGTGTTGGTTCTCAGCTGACACCAAGCAGGAGAGACTGGACTGGATGGAGAAGCTCAACCAAGCTCTCTTGGACTTCCACACCTGGAACCGACCCCAACCAGAAAGTCAGCTTTCAAACCCGTCCGGCAGTGGGAACCTGAGGGAGAGTATACTGTAACGCGTCACCTGAGACCCTCGGAGGCTTCCTGGGATCAGATTTTACCTGGCAGGTAGACGAGCTGGCGTCAGCGTTAAGACGACTCATCGTCTCATAAAGATCTATCTTTGGGAGATATCTATTATTATTTTTCTTATTATTATTATTTTCTTATTATTATTATATTTCTTTTAACCTGAATCTAATTATTATTGTTTCATTTTTATTTGTAAACTCGGTTGCCATTTTTAGTTTTATGTGATCAGATTTTTGTGAATCTGATTTTTATTTTAGATTTTTTTTTTCTTTCTCTTTTTGGCAATCAGCTGCTTTAGCCTTTAAAGGCAATATTTTGTCACTTTCAGAAGTTAAGGTGAAGTTTTTCTTGTAGCCTATAAACAGTTATCATAAGATGGACCTGTTTTTTGTTTTATTGCTTAAACATGAAAAATAAATATATATCAATGCACTAATAAACAAATCTCTAACTCTACTAAACTAAAGGTTGGAGTACATTTAAAAAGGCTGGAAACGGAATAAAAACCTGAAAAATATAGAACTAATCCTAACTATTAAGTATTTTCCCCTCATTTTTTATAAAAAAAGCTGATTTTGGACACAATTTACTCATTTGAAGTCAAGATGAGCACAAAAATCGGTCCCAGAACCGTTAATGGTTGTAGCTGCAGATGCATAAAGGGCCATAAATATGAAAATTCAGTTTTTTAAGGAAGGTAAAGTCTTTCTGGATGGAATGATGTCCAATAATTTACAAAATGAGCTTCAGCCCTGAAAATACATAAAAAATGCATCTTTCTTCTTCCTAAAGAAAATGCTTATTACAAAATAAATAATCAGCATTTGTCACTTGGGTTTAGCTGTTTTTTTTTTGTTTTTTTTTTCCCAGTGCCCTGAAGGGTTCACTGCTTACTGCACATGTATTTACAAATATAAACTAATTTTATGTGATGCAATGAACGGGATCATAGGTGAAGTTGAAACCAAATATGGTGAATGTAGTTACGTTGCTAAGGTTAAAGTGGTCTGTTTTCTCAGATTTCCACCTTATTAGTCTGTCATCTTGTTATAAAACGTGTGTATTTTCATTCTGTGCACTGAATGGAAGGCACCAATGAAATAAAGAGATTAAAACAACTTTTAAATTGCTGGAACTGACTGAAACAAAAGATAAACCCAGTTACCTCTGAACACTCGCGATTCTGTTTTCCTTCTCACGCGTAACCAGAGTTCAAGGTTTAAATACTTCCTATTTCCATGTTTTTCTTCTTTGTACTCCTAATTATCGTTCACATAATAAAGACTGTAAAATTACCATCTGCAAACACTTGGCTGCTGCACGTTCAGAGTGTGACAGGAAAGCTGCTCAGGTCAGGAATGTCATACAGGAAGTGGTCTAGAATTAGACTTCCTGTTCGTCCCGTAGCTCCTCTGGGCGGAGGAGCTGCTGGGTTTCAAGGTGATGACAGAGGCGAGGGGCGGGGTGGGGAGGGGAGGGTGTATTCTGCTTTCAGGACACCTTTTCCAGCCGGTGTTGGACGGAGCAACGCAGGCCTCGTCAGCAACTGGATGCCTCCAGTTTGTGGAGCAAAAACGTCAGGCGTCCAAACTGAAAAAGCAAGAAAATGCTTACCAAAGCTAAATATCTTTTCAAATTAACTTGATTAAAAGTCTTTCTTTAATGTAACTGCACTTTTTATTTCCCACAAAAGCTTTCAGGTTTGTTACCTGAAGATTTACAATAATATTAAAGCTGTTTCTACTCTTTTAAAGAGCTTTACTGAAGGCTTTTTCTATTCTCGTAGCTCAAACAGATTTTCACACTAATTTCAATCCAGATGAAATATCACTATAGGTTATTATATCAATACTGCTGAATTATTTTCAATTCTAACAGCATCTCCAGCAGACTATATCGCCTCACTACCGTAAAAGCTTCACAGCAGAGACCGCACAGCTGATATCATGTTCGGAGGTTCATAAATCAGTCTGCTCTGATGCTCGTTCGGTAATGTTATGCGTCTGCTGTTGATGTGAAGCTGCTGGTAAATGATTTATATCTGAAGCTCAAAACTTTTAGGAGCATCTCTGCAGCAGAGGAAACTCTTTGTCTTAATTTCAGGAGACAAAAGCTTTAAATTCTTGACAACTTCTTGCTTAATTTTAATTCTCTTTACTCAAAACAGCAGTGTTTGCCATAAAATGGTTAGTTGTAGCTGAATTCCGTTACTTCCCACTGGTTAACATTTGTCAGACTTTTCAAAAGAAAACTAGGATGTTTTTGAATCTGTTCAATAAATGCCTTGGAAGTCTGACCTAAAATGAGCAAAAATGCTTTTACCAGCAACTCCATACGAATAATATAAAAAAATAAGTTTTTAATCTATTTATAAAAGCTGCTATCAGTGATGCTGCTGCCACCATTTAGGAAACTTTACCATAAAATATGCAGTATTTGTTTGATATTTAACAATAATATAATTCAGATTATTCTATGCTTTAAATGTCTTTGTTTTGTTTCAAGCAGGAAAGGAACAAAACCTAAACCTTGAATGTTTGTTTTAAGTCTGTTTCACTGTTACAGCGATATGATGCTCTGTTCTGGATGATGCATGTGTTTAGTTTGAATGTGAGGCTATGATTTTTGTTTGCATCTTGCAGGATGGCCGTAAAAAACCAACCTTTATCTTGTTAGAGCTGCAGCAGGAGAGACGGAGCGTTCAGAAACAGACGGGGGAGGAAACACTCGGCTGCAGTGAGGCTGGCTGTCAGTGTGACGAGACTAGAGAACAGTAGGTCACTGGCCTCGTTGTCCTTATCAACGTGGTTCCACCCTGGCAGGAATACATTCTGCACAACATCCTGATGTGTCGGGCTCAGCTCTGTTCCTTACATGGTGCTGGAGGAAGTTTTTCCTGTGTGGCAACAACACAGGAGGTGACGCTGAGGAGGCTTGTTCTGGCAGAAATAAGAGATTTATAGACAGAAAAGAAGCAGCCAGGTTTGGGTGTATTATCCTGTACAAAAGTGGCTAAAAGTCCATTTTATTTGATCATTTTGACATGCCATTTACTACATATCTGTCACTTTTAAGTTGTATTTAATGGGTTATATGTTTTCCTCATAAGATAGAGGATTATTGGAAATCGATCAGCAGATATTTCAGACATATTCCTGATGTTCAGGGTTAATTTTATCAGAGAAAAACATCAATCTGTGCAGTTCTGTCTCATTACCAAATGAGGATAACTAGTTGAATAACTAATAATTGGGTGATGGATAGTTACATATGAGAAGAGCAGGGAAATAATCTGGGACGAATAGCTGATAAACCTTTATTTAATGATAATTAGGTGTTTCAAACTGCCTCCCATCATCGTTATCATTCAGGACCCGCCGTGCAACAAAACGTTTTGTGCCAACCTCTGTTAGACTCTTTAACCTCTGAGTTAGTATTAGCCAGGAACATTTTACTCTAACTATTTCATCTTCACCTTTTTACCCTTTTAAAGCCACACATTAATTGAGAGCCACTTCTTCACAATTTAAAGCAGTAAGAAAACAGAATTTTAAAAGCAGAATGGATTGCAGCGAAGGTGAACCCTCCTTCATGATTCATTAGTTATTGTGGTTTGGTTGCTGAATTTGAAGAGCACCCGTGGAAAAGCAGTTAAAGCTGCACGAGGAAGTGTTTGATGCCGCTCTGAAACCTAATGGGACCCACGTGTTTGTGCTGGCCCCGGCCCCGGCTCCGGAGCCACTCGGCACGCTCCTTGTTGTGTGTTTGAATAGGTTCAGGAAGCTCAGAGGCATAAACAGGGTTACAGGGACAAAGAGCTCGCCTGCTGCAGAGGATCTGTGTGTTTTTAATTTAAAATGTTGATTCTGCTTCAAATAAAGCATCTGGTGAAGTCATGAGGATCTCGGCTGGCAGAAAGATTTTGTGAAGTGCTTTCCTTAGTTTCCTACTCGTCACTTTCCCCATTTGTTATTGACTCCTGTGCATCCTCCCTCTTTAAAACAAGCTGTAGACTAATGACTTATACATTATACATAGTTTATTCCAGTAACTGGCTTCCTTTATGGGTGAGGACTCTTAGACTCTCATATGGTTCCTTGGAACATCAGGTCTACTCACTTCTTCTCCCTTTCCCTTCACCTCTTTGTGCCACTTTCTGGGTAGTTTTTCAGTGACAGTAATTTACAGTAATGTGTTTTTATTATTTTGAGCCCAATGTAAGAACATACAGGTGTCGTATGAGTTTAATGCAGCGCTGCTCGTTCAGAATCAAGGCTTTTCAGTTCTGGTTTTCTGCATCGTCCCTAATTTATTTAAATTCTTGCCGTATGTGATGAAATTCTTGCATTTTGAGCAGCTTTGCATGAAAAAAAGAAAAAATCAGTCTGTCAGAGTGATAAACCACTACCAATTTTTACATTTAAAACACTCACTCTCTTCTTATACTTAATCTGTCTTCAGCATTACAAAACTTTTCACTGACATGTTCCTGCAGAAGAAAATTACAGCCCTGAACGTGAAAATGTAAATAAAAACAGAATGCAACTAGAAGCACTCTGAGAGCGCAAACCTCCTCCAAAGCCACGGGGTGATTAAAAAACAGGATCCGGATCGTAATTTGGATCAGAACCAGAATTTAATCCATTGTTTGTTGAGACGACCTCAACATTTCCTGAACATTTAATTCAAATCAGTTTGTTAGTTTTTACCTGATCTTTGCTGACAGACAGACAAACAAACCAACGAACACAAACCGGAAACAGAAGGGTCACATGTAGGAGCAGGGACCTGGGACCTTGACCTTTGACCCCATGAACCTTGAAATCAACAGCGATCACCCTTGTCCCGTGAGGTGTCCAGCTGTGCAGATATCCAGCTGCAGAGTTAGAGCACGGGCTGACCTGTGACCCTGACCTTTGACCTTGAACTCTGACCGGATCACCACCAAACTCTAATCTCTTTTTCCTTGCACGATATTTGATGTCTCCTGAAAACGTCATGAAAATCCATTTATAACTTTTTGAGTAATCTTGTAAACAGACAGATGCTACTGGTGGAGGAAATGGTTTGCAAACCTCCTAAACTCATATTTTATTCAAAGTGGAACATAGTAAACATATGAAATCTTTTAACTAAGAAAGTACCATTTTTTAGGGAGAAAAAAAATAAGGTAATTCAATTTAATAATTCAATTATTTAATTAAACTAATTAGGTTAAGTGGAAACAAGTCAGTATGAGGACTGGTTATAAAAAGAGCATTTTAGAGAGGCTGGGCCGAGGTTCACCAGTCTAAAAAAGTGTCTAAAATTTAATAAGATCATCAAAAGATTCTAAAAATCTGGAGAAATCCCTGTGAACCTGTGATAATTATGCAAACTATTATTTATTTTGTGCTTTTTTTTTACATTTTTGCAGCATTTCAGTTGTTTCCAAAGCAGGTTTGTGAAAGTAACTTCTTCTAATAACATTTACCACCTTCTGCCCATGCCCTTGAATGCAACACATCCCCCCCCCCTTTCCCTTTCCCTCCCCCACCTCCATCCAACAGTATTCTCCTCCCTCTGTTTCCTGCCGGCCTCTCAGCAGAGGATGTGTCTGAGTGAGAGAGAGTGCTTGTGAGGGGGAAAGGGGGAAAAGCCGTCAGTAGAATGGATACGTGCCCTTTCTCCTCCACCCTTTCTTCTCCTTCCTCCTCTCCTCTGTCTCCTCTCCGGCTTTCTTCACCCTCCTCCGCCTGCGTTGTGCCCTGGGCTCCCTCAGTGTTGGCCCTTGGGGGAAAAGGAATCTCGCCAGGCGGACGGGCAGCTGAAAACTGAACTTCAATGTCAGCCGGGGACCAGAAGAATGGTGGTGACAAACCTAAAGGTAAACACACACACACAGTTTGCTTGTTGACAACATTTCTGAATGGTCAACACCCTTCTTCTGAAGTCTCTGAACAGCTGTAAACAAAGTAAATCTGGAGCTGCAGTGTTGCTTCTCTGAGAGAGAAATGAATGAGGTCTGCAGTGTCATCCCTGAAGAATCAGGTTAGGAGTCATGTATTGATCTGTGGCGTTTGATTTGCACACTGAACATCAGCACCATCCTCCCCTCAAAGCAGGTTAAATGTCTCCAGAGGACATTACAAACTCATCTCGTCTCCTTGAAGCTGTCCCTTCCTTCATATTCCAGGAACTTTTCCTTCTTTCACAGGCTCCTTGTCTGTAAATGGAGTTAGCTCAGTTGTTTCTGTTCAGTTTATAAAAAAACATAAACTTCAGATTATGTCTAATCAGTGTTATCAAAGTAAAGATCGTAAAAACTTTTCAACATTTTAGCACATGTAAAAGGACAGTGTTGTATTCCTGCATCCACTAATAAGCTACAGTTGGTGTTTTAGAGGCTGAAATATCAAATCAAACAATCATCAGATTAAATACTGGTGTTATAATAAACATCATAGTTGGTTTTAAAAGTGTTAACATCACATAATAGAACAACATACTCAGAAATACTGTTTCATAAGCAAACATTGTCACTAAATCAGTATTTTTATTCACTTAGTCTACATTTCTTTACCTCTGAGTTCAGTATACCTTCTTTTTTTAATGAAAGTATTCTAATTAACTGATTCTAAAGCATACATTAACCTGTCCACTTTGATCAAATCACCCCTAATTCTTCTATTCTCTAACATTAACCTTAGTTTCTTTAACCAAGCCTCTTAATACTTATACGCTTTTGACTTATAGCATGATAACCTGGCAGATGTAAAACCAGCAGCAACAACACAAATAAGAATGAACACATTCAGAACAAAAGATTTTTTTAGACAATCATTTTATCGTTTCAGTTGTAAGCCTCTACAAAAATCCAAACTGCTTTTCGAGCTTGAACTGTCTGCTTTTAGTCATCAGATATGACTCGTTTTGAATTATTAATGAACAACTCCAGTCGTTTGAAGAGGCCACCTCATCTTGCAGACATTTTGCATCAACTTTTGCATCTTTTGTGAGGGGGAAAAAAAGGTCTTTGAATGAATTGAGTCTTTGATGTAAAATCATTGTTGCCAGACCAGAAAGATGAAGGCAGCTTGGTCTCTGCGACACAACCAGACAAATAAACACGTGCAAACGGTGACACTTTGCTTCACCTGTTTCTTTTTTCCACTTCTTCTTTTAAATTTGATGGACTATTAAACAAACAGTCAGGTAAATCATAAGAAAAATGAACTTTAGTTGCAGCGTTGAACACTCTATGGGTCTTTCAGCATCAGTTCTGCTCTTTTTGTTGCCATCAGACTGTCTGTAATTTTCTGGCTCTGCTGGTTTCCATACCAACCCTCCTGCAGCATTATGGTGCGGTAATCAGTGAGTAACAGTCGTATTGTTCTCTGTGGGGTTTTGCTCCGAGCCGTATGCTGTTCCAGAGGTAGATTACATTACACTCATCTCTGTCTTGCATGTGGAGCTCAGTGGTTTATTGTTTTGCTGAGCTGCTTCAGCGTCAGATTTGGTCTAGTTAGGAGATGCCACAGTGTCCCATGACCTCTTATAAGACAGAGACAGGCCTGTTTGTGGAGTTAAGACGTCCAAACATCTGCACAAGGAGACTAGTGACACTGAAGACAAACTGTATTCTGATGTGCACCAAGTTTACGCCTCTCAGCCTGAACATCACTCTGCTGAGTCTCTTATCAGCACATTGTTTAATTAAGACTAATCAGGATAATTCAGATGTCATGTGACTCTGATGACTGCATGATGTCTCACTGCCTGACATCAGAAATGAGATCCTGCCCACCTGACCGAACAACAGAGCCTCTCTGCTCTCTTCTATAAAAAGATTAGGAAGCAGAAAAAATGTGTGACTCAGAGTCGTCAGCATATCTCCTTCCTAAAACATCAATATTCCTCCTGCTGCTCAGCATGCTCACAGTTCCCTCTCATTAATGACAGGTAGCTGCAAAAACTTCTGCTTTTTTACTCTTATTTGTGTTTATTTCCAGCTTTAGAGGGGCTACAGGGTGAACTACAACACAAGGCCTGTCTGTTTAGGATCTGTTTGTATTTATATTTCTCATAATTTAATATGGAAACATCTGTGAGTACATTTAATACTAAAAACAAAAATGTAATTATTTTTGGGGCAAGTTCCAAAGCATATTTCAGTTTTTTAGATTTATTTCTAGGAGGATGCATTAGGGTTGAATTAAATTAAATGTAAGGATCACAACAAATCTTAAAAAAAACTTCTGATAGTCAGTTTTGGTTCCTGCGTGTTCTTTTTTTCTGTGGTTTCTGTCTCACGTTTTTTGCACCTCACTTCTGAAAACTGGAATCTAATCAATAAGTGTAAAATCAAACAAGCTACTGGCATAAAATGTATCCACCCAATAACAGCATAAAGTTTAAAATCTTACAACGCTACTTACTGTTTTAGTTCCAACATGTCATCTAATTCTTTCATACATTTCCTGTAATTTGTTTTTTTTTTACATAAACCTCAACAATAACACTTCAATTTCAATAAGAAATAATGAGAAAACATTATTTTTTTTGCAGCCAAATGAGAAATAAATTAAAAACACATGAAATTACTGCATATTACACAATCATTCTTGAGAGATGACTTCCCAGCTGGGAACGAACCTCGGAGCACGGGAGGATTTGGTTTCTGCAAACATTATTTGGGAGCAGAGCTGCAGTTGCAACAAAAATAATGACATAACTTCACAAGGAAGAAAAATTAGCCCGTTCCAAGCGTTCTGTCATGAGAAAGGTTGTGTTCTCGGTTCAAAGAGTAATTTACTCTGAGATGTTTCTACAGCCGTGACATTTTAAAAGCGCTTATCCAACTGAGGCCTAATTTGTCCAATTATAATAAGAGTTTCCCACAAGAAAGCATCAAATATCATGATAAGTGTAGCTGATAAACAGAAACTAAACACCTCCGCAGAATTCTCTCTGTTTTTGTGTATTATATTCTGGTGGAGCATCACTGAAATATAATCCTGCAACTTTATCCTGATTTCATTTAGAAGATTCCAGCTGTGAGAATCTGGTTTATTAAACTAAAACCCTTGAATCATAAAATCAAAATATGATATTTTTTATGCATTTTCTCCTCAGGGCATCAGTGCCATGCTAGCAGTGAAATATGCTACATTAAAATCAGCACATGATCTGTGTTTTCCTGTCAGACTCGGCGTCAGAGGTTGCAGTATGGCCAGAGGTGGAGCGGGCGGAGCGTTTGGCCCGCGGCGCTGCCCTGAAGTGGGCGTCGGGTGTTTTCTGCCGCCCTGAACATCTGGAACGACTGGGCCAGTACAAGAAGAGGGAGAGCCAGAGGACCGCCTCGGTTCACACCAGACTGAAGGTGACACATGGATGCAGAAAAACGAGAAAAATTACATTTACCCTCAGAATGGAGTGTGGATGACTGCTGAAATTAGCTTAGGAGGCTGGAATTGGACTGTTAAAGCTAAAAGAAGCAGAAAGGTTATTAGAAGAAGCAAAGACGGGCTAAAGAAAGTCAACAAAATGCTAGCTGAAAACTAAATGTATTAAGAGGCTACTGAGAAGTAGCAACATAGTAGCATAAAAGACTATTTAAAATCAACAAAATGTTAGCTAAAAGTAGCAAAATGATAGTTAAAAGCTAAATGTAGCAAAAGATAAGCTAAATATCAGTTAAATACTGCCTAAATGTAGAAAATAACAGCTAAAAGTTCAAAGAGCAGAAGAGGAGCTAAAAGCTAAAAGCAACTGAATGGTAGCTATAAGAAATAGAGAAAATATGACAAAATAGATTTTGAAAGAACGAGAGTTTTGATGCATTTAAAGAGATTTTAATGTATCTTTAGGATTAAAATAATTGTACATAAAACTAAATAGTTTGAAAAGTAATAAAAAAATAAAATAAAAACAAGTCATAGCACCCATCTCCTGAATGAGCTGAATGTTTTGATGTTTGAACGGCTAAAAAAAAAGCAGAAGAGTGTGCAGAGGAGGTTGAAATGTAAGAAAAATAAAATACAAGAAAACGACCTGAATACTGAATCAGAGTTCAGACTTCTTCTGGTCTCATCTGTAAATCAGAGCATCGTGTGATCATCTGTTTGCAGTCTATGGTCCAGTCGTACCTGGAGGGGGTGGGCTGGGGTCTGGAGCAGCTTCGGGAGGCCAGAGCCGAGCTGAAGGAGGTGTCACACACTCTGAAGAAAGCAGGACTGGAGTCTGATGGAAACGCAGAGAGCCTGAAATCTCTGGAGAGGCTGAGGGAGGTGTCCGTCGCCAACCGTCAGCTCCTCGCCGCCGTCAGCAACCTGCCGAGACTTTACTCCGGTGAGAGGTCCATGCTCTTCAAAAACCCATTCGTTCACCTTACAGAACAATTCCTCTCACAATAACTGACACACTGTTCAATAACTGTGCAGAAAAATGCTGAATTCAGTCCAACTGAGTATGATTTAATCTGAAAGTTCCCAGTAAATGTTTATTATTCTGAACCTGACGAGCATCTGAATTTTCTTTCTTTAATCATAATTTAGCATAAAATATTCTGATCCTCTACCATCTGAAGCTGCTTTCCACCCCTTCCTCTGTGTAGTTCAGACGTTACTCCTGCATCAAGCCAACAGTTTTTAAGTTACATCATGTAAACCTCTGCAGTACCTAGCATGGTGTTGGAGACGGAGCGGCTGGTGGAGTCTCGGCGGCTCCTGGAGGCCCACGCCCGGCTGATGGATCTGGAGCGTTGGCAGGACGACATCCTCTGGCAGCTCCACGGGGCTGCCGGGACGACAGGAAGTGCTCTCAGCGCTGAGGACCAGGAGCTGGTGGCCAGATACTTCTCAGGAGTGGGGCAGCTGGTGGACGCCCTGGGTGAGGAGAGAAAAAACAACAAAACCACGATATTCAGCAATGTTTGAACAAACTATGTGACATAAATGGAAAATGAATGACTTTTTGTAAATCTTTGCAGAGCGCGTCATATTTTAGATTCTTATTTTGCCAGGAAATAGAAAACTCTAAAGACTTACAATCTCTTTTGTGAGATTGTCCTGACCGCAAATAGAAAGTGGCTGTGCAAAACTGTAAGTTTGTTTTTTTAAATTCTGGAACCGTGAGCAGCAGAAGACTCTGAATTTTGTATGTTTCTTGAGTTTTTTATGTAGAAGATACAAGAAGTTAAAAAGACCCTTCACTTCCAGTTTTTTAGAAAATAGTTTGAGGCTAAAACACAAGTGAAGGCTGTGGAAGCTTGGGTGTGTGCTCGCTGCATTTTCAAGGGATTTGAAAGAAAACTGTAACAGTGAGAGACACTGGGTGAAAGAAGACAAAAACTTTGACAAACAATTTGTAAATATATTAAAAAAAAACAGTTGTGGGAGTAAGAAGAGATTGTTTGCAAAGGTTTTGACATTTTCAGACACTTCAAAAGTTAGTGTGACATCAAAACTAAAGCTGTAATTGTGTAAAAACTGTAAAATATATCTAAATTTCATTTCAGACATGGAAAGTCCAACGTATGGGTTTTCTCATCTGCTTTGCCTAAATCCCATTGACCATCATTGTTTATTTTCTTGCAATATTTGGAGTATTTTGTCCACGCTGTTCGACATACAGCAACCAAAGGTCCCAGTCGAGCTGCACGTTTTGATGTGTAACTCGCATGTTTTATTCCATAGCTGTGCAATGAGATGCAAGATTAAAGTTTTTAATGGGTTAATATAAAAGGTGCTTCGATGCTTATACACACACTGTGCACAAATCAACACATGCAGTATGAATACACTCCTTATTTATAATTTCTGTCCAGGGAGCCTGATTTTCCTGTAATCTTTTAAAATGGTTTTGATCAACAGTTCTTTCTGAAGGGTTTTCATAGTTTTCTTGACATTTTTTTACAAAGAGGTTTTCTGCAACTAAAAAACAGAGAAATTTTTAAAGAACCCAACAAAGTTCATCATCAGGCCAAAGTTAAACCTCATCAGATGATAACAGCTGAGACCGAAGTTCGTTCCTGAAACTTGTTGCCTTCATTCTCATCATCCTCTCTAATCCTGCAGGGAAGGAGCTGTGGGCGGTGGTGAGCAGTGCTCTGGCTCTGGCCCGACAGAACCCCACACCGTTTGTGTCAGCCGTGAGGATAGTCGAGCGTGAGGAGGCCCTGGACCGAGCTCTGCTGGCGGAGAGGGGCGGGGCCGGAGGCAGCGGCAGACCCCTGCCTCCTGGGCGACCCCGCCGCTGGAGAACATCCTTCTTCCAGGTCAGCACCGCCTGATGAGGAGACGTCGCTGCTTTTAACAAACATCTACCTGTTTGTCTCAACCTTTTGCTCCTCCTCACCTCAGGTACTAGAGGAGGCCGTGTCGGCGAGATTTCGGAGCGTGTCCTACCTGCACACGCGAGGTCCGGGTCTGGCGGGTCACCTGTCTGCGCTGCAGCACGGCATCATGACTGACCTGACCACTGTACGCCACCTGCTGGAGCACTGCGTCCCGCCACACTACCAGCTGACTGCAGCCTACCTGAGGGCCAGCCACCGCTGCTTACACACTCACCTGGCTCAGGTCAGTCATGTCACCTGCACCACCTTTATCTGCGAGAAGCTGTCAGGTTCCTGTGATGTGCATGTTGTGGTTTACACCGTTTACTGCAGCCTTTTATTCACACTAGCTGTGAACAAACAACTAAAGGTGTTTTTAATAAGTTTTCAGCTTCACCATCCAGATCTAAAGGTTTTTTGTGTCCCAGGTTAGCAGCTGGGATCTGGAGAGCGGAGAAATATTCGCCGTGCTCAACTGGGTGCTGCACATCTACAACAGGTGAGACTCCTGACCTGCACCTTAAAGATGAGCTCTGTTTTATTCTGGAGTTCAACAGAAATCTGAAAATCTCACTTTTAATAAATCCAGCTTTTATTTAACTTTTTCTCACCCATATTTCCATCTTTTTCCTTTATCTTTACATATATTAGCTGAAGTTCATCTACTTTTTCTTTTGAAAAAGCGTCTAAAATGTTTTTTTGAGAAATATTCACAGCTATACTGATTATAAGTTTGAATTAAGTATTTTTGGTGTGCGTCAGTGCTGCAGGAGCTTTAAGACGACACAAGATGATTACAAGAAGAGAAGGAGTGGAAAACTGATTAGTTTTCTCTCAAGTTTATTACATTAATGTAGATTTTTGTATTTTTTCCCAATAAAAGAAACAATTTGAAAAGGAGATTGAATGTGAAAATAAAAAACTCTCTTTGTGTAAAATCTTTCTATAAGTCGCGGCTCAGGTACAAAGTTTACTGTTGCTTCATTACAGTAAATATTTCGAATAAAATGCAGACCTCCTGGACATTAAACAGCAACCAGTCTGAGTGTGATGGGCTTGTTTTGGCAGCCCAGATATGATGGGACACCCGGAGCTGGTCACCAACATCGAGAGAGCAGAACTGGGTCCACTCATCTCCGCCGAGGGTCTGGAGCTGCTGCAGAGCAAATACGTACAAAGTGTTCGGGTGAGTCGACCTGAAGCGTTTCTTCGAGTTTATCCAAAATCTAACCTGCGAGCTTCATTCCCATCATCGCGTTGGAAGCTCTGAACCGTCAAACCAAAGAAACGTTTGTAAGGCGTGCCGATTCTTGAGTGTGTGTCGCCGTTGTTGCTCCTGCAGAAGAGCGTTTCAGAGTGGATGCACAAAGCTCTGCAGGTGGAGCTGCAGGACTGGCAGAGGGACCAGGAGCCGGACACGGACCACGAGGGGTTCTACCAGACCGGCCTGCCCACCATCATCACACAGGTGAAGATCCTGCACTAACACACACACACACACACAGGGAGTCTGAAGGACGTGTGGCGCTCGAGGACAGTCACACTTTGATAAACTTATAGGTAACAGGTCAAAGGTCACCTTTGGTGCAGTGTATGTTTCAGTCACTTCAGTTTAGGTCGATTTCTGCTGTTTAACAAAAATCACCTCGGCTCCAGTTCTCCGTCCAGCATCCAGCATCAGTTCCTGCCTGATGCGCTCAGCCTGGAGGAGTCTGAGCAGATTTGATGATGTGGAATAAATGTTTTGTGTGTTTGTTGGCTGGTAGATGCTGGAGGAGAACGCTCGGGTCGCTCTGATGATCGGAGAATCCCTGCGAGACCAAACTATAAAGATGGGGCTGTATGAGATGGAGAACCTCTTAAACAGGTGGGAGATCATGTAGTTTTATTTAGATTCACGGCCCTAAAAGCACTCCGTGTGTAAAGCTTTCTTCTGTAATAAATAAATATAAATTTTGCTTTGACCTTCAGGTTTCGGGAAGCTCTGGTTGACTTTGGGAAAGAGCATCGCAGAGATCCAAACAACAACAAGTTCTACCTCCATTACCTGCTGGCTTCCATCAGCGACTGCATCATCCTCAAGTGAGATTCTGACAGGCTTCTGGTTCCAAAGGGTTCCCTGATCCATGCTGTGCATTTTTAATACTTTAAAGTGCTGTTAATGCACCTTAAGCATCCTGTTTTCTGGAAGCTTCCTTTCATTTGGGGCTGAAAGAAATGGCTATTTTCATTATTAAACACTCATTTATATGTTTTCTAATAGCGATTAAAAGTGTGATTGGATCATCCAACACTTGATGTCACACTTTTTTTCTTATCTGACATTCAGTAAAACCACCAGAGTTACACAACTAACCATTTCAGCAGTTTGACACCAAAATGGATAAAATATATATGTATATAAATATAGAGACAGTTCTGTGTCGCCTTGTGTCTGATGCAGAAAGTCCACAGAGACGCTGCAGCAGCAGCAGTCCTCCCAGTCTGCCGCTCAGTTCTCCCGGACTCCACCCAACCCTCTGGCAGCTCTGGACCGGGCGGTGCGCCGGGCGTGTCGTCTGGCGATGGACCAGCTGCTGCTGGACCTTAAGCCCTTCCTCCCGGGCCTGCTGACCCGACCCTGGCTGGTCCAGGGAGATCCCACCCCCAAACTCTGCAGCATCCTGGAGCGCCACCTGGAACTGTACGGCGGGGTTCGACCGCCCTGCAGGCAGGTCAGAGATTCCCTCTGCAGACGGACGTTTAGATCTGGTTTGACTGATTCACAGTCGTGTTGTTGTTATCTGTCTGAGACGTAGGAACCCCCCACTGTCTGCAGAGTCAAACTGGTTTTCTGTGTCTGCAGCGGCTGCAGGAGGAGGCCCAGTGGCTGATGGTGGTGGAGTACGTCAGGGCGCTGATGCAGAAGAAGCTGGTGTGTCGCAGCGCCGAGGACAGGAAGCAGCTCGCTCAGCGGATGCTGCAGGATGACCAGCTGTTCAGGGAAGTCCTCCACAGCCTGGTGAGGATATCATTACAAATATTTACTCATGCTGTCCTGATTCAAGTGATGAAATATAAACATTGCAAGAAAAAAATTCAGCAACAACAGCTCTTATGAAGTGATAATCCAAGCTTTAGGTTTAAATTGTTATTAACATGTAATAAATGAGGTCAGAAAAGACACCTGTAACACATACTTCTGTCACTGATAGGGGCTGGGTCTTGGAGATTGTGTCAAAATGGGTAAAATTATTAATACAGAGAAGTGGTTTTGATGCATCATTTTTTATTATAAATTGAAAAATGTCTGATTGGCCGTCACTTCCTTTTAATAATTTCATTCCAGTGATTTGATTAAACACCATCAAGTATTGAATAAAAACTTTAATATCTGCAGCTGCCATTTTTATTAAATCCACATGTCTGTGTGTGTGTGTGTGTGTGTGTCTGTCTGTCTGCAGGAAGGTGAGGGGTCAGTTCCTGAGGTGAATCCTTTGGCTTTACTCCCCGTCCTGGCTGACTTTATCCGACTCAAAGACCCCGGCATGCTCACTCTGGAAGTTTCTGGACTTGCAGCCAAATACCCCGACATCAGGTAACCATCAACTATACATAATTTAAAAATAAATAAATAAATAAATAAATAAAACATTGCAGCTGCCCAAACAAAATCCAGATCAGAACTTCTGATGCTGGATTAAACCTTAAAAGAATTGTGCAGAAACAGTTTTCTTTCAAAACTCAATAAACTGAAGCACAACAACATGAGAGACTAAAATCATACCTTATTTTAGCTTAATATTATTTTAATAAATAAAGTTACAGTTTAGTATTCATCTGCTGTTTTTTTCACCTCTTTAAAACCTGGTATTAAGTAAAAGCGGTAACTTTTCCATCGTGTCCATCCTTGTTTCTCCGACCCCCCAGCGAGGAGCATGTGACTGTGCTGATGGACATCCGCGGCGATGTCTCCAGGGACATCAGAGGGACCGTGCTGGACTTACTGGAGCAGAGCGCCCCCCCTCTTCCAGTCGGATACCGACCCATCTTCACTGACATCCTGGTGCCTGCATCCACCCTGGCCTTCTGTCTGCCAACAGCCAAGTGTGCGTGACTGCAGGGACTTGGACAAGTTTTACAGACCTGTTGATGGATGGTGTTCGAGTCCAGATGACTCGTCTTCATCAAAGCATCTCTAACATTATCTAAGACAGAGGACCAACCTGGAACTAAATTTATTCATTTTTTTCAGGGATTAAGTTGATGACTTGCTGGTTCAGGTCTAACTTCTGCTCAAAGTTTCTTTAATGTCCTTTTTTTGTGTTTCTCTTGCACCTATAAATTCCAGATTTATTTCTCTTTAGAGTTGATTTTAATATCACCTGCTCTTATCAGAGACCTTAATTTGTTTGAAGAATTTGTTTCCCACTCGTGTAAAAATTCACAAAGTTTAATAGACATTTGGAAACACTAACATGTACAAGCTTATCTGGGAAAGAAAAATCCACCAGGAGAATGTGAGTACCGGTAACTTTGGCTGCTAAATCTTTCATTTCTTACTTGCCTTTGAAGTCACTGTTTTTAAAGTATGCTTGTTTTATTTTCTCCTGTTTTATCTTGTTTAAACTGGATGCTTTTATCTTATGTGATAAATGTATTTATTATATTTATGTGAGTTTTCTGTTATTTTTTTGAATGATGTTGTATTTTGTATGTTTTTTGTCTTTTTTGTGAGTAATTCCTCAGATAAACACTGTAAACTTTGCTACTTGCTGAAATAAATTCTTTGCGAAGTAAATCTTCTTTATGGGACTCTAATAATAATCTGATAGATAGATAGATAGATAGATAGATAGATAGATAGATAGATAGATAGATAGATAGATAGATAGATAGATAACATGGTTTTGTCGCCCTCTAGTGGACACCTGAAGTCGTCAAACTTGCATCAACGATAACTAATGCTTCCTGTGGATGGTTACATTTGGTTTAAGATCTGTATCTATCCACAATTAGATAAAAACAATCGTGTATCCCATTTACAAACGCTTTGAATTATTTTTGGGATGATCAGTAAAAAATAGTTTAAAATCACATAACTAAACGCTATGGGGTTGTCGCCCTCTAGTGGACACAAAGAGAACCTGCATCTCGCTGATCAAACGTTAGCATGCTAACATTTCTTGTGTGAAATTTCAAAATAAAAGTATTTAGTTTTGAAAATACGCCAAAATTGAATTAAATTAGGAATAGAAATGTGAAAGCCTACATATATTTGTACACCTAGCTTTGATAGCAGTTAGACAAAGAAATTTTAAGTCGAAAATTAAAACGTTGATCTCCATTTTACGAGCTGAATCATTTTAGGTTGCCCTCTAGTGGCCAGATGGGTAAACTGCACGCAGGTTCGTCAAAGTTGCACTTCCTTTTGGCACTTTCAAAACAAATGTCATGATTTAAAAAAATATGTTTCGGTTAAAATGAGGCGTAAGAAAATCGGTTATTTTATTTACCAATTCCCGATCTTGCTCCCCATTTTCTAACAATCAGGCCTCCATGTTGCCAAAAGAAATAGATATAAAATTTGCGGCCGTTAGAGCAGTCACGTGACCAAAATAGTGTGACGTCAGCGGGCAATATGGCGGCCTTCATAGAGGCAACGTTGTGTCAGTAATCCTGCGAACTTTTAAGCCTCATCTGCAAATAGTCCTTTTTTTTCCCTTCAGTTCGGACACCCGAGCGGAAATGAAGACCTTCTGCGGGAGAGCGAACCCGACCACCGGAGCTTTGGACTGGGTGGAGGAGAGCGAGGAGTACGACTTCCACCAGGAGATAGCCAGGTACTTCCGGGCGGAGCGAGGCGGCGCAGAGAGCGACCCGGCCGGGGGAAGGACTGCAGCCAGGGGCTGCTGAGCGCTCCTATTACTCCACGACACAAACACTGAGTCAAACATGTTTCAGAGAAATATCACATATTTCTACTGAAAATAACTGTGGAAGCAGAACAAAAACATTCAAAAACACCTTAAATATTAACAGTAATCTTGATTTTGATCAGCTTAAACTTCTGAGATAAAACAGTAAATATTTATTCAACAAGTGTGATGTTTGCTTTCAGAAATTACTTTGGTAATTTTGCAAAAATGTCACCTGACTAAATACATTATGGTAATAAATCTGTGTAAATTAACATATAAATATGTAAACAAAGATTGTTGAGACGTGCTCAGAATTTAAACGTAAACACAACAGTGAGTAAAAAGTTGTAAATCTGATGAAAGATAATTTTTCCAAAATAATCAACATCAGGTTATTATTTACTACATCAGGTTTAGATTATATGCAATATATGGAAAATAAGGACCAAACGAGTAGAAACAGTCTTTTTAATTAAATGTTTTTATAAGTATAGAGGTTGCTATTGCATATTTTAAATTGTTGCATTTTATTAGATAGAAATAATAAATCAAGAAGATATAAGATGACAGCATTAAATATTGTCTTTTCTTTTAAATAAAAATAATAATGCCAAAACTGTTACTACATTGTGATCTTTTTTATTGTGTCCTAACTGAATAGTTGAGTTACTTTTATTATTCTCATTTACTGTTATTTTTTATTTCTAAAATAGAATTTAAAAAAGGCTAAATGTTGGTGTTTCTGTTTGGGTTTCAGGTCATGTTACGCTGATATGCTCCACGATGGTGACAGGGTGAGAACATCTCTGCTCTGTTTTAACTGAAGCTTTATTTGTTAGAAAGATGTTGTTTTGTTTACTTTGATAAATAAATTAATACAGTAGAGCTCAGCTTTTATCCCACTAAACACAACAGAGATTTAATTTATTGTGACAAATTAATTCAACAATCTTTATCATCTGAAAGCAACAACTGGCTGTGATCGTAAATTAGATTTTTAGGTTTTGATTTTCTCATTAAAAAGATCCAGATGTATCTTTAATCCATCAACTTTGTTCATATTTTCCACCAGAACTGAAAAGTTTGCTCCCTTTCAGAATGAGAAGTACAATCAGGGCATCCGGGCCGCTGTAGCTCGATTAAAAGCTCGAGGTGAGAGGGTGGTCGTCCTGGACATCGGAACCGGAACCGGCCTGCTGTCCATGATGGCCGTCACTGCCGGAGCGGACTTCTGCTATGCTGTGGAGGTACATAAAGACTCTGTGTGTGTGTGTGTGTCCAACTAACTTATAAATTAAACAAAAGTATTTCTTTAAAACTTTGAGTGCAGTAGAGAAAAAACTCACCAGTTTGATCTGATGACTGCTGCTAAAACACAAGTTGTTGAGGATTTAGTAAATGTTTTCTTAGGATTCTGTTTTCGACATGCAGCTAACCTTTACTTTCATTAATGCATGACTGTAATATAAAAATATAAATGTGGAAAACAGTAAAAAACAAACAAATCACAACTTCTGAACCTGAAACTGTGAGTAACAGTCCTGTTTTTATATCTGTTCAAAAAGTCACAAAATCTTCCACTTAAAAGTCAGAAAAACGCCTCAAATTCTGACATTTGAGAAAATGTTTGATGTTTTTACTGAGCTTTGTTTTATAAAATTAATCTTTATGATTGTTTTGGTTTTTTTCTCAGGTTTTTAAGCCTATGGCCGAAGCGGCTCAGAGCATCGTGAAGAAAAATGGCTTCTCTGACAAGATCAAGATAATTAACAAACACTCAACAGACGTGACGGTGGGACCAGGTCAGGGAGAAGCAACACACACACACACACACACGCACACAGTCAGTTATGAACACTATATTCAGGTTGTGTGGGGGATGTAACTTGTGGCTCTTTTCAGCAGATGGAGATATGCAGGAAAAGGCCAATCTGTTGATCACAGAGCTGTTTGACACGGAGCTGATCGGTGAAGGAGCTCTGCCCAGTTACGAGCACGCTCACCAAAACCTGGTCCAGGTTTGTGTTTTAATCCTGACCCTCTGCAGAAATTCATCCACTGCGTTCTCCCTGCTCCCAGCAGGTCTGAGGTGTTTGTTTCAGACAGGAAAACGAGACCTTCGGTACTCTGTTAGCCTTCAGGTTCCTTTAGTTTAGTTTAGTTTTAACTTTATATTGTTGTGTGTGTTGACTCTGTATTTTTCTGTTCACATGTTGTAAAGCACTTTGTATGGCCTTGTTGCTGAAAAGTGCTGTATAATTAAATCTGACTTGACTTGAAAACTGCAAACAGACAACTTATCGTGTTTAAAAGAAAGTGTTTGTCTGCAGATGGTGTCAGATCCTTTCAGGGTTTCAACATTTAATAAATGCATTAAAGATAAAATTTAAAGGAACCAGTTTGTGACTCTTTTTTGAAGTGATGAAGTGAGTGATGTACTTTGTGCTGACTGTGACTCTCCTCCTTACAGGAGGGCTGTGAGGCAGTCCCTCACCGGGCCACCGTCTACGCCCAGCTGGTGGAGTCGGAGCTGCTGTGGAGCTGGGCGCAGCTGCAGCCCGTGGAGGCGGAGGGGGCTCAACTGGTCCCGCCGCCCGCCATCGGCCGCTGTGCCGGGGCTCATTCAGTGTGTGACATCCAGCTGAGCCAGGTCTCCCCCGCCAGCTTCACCCCGCTGAGTCCTCTCTGCACCATGTTCAGGTGAAAAACAAAGCAGCAGCACGTCCCGCTCCACCCTTTTCTCCCTACGGTCGTTATTCACATCCCTCCACATCACTTCCAGCGTGGACTTCAGTAAACCAGTAAGCAGTGCCTTCCAGTCCCGCTCCGCCACGTTCGTGGCTCAGTCTGCAGGCCGGGCTCAGGTCGTCCTGTCCTGGTGGGACCTGGACATGGATCCCAGTGGAACCATCGTGTGCAGCATGGCCCCCAGCTGGACGTACCCACAGCCAGAGACGGCGCCGGTGAGTCACTGATCCGAGTGTCAGGACACAGCTGGTGTCTTTTACACGAAAACCTTCAACCTGATGAGCTGCAATATAGTTTACTCAACTATTTTAATCAGCTCCTTCAAGACACAGCTTTGACTTTTGGTGATTGTAATATTTATAGTTTTTTAAATATTTAACTTTTCTTGTTTCACTGAAATGAAAGGATATGTTTGATTTTAGCTTTTTTTAGTTTTTAGTTTTTGTTTTGCAAATATTAGCTTTTAGCTTCAGTTTTGCTCATTTTATCTCCGTCCTGCTTGTTTTAACTTTGACAGTTCAGTCATTTAGCTCTAATTGTTGTAGTTTTATTTAAACACGGCTGTGTGTTTCAGTGGCGGGATCACTGGATGCAGAGCGTTTACTTCCTGCCTGTTGAAATCCAGGTGGCTCAGGGAGACGAGCTCAGTCTGACGGTCTGCCATGATGACTACAGTCTCTGGTTCTGCCTGCAGTCTCACAGGTACGTTTTTATAATTGTGTTCGTTGGTCTCTTTCCTTTCTGCTCCCTTGTTGTTTAACTTGTGCTGATAGCTGGTCCACATCAGTTCAGCTGATCTTGTTCTGTATGTTGGTGTTTTAGTCAGCAGGAGGTGCAGTCTGCGTCTCCTCCCCCTCGGCCTTGCTGCACCTGCCAGGCTCACCTGGTTTGGACTCGGCCGCGTTTCGGTGAACTCAACGACAGGCGGCGTACGGAGAGCTACGTCGGCGCTCTTCGCAGCGTAAGTGAAGGTCGGCGTCACGGCTGCGTCTTTGTGATTGTGTTTATGTGATGGGTGTTGTTCTGTCCAGGTTCTGAGTGAGGACAGCGTGGGTGTCTCCGTCAGCGATGGAAGTCTGCTTCCTGTCTTCGCTCACATGCTGGGAGCCAAGAAGGTTCTCTGATTTTACACGCCGAGCGTTTACCAGCTGATAACCAACTCACTGACTCTGTAACTGATGTCTTTTTGTGCTCAGGTGTTCAGTTTGGAAAACTCCAGAATGTCTAAAGAAGTTATTGAGCAGGTAAATTTCATTCACTTTTAACTTTTTAAAACTAGAGAAGTTGCATTTTCTGTGAAAATGCACCGTAAATTCTGAGAGCTGAACGACTTCGCTGCAGTTTGCTGAAAAGTTGTTACTCGAACAAGCAGAACAGGAGCTAAAAGCTAAAATTAGCAAACCAATAGCTTAAGGGTAGTTATAGCAAAATTATAGCTAAAAGTTCAAATTAGCTTAACTGTAGATAAATGATAAAACCTTCAAAACTGAAGCTTAAAGCTAAATTTAGCAAAACAGCAGCTTGAGGCTAAATGTGGCAAAATCATCGCTATAAGCTAAAATAGGCGAAACTGTAGCTAAAAGCTACAGTTAGCAAGACGGCACCTTAAAGCTGGAAGAAGATAAAAATGGATCAAGTCTGTTTCTGAAGGCATTAAAGAGATCACAGTGTATTACTGCGGGGCAATTATTTTTGTAGATAAAAGGTAGAAATCTTGTAAAGCAGGTGGAGCTGCCTTTTAACTGATCCTGGTTTATCATCATTTTTAACTCTGATTTGGACCTAAATATGTCTTTAAATTGCAGCTGCTTAGGTAGATTTGAGAGGTTAACACATCACTGGATTCAGTTTTCAGACAGCTGTAGCTTTTAAAATCCAAATTACAAGTTAATGAAGATAAGACAGGCTTCCTCCTGAACTCTTAGAGATATCAGTTAAAGCCTTAAAACTGTTTAAAATCTGTGAAAGTTTTACTGCAGTTTGTTCAAATCCAGGTTTGATCAATCTGAGCAGGAACCTGGTCTAAATGAAGACTCTGATCTCCTTGCTGATTCAGAACCTTTTTCTCTCTGCAGGTGTTGGAAACAAACTCCCTGAGAGGAGGAGTTGAGCTGCTGGAGATCAGACCTGAGCAGCTGACCTGTCAAGATCTCGGAGGAGAACGGGTACCTTCACCTTTGTGTCTCCGCTGAGATAACTGATGCCAGAGCAGGGACATGGTTTTACCTTTCAGAGCAGATATGCATGCTGTGCAAAAGATTTAAACCACCCCTAATTACTTTAAACTTTATTTCCAAGGAGTAAACATCCTCTGAGTTCAGGAGTCTTTTTATCCCTGAATGATTCAAAGGTCAAAGTTAAGTAGATTAAAAACCAAAACAAAGATTCCTCTGAAATTGGTCAGAGATTGGACTGAAAGTTTGACACACATTTATGTTTAAATGTGAAGCCTAACGTTTACATCAATTGTATCTAAAAATAAGAAGCCTGTAAATGAATTTCACCATCTTTTCCAGATTTCTGTGCTCATGGGGGAGCCGTTCTTCAGCTCCAGCCTCCTGCCGTGGCACTCCCTGTTTTTCTGGTACTGTCGCAGCGCCTTGGCGGGACTTCTGCAGCCCAACGCCACCATCCTGCCCTGCTCCGCCTCGCTGCACATGGTGGCCGTGGAGTTCCAGGTCAGATCATCGTTAGCAGCTTGAATCAAGTGCTGCGTTTGTATTTTGAAGATGGATTGTTTTGATACCGACATGATGGGATCAGTAGAAGCTTGTTGTGGGGAAAAAATCAATTTCCAGGCACTGTTAGATAAAATCACTCAAACAGTTTTATTTATGTATGGTGCACGACATACAGAGAGCCTTAAAGACAATTAACAGCTCCGAATCAAAGCTCTACCTCCAGAGTCCACACTGGAGCTTATATCTAAGATACTGGAATGTTGGAAGGCGATGAGGAGCGAGGGGAAACGAGGTCAGTCTGGTTCCCATGAAGAGTCATTTGGTGAAAACTCGTAGGCCTTGGAATTCAGACATAACAAAGTCAGGTGTTTCCATCACAGCGGGAAGCAGCGAGATCAAATGTAAATGCAGGACGAAACGAGCAGCAAGCAGCATCCATGTTCTCTTCTGTAAACACGGCGTGCTCCGTCTGACGTCTTTTTCTGCACATGTGGGTCGCTTCAGGGCCGCAGACCGTTCACACCGAGGTCTGATGGAGGTCACGTTTGAATTATAATACGAACGACCACACAAAAAAAAAAAACATTAGGAACTGAGGGTTAAGACCTGCAGTGTGAACGTTTTCTAATCAATCTAATAATCTTTCTACAATACATACATTTCAACAGTCCTAATATATTTTTATAGCTTTTATAATATATATCATCCCTGACTTCCTCATTCTGTTGACTTTTTACACAGCAGGAAAATTAAAGCATTTCTGCTTCAAAATGCCAAGGTTCTCGTGTTATTTTATACAAAGATTTCAAACTAATGATTGTTTTTGTCTGTACTGTGGGCTTGTTAGGATTTGTGGAGGATAAGGGCTCCGTGTGGAACATGTGAGGGCTTTGATGTCACCCCCATGGATGAAATGATCCAGGTAACAGTTTAAAATACTTTTATGTCTGCAAAGAAAAGTTTACAGCCGGTGAAATCTCCTTTTGTGGTCCTGTTGTGGTATTTATTTGTTTGATCAGTTTATTTTGAACTTTAAAAATGGAAAAAAAGAGAAAATTATACATACAGTACATTCATGTATAATAATTCAAACTACACCCAAAATATACATTTTAAAATGAGTCATCCTGAGTAAAAAGGAGCATAAAATTAAAGAAAAAGTTTGTTAAAAACCAACAACCACAGTCTGTGAGGAGTCGCTTCAGCCGAACCTCCAGGAGTCGGAGACGAGTCCAGACTTTGACTTGAAAAGTTTTGCGTCTCCTCAGCGGTCTCTGGATTTCCGCGAGTCCCGTGAAGCAGAGCCACACCCCCTCTGGGAGTACCCGTGTCGAGCGCTCACTCAGTCCGCCGCCGTCATGACCTTTGACTTCACACAGTGTGTCCCTCAACAGCCAATCAGCAGCCAGGGCTCGCTGCCTTTCATAAGGTACATTACCTCTGATGTGGTCCAAATTTTATGCTTTTTTTTGTTGAAGTTATGCGAGTTCAGGACTGGATGTGTTGCCTTCTTTGATTGTTTTCTTAATTATGAAACCAGACTTTATAGTTTAATTTCCCTTTTCATTTAAATAAAAAAGCTAAGTGGTGTGTTTTCAGAAAAGAAAGGTTGTTTCCAAACAGTATTTGTTTTTTTGTATTTAAATGATCCATTCAACTTAATGTTTTGTTATTTTCTGTTACATTTAACCCTTTATAATACAAAGTCCTTATAAGGAGATATTATTTATCCTCCCTCAAAATGGCGCTTGTGTTGAACAGATGTCAGTCAGTGTCAGTGGTTTTAATTTCCTGTTTCAGGAGCGGTCGTTGCCACGGCGTCGCCTTATGGATGGAAATCCATCTAACTGATGACATCACCGTCAGCGCGGGTTTGACTCAGCCAATCAGTGAGCAGGTATCAGCCTTCATTCAGGGATATTTCTGTTTGTAACATCATCAACCCCGTCAGACTTAGAATTGGTTCAGCAACAATAAAAACCCATTTTTCCATTACAGAAACATGTTTTCTTATCTTGAAGTCTTTAAATCAGGTTAAGCGCAGAATAAAATGGATCGAGTGGTTCCTGCTCCCAGCTGACAATTTATTCAGTTATTCTACAGTGTGGTTTAGTTTATTTCAGATAGCAGGTTACATTATTATATTATTTTAATGCAGTTGTTGTTTGAAGGAAATATAGTGTAATCCAAACCAGAAATCAAGAGATTTAAAAGCAGAGTTCGGATTTTCAGTCCTTGTACTTTTTATTTTAATGAGGTTTAATTTGTGGCAAGTAATTTAGAGGAGAATGTGTTCTTGCTAAACTGGTAAAAACTCCACTAATTAAGTTGATAAATGTAAATAATATCTGAAGTGTTGAGTAGAAGTTAGAAATTAGAGTTGTATAGTCTTTCTGTATAAAGTCTTTGTTTTTATTTATTTATCTGGTGTCAGATTTAAGTTTGCTGATGTGTTTTTCCTGCAGGGCGACTGCGTTTGGACTCGACACAGGAAGCAGGGAGTTTATTTCTTCAGCTCGCCGTGGGAGAGTTCAGGTGACGGCCGGACTGCGGTTTCTTACAGGTTCACCTTCGAACCCGGTTTAGGAGACGTTAACATGGACTTCAGCGTCACGAGTCAGTGATGTACATCCGACGTTTACATCACCTCAGTTTGTGTTTTAGTGGATATTTAAGACGTGATTATTCTCATTGTTGCTACAGTGACTGAAGTTATTTGCCTTTTTATGAAACATCTGAAAACATCTTAAATGAGAGTTTCCTGAATGAACCAAACATCACGGTGGTGTTTCATATTTATTTAGACTTAGTTGATTTATTTTTTTTAGTTGATGTGATGAAATAATTCCAGTTTAAATAGTTCAGGTGTGTTTCTGGTTAATCTCTGTTACAGTTCAGTTTGTCACACTGACTTTGCACAAAATGACTGAAGCAACAAGCTGGAACCTTTTGCAGCTTTGGAAGAATCATGTTTTATACGTCAACATTTGAAATATTTTTGTCGACTTAAAAAGAATAATCCTTAGTCCTTGGAACAACCGGTTTGTTTACTGCCTCTGGTGTCTCCATCTGGCTGATTTATTAATCACACAGCATTTTGCTCAAACGCCTGAATTAGTATTTGGGGATTTGTTAAAATGGCTAAATAATTCTATTACGTTACCCTTGAGTAGCTGCAAACGGTAAATTATATTAAAATCAGTTAAAGACATTTCGACACGCTGAGTGAAATAATTCAGACATTTAAACATAATCTGGTCTTAGTTTATTTTTATGAAACGGAACACAAGGTGAAAAGATTACTTTGTCCTCATATACGTATAAATATGCTTCATTTGAACAGTTCAAGTGCTGCTTTCTGCATCCCTAAAATGTCCTGACTTTATGCTGCAACAATGCCAGTGTTCGTTTGTAAAAAGGACCTAAAATCCCAAAAGAGAAGGAAAAAAAAATTCTGTAAAGGTTCGATGGGACGATGGATATGTTGTCACGTTATGAGACCATCGCTCATTTATTTTTAGTTTGCAAAAGTTTCCTACATCAAAAAACAGGACATCACTTCCTGATCCGGTGGCCAAATGCATATAGATGTTGACCGTAAGTCACACTGTAATTTATGAATTGGGAACTCAAAAGAAACCTTTTTGCTGTCGATGCACGAGAGCATCAGGAGGAAATGCGATGCCGTCTTGGTGGATGGAAAAAGGAAGGAATGTAATGTCTCGAAGCTGCGAAACCTTTTAGTTTCAAGCATCTGTCAGCGTGTTGTTGTCCAGAACGATCTTCTCTCCTGGTTTGAACGCTGGCATCCCCAGGTACGGGCAGCTGGCACATCGGAAGGCGTCGCCGAGGTAACACTGCCGCAAAGGAACGGACAATCATTTAAATCAGGAATCTGTTCGGATCTAAAAGCAGCTGTGAAAACGAGAGCTGCAGTTTGTCTCCCACTCGTACTCACACTTCCACATGCAGATTTTGGTAGGTTGGCTTTCTGTTTTTCTTGACTCTCCTGCTCCAACTCTTCAGCGAGTCCACACGTGCTGCGCAAACACACAACACGGATGAGGTCAGTTTAAAAGGTTAATTAAGGGAAAAGTTGCATGTGAGGTAGATTAAAACCTAAAACCAACACTTCAACTGAAAGTTAAAGAATTCAGTGGAGTCTCTGAAATTTAAATCTGAAGTATCAAGGATCAAAGAAGAGATAAAACATCTAAACCTAATCCAAAATTCCTGCAGGGTTTTAAAAAGTCTTAAAAATCTCAGTTTTAGGCCTTTAAAAAGTCTTAAATATGTCTAAGTTTTCAATTTTAGGTCTTGAATTTGTATGTTTGTTTATTCTTTGCTTTATCCATTAACTTTTTTAATGCATTTCTTGTTTTGTGTGTTGAAGTTCAGTCTGAGGATTTCAGATGTTTTTAGAAAGATAAAACTCCCATCATGCATCAGTCTGGGTGCTCTGCTCCTGGAACTGCTTGGTTGTAGTTTTTTTGTATGATTAGGATTGAATTTGAATGAGAGGTAATAAAATGTGTTACTTTACTGTGACTTGTTTCTCTAAATTCATGTTGGTGTTAAATTTGATCAGTATGATCTGTAAAAAGTCCTAAATTTACCTGAAACTTGCAGAAACCCTGTATGAAAACAAAGGTTTGCTGAACTCACCAGTTCTTGCAGGCTTTTTTCTTCTTGGCACCTCCTTCCCCGCAGCTTGGAGCTTTCAGAGAAGCTGGATCTGGTTTCTTTAAATCGTCTTCATCAAGCAGAGTGTCGGAGTCCAACAAATCCTTCAGGAACAAGAGCACGACTGACATGAGCAGGATCAGAAGAACCGAGCCACGGCAGTTTATTAAACTTTAACTGGAACCTTTAACCAATAATAATGCAGTCTAATGCATCAGTGCTTTAAAAGAAATGAGGTTAAAACCAGAAAGATGTTTCTGTGGTTCTGTTAATTTGCACCATTTTCAATTCAGGTTTTTATTTAATGTCAGAAACTCCCCTTTTTAAATAACTGTTCTGTGTTTATTAAACAGTCAAGGCGAATGCTCTGATTTTAACTACAGTCACAAGTAAAATGATTAGTTGGAGAGGAGTTTAGAAGTCACAGAGAGTCATAAATGTTTTCAACAATGTACAAATGCATGCATGCTGTGGCTAAAGCATATTTTCCAGGGTACGTGCACGCAGATACAACTCAGCAAAGGTGGCTTTTGTGGTTAAAATTAAAGGAAAGGAGAATGAAATGCATTTGTCAGCATCAGGTGCTTAAAAAAGCAGGAGCACACAGATATGTATATGTTTAGAAGAGCTGTGTATTATTATTATGTTATTTCTCACTGACTGCAAACAGTAACAAACTAAATGCTTCAAAAGAAATATTAACTTTCTCTATGAAGAAGCTGAATTGAAAGTGATCCTCTCTCAAAGACAAACATCAAAACAACAAAAGAGGCAGGTGCTCTCTTCACATGAATCAAATGTAGTCTGGACTCACCACATCATCATCATTCATGTCGTTGGCTGACAGCGTCCACATTTTCACTGTGTTGGGATCCAGAGCCGGTTTATCTGCTGAGAACACAGATTTTACTCAATATTACCAGGAAACTGAACTCAAACTGTTTCAGGGGAAAAAGCACACATCTTTATGTACATCAACAGAAAAATTAGCGAAGTAACACTTTATGTTTGCAGGAAGGAGACGGTGGTGTGCTCTAGAAAGTGAAATTAAAGCTGTTTTTTTCTCAAAGAAATACAGTATGAACCATGAACTACCACTGATTGAATTTTGTTATGAATCCCACTTTTCTGTACTCAATAGTGACTTGAGATCAGATCGGTTCAGTGGCAGATGCAGAGTATTCTCCCTAAATTTAAAGCTTGTAAACTAAATTTTAGTCTGAAAAAGAAGATCTTTAAATTGTGTTATCGAACCCACCTGGCTTCGGCGTCTTCTTCCCGAGCGACAGTTTGATCTGGCTGGACGATCCCACCTCGTAGTTGGGTTTGGAGGCAGATATGCGCACTCGGGACGGAGTGCTTCCTTGGTAACCAGTTGCTTCTCTGAAGGTGCTCAACACCTCAGGACTGAGCTCCATTTTACTGACCTAAAAGCAAAAAGACCAGCAAACGTAAGAGGAGACTTTTTAAACTGGGATGTATCTGGTGATGATATCTACAGTTTATTTATAATGACACAAGAATGCACTTTTAATAATAAACGCTGAATAAACAAACATAGGAGCAAAGGGACATGTCAAATATAAACAGAAACATTCAGACACACCAATAATTTTCAAATGTTTATCTAAATATTTTAATTTCATTAAATGATGACGTACATCCCTGCAATGATTCTCACTCATGAAACTCTCCGATTTCATCAGAGGATAATAAATTACACATTCACTGAATTATCGATTTCCAGTCCGAATAGTTTCACTCACCTCTGTTACTGACATGAAGCCAGACAACTTCAGCGTTGACATGAGTTTCTCAGCAGTTTTAACACTCTGTGCTTCTGTATCTGTGTCGCAGACAGAAAACAAACACAGCACAACACATCACAACTCCATCTTAAAACACGAGCTCCAAAGAGCTTTTTCAGATAGTAACAACTGTCATTTAGATTTAATAAAAGGTATAACAGCAATGACGTTTTAACTTGACACACTATCCCATTTTGTTTTCTGTAAAATCAGTTTGGGAAAAAGCAGATAATTCCAAAGAATCACTCAGTAGGTGATTAAATAAAAAACACGCCTTCAGAGTAACACGCAAGTCAGTTCAGTTAATCAGATGAATGAAGCAGTTTCTGCAGACGGTATTTCTGAGACATCCTAAGAAAGCTCAGAGTAAAACCTCTTTGTGTTTTTGAAGGAGTGAGCTGAGAGGGTTTTTGGGCATTTGAAGAATTTACTGAAGCGATTATACGTCTAACTCAACCTGAGAGGGCCTTGTGTTATTTTAGAAGATGCTTTATGAGCCAGACATGGGACACAAAAACAAGCTGAGAGGAGTTCTGCTTCTTACTTGTAACTGGTTCATCAAGGATCAGCCTGCCACCGGGTTTGAGCACTCTGACCATCTCTGCTAAAGAGTCCGAACTGTGGATGAAGGAGCTGTCAGCCAGAAGGCAGGAGAGCACCCAGTCAAAGGAGGACGCTGCATGAGAAGCTGGAGAAAGAACAAGCAAGAAGAACTGTGATGGGACTTTCTACGGATGCCTTCTAGGTTCTAATGAATGTCAGACTGCGGACGTTTCTTTTTTTCATCCAGAATCTAGATACTATTTGTTAAAACTGTAACTTGTAGCAGTGTAAATTGCACTTAAAGACTTGATATCCTTCCTGAAATTTAGGGTGCAGTTTAAATATATTACCTGTTTTAACAGATAATGTCTTATGCTGAACCTTTTCTTTCACTTCTACCCGAGTTTTAAAAAAAATAAATCAGTTTTTCTTACAAGACCGGTCATATATATATACATACATATATCTAAACCAAGTCTGACTTAAAACCAGACAGGGAGTAACTCACAGAGCAAGAGTCTCTCCATGTTCTCCACGGCCACTTTTCCATCGGCACCAACAACAGAACCCAGTTCCTCTGCAAATTGTTTCAAAGCTTCTGGCGTGGACGGCTGAGCCCACACCAACAGCACCTTGTCTCCTGCTCTGACACCGAGGTCCGCCATGATGTCCTGAAGAAAGATCAAACGCAACTGTTAAAATCTTCAGATCTATAAAACACGTAGACTAGTTAAAGAATTCAGTGGAATCTTAACAATAACTACGACTATAAAAATAATGTAGTGTTAAACCACTTTAATGACTCACTCACAACAACCTGAGTCCAACAACTTTGAGGAAAATTAGTTTATAAAGCTTTCCAGCACTGTTGGATCAAATTCTTAGATGTTTTGGACATGACTGAACTGTATGTGCAAGTCCAGACAGCTGTTACCGTGTTCATAATGCTGCAGATCCTTTAATTATAACATTTTAACAATGCTAAATAAACACAAAGGTAGGCAGCATTTATGTATCGACAAAATACAAATGCTGGGAGAGGAAATAACACATTTGATCCGATTCTGACTCCGTCAACAACGTAAGCAAAGGTGAAACTGGCTCACACTTTACCAAAAAAACATGGATAAACATTAGTGTCTTAAAGGTTATAAGAACATATTTAAAAGCCACAATTTAAATGACAGCAGACAGTAAACAATCTATCAGCACCTGCTCTCTTTAGGCTGTAAAATAAAAATATAAAGACGGTCAATAATGCTTGAATTCGGATCATAAATTTGTTGATTATAGAACAAATACATGATAACACATAACAGGTTTAAGTTTATTTGGGTTGAGCTCTTCAAGTTTTACACTCTTAATCACCTTCTTCATAAATCAACTTTTAAAAAGATTACAGCACAAGCTGGTTAAAATTACAGCTGATAAAAAGGTAGATGCAAACTGTAAACAAAAGATCAGAAATCTATACCTAAGTGACCAGTAGGGTTTAGAAAACAACATCTGGGACACGAATAAAACCTAAAAAAAACCCAGGATATTATTGGAAACACGTTGAATGATAAATGCAGCCAATTGAATGCACCTGGCCACAGTTTGTAGCCACGGCAAAGAGTTTATTGTCAATTAAGTATTTCTGTGTTTTCATCAGCCTTGTAAAAAAAACTGACATAACTAAACTTGCGTAAACAAAACAGTAATATAAATACACTGAAGAATAACACGGGAGGAACACAGGTTGTTTCTCTGTTTGATATCCGTTCAATTAAACTCATTATTAAAAAGACTTTACGGGTAAAAGCGCAACCATTATTGTTGAGGGGTGTTACGTCGTAACAAGGGGTTATGCAGTCTTTGGGGGAAAAAAGCTAAAAGTGACGCAGTTGTAACCGTTAGCGACACTTTTTATGCCTTTAAACAAGTTGTTTACAGCATAAAACCTTGGTAAACAACTACAAGTAAGCACAAATAGACACAAGTTGGCACATTAATATTACAAAATCCATCTGAAGAGCTATATAGCTTAAATAAAACATTTCAAGTCATTGTTCTAAATGACTCACCTGTCCTGCTGGTGGTTGAAAAGTCACGTAGGCAAATGTAAAGAAAATTTCCGGTTTATGTATTTCAAAATAAAATCTTTTGGAATATGTCGCACCGTCTGGGAAATTCAATATATGCTATAAAACTCTGGATAATGTAGCGGGATAATGTTTTAATCTTAATACGTGAGTACTCGAGGAAGAAAAAGTGTTTTGTCGACGTAGAGTAATTTTAGATGTGATAGTTGTAACCTTAGACTTTTGTTTTGAAGTCTTGAGTTATTTTAGCAAACTTAACTTCCGTTATGTAATCGTCGC
Source organism: Kryptolebias marmoratus (assembly GCF_001649575.2). NCBI lineage: Eukaryota > Metazoa > Chordata > Actinopteri > Cyprinodontiformes > Rivulidae > Kryptolebias > Kryptolebias marmoratus. The sequence goes on along the minus strand of NC_051440.1, from coordinate 24,020,214 downwards.
AGTAAAGTGACGCAACCGTGAAGTCAGGAGCTAAATATGGCGGCGCTTCTGAGAGGACTGCGGGCTGGAAGGGTCCTCCGAGGGCTGAGCAGCGGTATTACAAGCTTTTTGTTTTGTTGTTGTTTGGTCTTAACACTAAACATTCAGTGTAAAAGAAAGAAAAAAAACAACTTCAAATGTTTGCGATTTTTTCGGTTTTGGGTGTCACAGTTTGGAAATGACCCAGAGTTCAAGTTAGCTAACTCTGCCAAAGGTGATCATGAAGGACAAAATTAATTTAAATAGGGTGGTTGTAGCATCACAAACTAAATTATTAGGACAATAAACTAATCATTAAAGCGATAAAGTCTTGCAGACGTATATTTTAAGACATGCAAAGTGGTGTAAACACGCAAGTTCCTGCAGCTGTGGAGCGTCAGATTATGTGCAGTTATGTGTTGTGCTAAGTCGGCTATATTTAGCTTACTTTAGTTTTACTGCATGATGAGAAGCTTTACAGTCAACAAAAAAGATGCAAACCTACAACACATTATACTACTGTATTCTTGTGTTATTTTTAATTTAAATGCCAATTTAATTCAATTTATTTGTGTTAATATTGTACAACAGAAACCAACTCTGGGGCACCATGCATAAAAGTAAACCAATCCAACTCAGTTACATTTAGTTAACTTTGAAGTTTAGTTCAATAAATCTCCATTTAGATTTGCAGATAATATGATGCATTTTAATTTAATAATCAAAAGTTGTTTACTTTTTATTATTTAATTTTTTTAGCCAATATATAACCAAGATTAAATCTAGTTTTTTTAAGAAAGCATCCTGGTCACTACTGCAGCTGCACAGTTTACAAAATGCAAACATGCATGCATCTGACAATTGGATACAATTTACACAGAAGAAGTTTACAAGTAAAACCATAAAATCTAAAATATGTGTAACAGGTTCTCATCAACACTGATCAAAATGCTGCAAAAAAAATGTTTACAGTAGTTTTGTGCAAAATTACATTAGTCATTGTCTGCTATAAACAAATTTTTAATATGTAAAAACAGTTTCATGAATGAGAAAGGGGGAACAAACTCACCCAAACTATTGTGAGATGACACCACAACAAGCAGTCTCCTCATAACGTATGATAAGCTTGCTCTCTTGGAAAGTAAGGAGTGAACTCAAAGGTGGTGATTGGGCTTGTTGAGTCAACAGACCCCATCTGAGTCTTTCAGAGACTGATTCGAATCATTTTCCCCTTCCAGTGATTGCTGCACCAACAACAACAAACCCTCAGCTCAGCAGCTTGAGACGAGGCTTCCGCTGCGCAGCTCTGCGGCTGCAGGATGAATCCAAATCTGACAAATCCACCTCCTTTTCATCATCGTCCTCCTCATCATCATCAACCACAACCCACCATGAGCATTACCAGGCTAACTCAGCTGAACACAACTCAGAGGCGGCTTCCCAGCATGATTTTGATCCATCAGCAGCAGAAGGGACAAAAATCAGGTCAGTCAACAGGAAATTGTTGGCTACTTGCTTTTTGTAGTTTACCAAGTTATCTTCCTGCCTCAATATGGTAAAGATAACTTTACATTCTTCTGTATGTGCTTCATTTATGCTCAATCATAAATTCATATCTGCACAAAGTGACCAGGAGCAGGACACGGAGTATGAGACGGAGGAGCAGCTGCATGCTCGAATCCTGGCCGCTGCTCTGGAGTTTGTCCCGCAGCACGGCTGGTCTATGGAAGCTATCGCAGCCGGCGCAGAGGTGAGATTTAGACCCAAAACAGCCAGTTTATTCACATTATATGTGAGATACAGAGTATATTTTAGAAAAACATGGTTCAAATTTAGAATAATCTGGATGTAACTGCACCGTAGCTGTAGGCGTATACAGGAGAAATGTAAAATGAGCAGTAATGTCTTAAATAGAGACTTTAGACTTTGTTATGATGATTAGTCAACTAAAGCTTGTGCTGTTGTCATTTTTGTACCAGTCTCTAGACTTGTCCTCGGCTTCCACTGGTATGTTCACCAACGGAGCAGGAGATTTGGTCCTACATTTCATCGCCCAGTGCAACGCCAACCTGACAGAGATCCTGGCTGAGCAACACAATCAGGTCCAGCAGGGCCAGGTCGAGTACGTAAACACAACCCAACTGTTCAATTCGACTAAAAACAGTCAAAACAGAACAAAAGTGGGTATTCTCTACAAACGGCAGGTGGCAACAAATATATCTTTAAAAGCCCACTTTTTAGGGGTTAAGATGAAAAGAGTAGAAGAAGCACATGGGTATTTCTTTTAATAATTATGATAAGTTATAATGAGTCCAGATTTTGTTGAAAACAAAACTCACTTTTTTCTGAGTTTATCACAAACTTTCCTAGTGTTTCTTTAAACATGCCTCAGATTATTATATTATATTAAAGTAATTAAATACAACTTATAACTAGTAACTTTTTATCACAAGCACTGAGAGACGTGTCTTCATGTTCTGCACATTCGCTCCTGAACCAGGAAGGAAAGCAGCAAACTGAGTTTTATAGGGATTTTTTTTTAAATACTGGCGAACTTACAGACAGAAACCCTTCTCAGCATGAGAGGACCCAGTCCGTCAGAAAGAGAACAAAATCATTTTTATAGAACTATACGTTGATCCAATTCCTAAAACAGATTTTCACTTCACAAGAAGTCCCTTCAGGCGTAGAAATGCCTTATTTATATTCTTTAGGTCTGTACAAATAAGCCATATTTCTGGTCAACAATTTAACTGTGTTGCAGACCAAAGAAGACAGCAGAATTTCTAAAAGATGCAGTAGAGACCAGACTGCGGATGTACATCCCCTACATTGAAACATGGCCACAGGTATTATTGACGACTCACTGCACAAACAAATAACTCAGAAGAAACATCAGAAACTATGTCTTATTCTTGAGTCTCTGTCTCTTGTTGTCTCTGCTTTCAGGCGATGAGCATCTTGCTTCTTCCTCACAACATCCCCGACAGTCTGAAGCACCTGTCCACCATGGTGGACGACATCTGGTACTACGCCGGAGACCGGTCCACAGACGTGAGTGGATCCTATCATCCTCGGTCCCCCTTTTCTACTACTCACAGCTTCCTGTCCCCCTTTCATCAACATCCCAACAATATCCGGCCTGCTACCGCTCAGGTTACTAACACCCCCCATCCTGACTGACTAACCCCAAACATCTGATTATATCTCTTTGTTATAACTTCTAGCAAGTTATAATTTATAAGGTCTAGCAATAAGTCACTGTAGAGGACTTATTTCAGTAACTTATAAATTAATTTGTGTGTGTGTGTATGTATATATATATATATATATATATATATATATAAATTGCAGTTATATCAAACAAAAAGACCTAAATTTCATTGTTTTGTTTCTTTTTCTACAACATTCTTTGTAATTTGGGTTAGAAATTTGATCTCTTGTTTTCTTTCTTTCCTTACTTTTATTATTAAATGTTATTTTTCTGTTTCATACACTAAAAATATCTGCACGTTTTACCCAATTTTGTAACTGGTTTTGTTTTAAGAGACTGTAAATTTACATAATATTTAATTAAATTTGCTGTTGTTTCTTCAGATATTTAAAAGCTAACTTTCTGTTTGGTGTTGTTTGTTGTCTGTTTGTTTGTAGATGAACTGGTACACAAAGCGGGCAGCGCTGACGGGCATTTTTAACACAACAGAGCTGGTGATGCTTCAGGATTCTTCCCCTGACTTTCAGGACACGTGGAGCTTCCTCGATAATCGCGTTCAAGATGTAGTCAACATGGCCACCACAGCCAAGCAGGTAGAGAAAAGTTAGAACGGTGTGAACAGCTAATTCACGGAGCTGTCAGAGCAAGATGTTTTGTACTGAGATTGTGCTGTAGATGCAAACACAAGAATAAAGACATTCAGTCGTAGTTAACAGGTTTTTTTCCCCACTTTGTTGTGTAGGTGCAGGCGACTGGTGAAGCCGTAGTCCAGGGGCTGATGGGAGCTGCTGTCACAGTGAGTCTTTTGTCTCAATCATTTTTATTCTTATTGAAGTCATTACCTCAGTGTTTAACTCCTTGAGCTTAGTTTAGTAAAACTAAAACATCTATTCAGATGTTGGCAAGTTTGTTTGAATAATCGCCTGCTGGATAAAAAATAGATGTAAATGTTGGAGCCAGCAGTGTGAGCACAGATACAGGAAGTGTGTTTCCTGTCATATGAAAATTATAATAATGTCAAAGCATTTCTTCAGGTGTCAAAAGTTGGACAGTTTCATAACTACAAGTCTGCAAATGAGGACGTTCATAAACATGACGACAATAAGTTGTTTTTTCATTTTTTTAGAAGTTTTATCTGATAAATTAATTTCTTTTAGTTGTCTCAGTTGCCTTGATGCTGCTCCTCAAACAAGTATTTTTTATGACAAACTGTTTTTCTTACATTACAACTCCCTTTCTGGCCCAACAATGGCCTTTTGCTGGAGAAACAGAAAGAAGCCATGAGTCTGAAAGCTTCCTAAAGGTCTAGAAGGTTTTATTTTTTTTCTTTTAAGTCAAAACCAGTTCAGCTGAAAAACTTCCACTAATTCTCTGGGGATGCCACATCTGTCTGCCTATCCTCACCTCAGAAAACACCTTTATGTAACAACCGAACTGCAATAACCACAAGCATGTGGCTGATTTATTACAGTGATGATTAATTAGCATCTGTGATCTGTCACAATATGGAAACTTTCTGCTGCTCAGACAACAGAAGCATAAAATATACACCATTTGACTTGTAATGAGGGATGAAAATGGTTTAGATGATTACATAATGGCAAAAAATAGATTACTGTTACCTCTTGTGTGTTTATTTTACAGCTGAAGAACCTCACAGGGCTCAACCAAAGGCGATGATCTCTCAGTGAAACATTTGGCTCATGAGCTGAAGATCAATTTGTTTTCTCCTATTTTTGTTTAATTGTATGAAATGGCTCAGAGGAAAATAAATTATGGGTTTTAAGAAGTAAAAAACCATCATGATTTGTTAAAGGCTGTCACTTTCTTTCCGTTCATCTGCAGAATCATTGGCTTTGACTGTTTTGCTTTGGTGTTAAGCTTTTACCCATCAGATATTTTTTTCCCCATTGTAAAAACAGTACAGAAAGATGTTGTTTGTTTGTGGAACTATAAGCCCAATAAATTAGTTACTGTATATTTAACATATTGTTGTTGGATTTTTCTTCTTTATTAAAAAAATCAAGTTGGTTACTAATAAACAGCTGTAGAGCAGCAGTAAATCATATAAAAATCTGTATTGCAAAATATTTTATATGGTTAAGAAAAGCTTTTAAAGTTCAATATTTATAAGTCAAGTATTGTTGGTGATATCATTATTTTTCAAAAGAAACATTTTCTTCATATTTGCAAAGAAAGGGTAATCAATCGATTATTTAAACGGGAATTTACGACATTATCCGCAGCTCTCGTGTAAAAAAAACATTAGTAATGAATAATTGTTTACAAGCGCGTTTATTTTGGAAAGAAAAACGTAACCCGGATGTGAAAAGAAAGACCCGCCTCTAATTGATTGTTTCAGCCAATCATCATTACGTTTGTGTTTTCTAGCCCGCAGACAGCCAATCAGCTGCTGGTAAATGTTTCCGTACAGGCCTGAAAGCCGAAAGCAGCGGCAGTGGTTGTAGTGAGGTGTACCGACTATTTTTCGTCATTTTTATCCCTAATAAACTTCAAGAATGCCGTATGCTAACCAGCCGACGGTTAAAATAACAGAGCTGACGGATGAAAATGTGAAATTTGTCATAGAAAACACAGATTTGGCGTAAGTATCTGTTTATTATTCATTCAAATGTGAGCAGCCATTATCTTAGCACCAAAACATTGATGTTCCGTGACGGTGTACATCCTAAATAAATGAATATTTTGTTTATTTTGTGATTTTTCTGTTTAAAATCAAGTTAAATTACAGGTTAGACTTCGTAGAATACATTTAAGTATCCTTTTAAAAATAAATTCATTATGTGTCAATGAATGTAAAACTAGGGATTAGTCAAAACCTGCAGTCCGCATGCTTTCAGAGTGCAACTAATTTATTTAATGTCTAATAAAACACTGAAGTATTTTTCAAACTAATTACTAAATAATCTGCATTGTACTGTTACAACCTGAGCTAATTCAGCACTTTCTGTTTAAAAGTTTGTATTTATGCTCAGAAAGCAGCTTTTGCAGCACAGATCTGATTTATCTACATTTATTTTTATTGATTGATTCTCAGTGGTTTTATTGTATTATTGATTGTCTGTAAAATCTAAGAAAGTCAGGAAACATGCCTTCTGTTTTTCAGTGTTTTTAACAGTAATGTATAAAAAATAAAAATAAAATCTTCTCATGTGAGAAATTTAAGACAAGCAAAGTTATTCAAATGTTCAAAAATTAGGAACCTTAATTGATTAATTCATTAACAATTTAACTGAAGGCTTTTACATTACACACAAACCAGAGCTGTCTTTTATATTCACAGGCAGTGAACACATTCATTCATCTTTATGAAAAAATAAAGTTGCATTAAGTTTGAAAACATCTTTTTTTTCTCTCCTCTCAGGGTTGCAAACTCTCTCCGTCGTGTCTTCATGTCAGAAGTTCCCACAATAGGTAACAATGTGCTTAATGTTGCTCTTTTCTGTGCAGTTATGTTGTGATTATTATAACTTTTATTAGAGGAAAAAGTCATTTAGACAATCTAACGTATTGGCTTAGATATTATTTAGTTTTGTGTAGAAAGCAGTCAACTCACAAACACTATAAGAGCTGTAAATTCTGTCACTTTTATTTTGTTTTTTGTGTTTTTATGATGATTATAAACAGTAGCTTTGTTGTATTTATATGTGAAATTTAACTTGTATGCAACAACTAAAGCATATAAGTTAGATTTTTGAACTAAAGCAAATAGAACAAAATATTGAGGAAGATTAAGTTAGATTAAGATGAAATGCAGCAGCATCCTTGGACCACTTGGGAAATAATTTTGTATTCTGCACCACTAAACGAGCTTGTACAAAAGCCACAAAGTTAATTTTGCATTTCATGTATTTCCAGCAATTGACTGGATCCAGATCGATGCTAATTCGTCTGTACTGCACGATGAGTTCATCGCACACAGAGTCGGTATGTAGCCCCGTAACTCAGCCTGTTGGCTGCAGTGTTGGACGCAGTTAACTTCAGTGTTTTCTGTGTTTTCAGGACTCATTCCTCTCACCAGCGATGACATTGTTGATAAAATGCAGTATTCAAGGGTAAGCTGTTACAGCAGAAACTATTGATGCTGTTTAAAGTCTGTGACCGTTCACACCATTTTATGTCAAATGTACATTTTATGTAAACTTTATGTAAAAAGTTTGAACTTCATTGTACTTTTACCGAGCTCCTGAAATGAGCCCCAACCAGGCCTAATTGGACATAAATGCACGTCTTTGAAGAAGTTTTAATATAAACATTCATTGGCCAATATGAATGACAGTTACTTATGATTGTACCTAATTATGATGCAGAATCAGAACAGTTTTTGCTCTTTCACTTTTCTTGTTTTGCTTTTTTTGTAAAACCAGCCAGTTAACATTTGATACACATCACCTAGGGCAATGAATAACCACAGAAACATTCTGCAGATGATTTAATCAAATTAGGAATTGTTAGCTGGTGGTTAAAGCTGGTTTGTCTCCTCCTGCAGGACTGCACCTGTGAGGATTTCTGTCCTGAATGCTCCGTGGAGCTGACGCTGGACGTCCGGTGCACCGAGGACCAGACGCGTCACGTCACATCACGTGACCTGTTGTCCAACAACCCCAGAGTCATCCCGGTGAGTCTTTTCTGCAGTTACTGGAGTTTAAAACGTGAATCCGAGGGTTAATCTGACATTGTTGTGTCGTGGTTTTCCAGGTGACTTCCAGGAGTCGAGACAATGATCCAAACGACTACGTCGAGCAAGACGGTAAAGTCAGATCTGTCTTCAGGAGCAGTTTAAATCCTCGTCAGGTTCTTGATATTTGTCTTTTATATTCTAATCATCTCCACTGCTGCTTCATATCCCAGACATTTTGCTGGTGAAGCTTCGTAAAGGCCAGGAGCTTCGGCTCAGAGCTTATGCAAAGAAAGGTTTTGGTAAGGAGCACGCCAAGTGGAACCCAACGGCGGGGGTGTCCTTCGAGTATGACCCAGACAACGCACTGAGACACACCGTCTATCCACGACCCGAGGAATGGTGCGTATTTATTTAAATAAGATTCACCAAAAAGTTAAATACTGAACGAATGATGAGTGCATTTTTTTTCTCAGGCCAAAGAGTGAATACTCAGAGATCGAGGAGGATGAAGTTCAGGCCCCCTACGACCCAAATGGAAAACCAGAAAGGTGAACAAATAATCCTTCATTATGACATGTTTGTAGGTTTTTGTGTTTTTTAGCATCTTATTCCGTCAGCAGACTTTCTGCAGCTTTATCCATTCTGGTGTTGAAATGTTCAGCTCATTCAGGAGATGGGTGCTGTGACTTTTAGTATTTTTAACTTTTAAACTTTTAGAAATATTTGTCTTTTATATAACATTTTTGGTTCTATTGCTTCTGTTACTTGCTTTAACTTTGACAATTCAGTGTCAACTTCTTCAACAATTTTCAGCAGACATTCTGCTATTTATATTTCCTATTAATAAGTACCTTAAATTGTTTCTGTAAAACATTAAAAATAGCATTTATTCTTAACCTGTCTTTAATGCTCTTATAATCACCAGCGTAGAGCAACATTTGGAGCATTGAATAAGGTGCAGGTGTGTCAGTGTGACTCATAAACTCAGTAATTTTATTTATATTTTTTTGTTGTTCTTTGATTCAATTATCCAGTCATTACCTTTTCAAAGATTAATAACATTACAAATAAAGTACTTATTATTTGACTGATACATGTTTTTAAGATCAGAAGTCAAACCGAAGCAGTTAATCTTAAACCTGCCTTTATTCTAAAAGTTAAATTTTCCTGAGATTAATCTTTCTGTTGAAACATTGTTCAGTTGAAGCTCAAATGGTTTGATCAGCTGTTCCCACAAACACTTTTTAAACCTCTTAAAACAAAATACAATACAGGATTTCTGCAGGTTTTGGTAAGGTAAGGTGTTAAATGAAATCTTTAATCTTGGGAGAGTTCTCGTGTTGGTGAACAGTTTGACAGGAACCTTAAAGTCGGCTCATGGGAGATTTGTCCCCGTCCAGGTTCTATTTCAACGTGGAGTCGTGCGGCTCTCTTCGGCCGGAGACCATTGTCATGTCGGCGCTGGCTGTCCTCAAAAAGAAGCTGAGCGACCTGCAGACCCAGCTGAGCCATGAGATCCAGAGTGATGTTCTCACCATCAACTAACGGAACGCAGCACAGATCTGTTGTTACCAGAAGAAGAACCTCAGTGGTCCCTGTTCAGATTTAACTGCTCCCTCTCTGCTGGCTGGACTCAGATCTGTTATCTGTTCCCGACCCACTTGGGATTTGTGTTTTTCAGCCTCAGTCACCAGAAGTGATTATTGCAACAAAAGCTGAAAATATTATGGTGTTTCAGACAGAGTTTCTGTAGCACTGACGTAAAATAATGTTTCGTTGATGACAGGTTAACGCTTCAAACTGTTAAGTATCTATTTTTGCTTAATGTCTTTTTTAAAATAAATCATTTTTGAGGTGTTTTGTGTTCCTTTTGTGTTTCTCAGTAGATTCTGAATCTTGATTTTTAGTTGAAATAGTTAATTAAATTAAAATATCTCAAATTTGTAAAATAAAATTAGCATTGTGTTTTATTTTGTTTTTTGGTAACACATTAAATAAGCATCTTAATTAGGTTTTGCTAGAGACCTTAATGAAAACTTTCTATTTCATTAAGGTAGTTTTTAGTATATACATTAAAGAAAAGTTGTTTTTAAGGAACTAAAACTGCATAATAGATTAGCTGTAAATGGTTCCGTTGATAATATGTTAAATGATAATTAGAGTACATCAAAAATCAAGTATATTTTTAATTTAAAAGAATCCAATAAAACTTAATTCCCACTCTCCTTAGACAATGCATGTTCCTGTTTTGTCCTTTTAAAAATAGTTTTCATCTAACTTTATATATTTTATAATACAATTGTTGCACAGTTTAGTGGTCACATGTTCAGGTTTATCGTCTCTCGTGGATCAGTGGGTCATCAGACGAAACCCTGCCATAAAATTATTGCACAGTTCATATATGAGGATGACATGATATGCTTTGTGGGAAAACACATTCATCCTTGCAGAGCTGTACGTGTTCATCTTCACCAGGTGAAAGAAAGTCTCTTGGCAGTGCAGATGTCACATCTGGCAAACAGCTGGAGACGTTCCTGATGTGTCCAAACTTGAGTCAAGCAGTTCATCCTGTTACAGATAACACATACAGGAAGGGAAATGAATGGATGTTAACTTAAATAGAGTAGTAAATTGTAATATTAACTAAAGTATTTTTCATATTTTCCAGATATCATTCCTTTCTATTTTCCTAACATAGTATTTGCATAAACACATAAAAGTTTCAACTCTAGGGCATCCCCAGATCAGAGTAATCCTAGCAAATCAATGTACCTGTGATTAGAGGATTCTTTTTTTAATGTTTCTCCTTAATGTAAAATTTGTGCCTTTTGCCAAGCACTGATTAAATGTTTTTATACTTAAGGACACTTTTAAAATTAAAGTCTACGAATTTCTCCATTGGTGAGGTAGTGGCCCATATTGTCTTATGAATATGTCTAATCTATTACTGTGTTTGTAACATAGCCCCCTTCAGAGCTCTTTGGGAGAGATAAAAATATTTTAATTTGATTTTTGTTTCCATTTCCTTAATATACTGCAGTTGTTTTACCCAATATATTAACTAAGATATGGTTAGAAAGAGAGAGAAAGAAAGAAAGAAAGAAAGAAAGAAAGAAAGAAAATCAGTCGAGTTTATTGTTATTGTTTATATTTCCCACAATCCTTTGCGCAATAAAAATATATTCCGGGTCACGTGGTTTAGTCACTGAGGCGGAAATGAAAGTTCTGTAGCGACAACGGCGGAGCACAGCTGACAAAGGTAGGGAAATTATCACATTTGCGCTTCAGTTTTTGACATGTCAATATGCACACAGACCGCTGGCACGAAAGACGCAACTATAATCGCAGCACTGGTCGCTCTCTGGTGTTTAGAACAGATTTTATGGGCATGTCCTTTGGTAAAATCCCGCTACGGAGCTCGCTGGCTAACAGTTAGCTTTTTATCCGTCAAGTTAAGACGTTAACGTAGCGGAACGGATGTACCGTTTGCCCCTTTCAAAATAAATTGGTTTTGTTTATATGCGCGTTTTGGAAAACAATGAATAGACTTTATTTAAAACATTGTTCTTTGTTCTATTATGATAAGTATAAGGATGATGTTATTTATTTTACAAATTAGTTTATTTGATCATTTTATTGTGAGTTAGATTTAAATCTGTCGCTCTCGCAATTCTAAACGACACATCAGGTGTGCTTAACGACAACATTTTTGCAAATTTAGTCAAAAGAAGTAAATATTTCGAGTTACAAATTTCTTTTTAGCTTCGTGTTTTGTTAGGGAAATCGTATGTGAGAATCCGCATACGCTAGAGAAATTTTATTTTGAAAATAATAACCGGAAATGCGATTGTTTTCTTCGCATCCATTGACCGTGTTGTCGAGAAATCCCTCAATCATCTTCCGTGTTTGTGTTTTGTGCGCACCGGTCAAGGGTATTTAAATGGGAGACATTTAATCCGTTTAGCAGAAAAGATCAAGGCTTTGTTAGATTATTTTAAACACAGCAGCACTCAAACACTGTATTTGTTTAAGCAGTCGGTCATTTTTTTACATTGTGAGTTGATGCGCCCATTTGTTGTGATAGCTATCGTCTTTTTAGCTGGCAAAACACCAAATTATTTCCTTTGGTTATGACCAAGACATACCAGGCATGCCATGAACCCCAGGTTTCTGGGTGGTTTCTGATTTTACTGCAGTAACCTTGATGCAGCAGCGAGCACAGTTTTATATTAAAGTCCCTTCTTTATGTTTTTCTTCCCAAAAAACAAAATTGATCTGTTTTGGCTTTTTAAAACACACACACAAATAAAATAAAATTTACAAAAATCTCTTTTATGCTTGAATGAGTTACCATTCCTTTGAAAATTGTTAGGTAGAAAGACAGCACTAAAAACAATAAATAAATAAATAAATAAATAAATAAATAAATAAATAAATAAATAAATAAAATAAAATAAAAAGCAGCCAGCATTAAGAAAACATTTGAAACACCTTCAAAAAGTAAAACAAAATCCTCAAGATAGGAAGGTATTGCTATTCAAAAGCAAATTTAGAAACAGGGGAAGTGACTCAAGACTTTTGTACAAGACTTACTGATAACAGGATGTCAGACTTATTCGCCGACCAGTTCAGAGTTTTGCTTATTGTATGCAATAGGAGTTGGTACCAAGGGCGGCGTCCTTCCAGAGGTCAGCTCTGCTCTGCGTTGCAGTTTTTCGTTTCACTAAATGCTGCAGAGTATCTCCGACTTTGCTCAAGGTGATGACTGAGAGGACTTGGCTCTGACGGTGAGAACAAATGTCCGCTGAGTGGCATTAATGAGGCGAGGCTGCCGAGTTTAATGTAGCCATTGCTTTTATTTGTAATCGTCTAACGTTGTAATCAGTGATAACGTCAAAAGGTGACAAGAGGTGATGTACTCTTATGGATTAAACTGCCCAACAGGATAAAATAATGACTCCAGTAAAACAGCCTCACATTATTACTTATTACCTTTAAAGCAGTTTCTGTACACAGTACAGATTTCTGAATATTTATAGTTCCTCTATCGCTTCTTTGAACACTCCTTGTTTGTGTAATGGGTCTTGTTGCAACATTTCATCACAGCAATCATTGCTGCCAGCTTTAAATTTGTATCCTTCAAGTTTTTCGGTGAATTCTGTCCGCTAATTTAATGTTCAAAAGTGTGTAAAACATGAATCATAGGTGTTGATATTTGTTCCTTGTACTTGTCCTTTAGGTAGCTTTTCTCTGCAGATCTGGTGCAGGTTGCCTGTTGTTTAGGATAAAGAAACAACCTTCCAACCTGAAGTTGGCAGAAAAGGCAGTGAACACCAATCATTAAAGACTTTAAATTCATCGACTGAAATGTGCAGTTACATGTCTCTGTGGTTGTTCAGCAGTTATACAGTAACTCACCCTGTAGTTAGGGGGGGGATAAGTTACTCATCTCATAAAATCTCCTGTGCAGGAAGCAGGAAGGGTTTTATAATCTGGTGTATTTGTTGTGTTACAGAGCTGTGATGTCATGGCAACTGCCAGCGTGACCAGACCTGGCAGTGCCCAGACTACGGAAAAATCCCAGTTGATCCTGAAAGGTAATGTGTTTTTTGCCACCTTATTGACCAGACAGACAGTAAGAGGGATGTGTTCCTTGTTCTGGCTTTTAGTTTGTTGTATAATATCTAAAATTGATCTGCAATCTTTTCTACATGACGCACAAACGCTCCAAATATGACACTCGGGCAATGTAAGTTTACCAAAGTTATTTATGCTAAAAAAACTAAACAGTCAAACAAAAATAAACAGCTAGATATGCTTGGGTTGTTTACATGTGCACCAATGTTGTACATGTAACTTTTTTTAAAACTTATTTTTGACTACACAGTTATTTACATAGAAGTATGTTTTTTTGTGAAGTATTTTGTAAGATTTCTGAAGTTGGAGTTGATTTAAGACAGAAATCCACTTTGGTTATGGCCCTGCAGTGGATAGCCATCAGCTTATCAATCTGTTTTCCTATAAGAAGGCCAAAAGGTTTTATTGAACTAATAGAAATGCAGTCAAACCCTAAAGTGTTATTTAATGCAGATCACCTCCTCGTTTACAGGTCTGCCCTCTGCCCTGTGTATCTTGTCTGCATCTCCTCTCAATCTCTTGAAGCTTATTTCAGTTCTTCCATCTGGCACTCTTCCACCTTTTTGTCATTTCCTTCTGTTCTAACAGAGAATTGCAAAGACTCATTATCAGTTTGTCTTGATCAGTGGCTTATATCTTGTCTATATTAGGAAGGAATTCAGACTTAGGTGGGGTTTTTTTCATTCTATTCATCATCAGTTATTTTAGACAGATCCCCCAGCTCTTACAGGACTGGAACATTCTGCAATAATCTTTTGAGAGCGTTTGAGAAATTCAAAAGCACCAAGCCTGGCCAGATTTTATCCCACTCGCAGAAATCCCAGTAGGGCTGAGAAGATATAAAATTAACTAAATGTAGAAAATCTCCTGAACTCGATTTTCAGAAACATGCCAAAGTAATAGTTTGGTAATTTTAGGATAGGCGCACAATTTTTTGTATGCATCTTAAGTTTATGAAGAGTGCTTTGTTTTTGTTTGTTTTTTTACAGTATTTTGGCTTTGTTTATGCTAAATAAACAAAAACATGGCTTAAAATGTCATGTATTGTTCTTCTGAAGTTGTATTAATCTAATTTTAAGACATGAGGGTGTGAGCACCTTTCACCATGACTAGAAATAAAAGTAGCATGTCATATATTCTTTTTTTCCAATAGAGGGCCATGTTTGCATTTTTTTGATTGCGCACTCAGCCACCAACACACAACTGAAATTTTTAAAGGGCATAAATAGGAAAGAAAGGTTTGGTTAAAATATCTCAAATGTCAAGAGTGGTTGCATTTCTTTGTCAGTTTTATTCACCATACAATCTGCAGATAGGTTTGTCTAAAGAATTGGTGGAGGCATTTTTATTTACGCTAAACTATCCAGTGTTAGGAGTGAAAAAAGGTGTTTTTCTAACATTCTAATATATTCTTCTACAGCTGTCATGTTTGTGTTTGTGTAAATGCAGTGGTGTCAGCGAAGCCCCAGTCTCCAAAACTGCCGAATCGTCACTCTCGACTCAGCTCCTTTGTCGAGGTGACTGCCGATGGTCTGACGAGTGAAACCAAAAAAACAGGCAAACGCACTGGACACCTGGAGCTGCAGTGGAACGAGGACCTCACCCTGTGAGAGCGGCACACAGACACCCTCATACAACCATAACAGCCAGCTTTTTAACTATTAATTAGAACATAAAATGTATATCAGCCATGAACATAGTTACAGAACACAACATTGTATTAGAAGAGCTGATCTTGGCTATTTTTTTTAGACAATTATGAAGTTTTTTAGGTGCAGATATCTAGTTTACTAAGCTTTTAACCGGGGGAAAATTTAACATGAACAAAACTAAAATATCCTAATAATGTAATTTTGTCTTTGTTGAATTTAGCAAGTTAAAGCTCTTCTATGTAATTTTAGTAGATTGTATGCTAAAACCAAGGCTGTGTTGGTTAGGAGTGTGTATTCATGTTGCTTTGTGCTTTGCAGTAATGTAACGCCTCAGAGTCATCTGGATTTAAAGCTGTGGAGCTGCCACACCTTAAGGAAGGAGCTACTGGGCAGCGCTACCATAGACCTGCTGGACACACTGCGCACACATGATGGCAAAAGTAAGAAAAGACTCAAACTGAAGGAAAAAAAAAATGTGCACAGAGTTGTTGGTGTAGATTAAAACAGCTGAGTCAAAGGGCAAATCTTTCGATCAACTGGTTCGTCTACATTCCAGTCCTCACCTGTGGTCTTGAGGTTTGGATCATGACGAATCAAATGAGATCCTGAATCCAAGCAGCTGAAATGGGCTTCCTCTGTAGGGCGGCCGGGCTCAGCCTCAGAGATAAGTTGAGGAGCTCCATCATCCGGAGCTCGAAGTAGAGCCGCTGCTCCTTCACATCGAAAGGAGTCAGCTGAGGCGGTTCAGGCATCTGATTAAAATTCCTCCATTTGGAGTTTTTTTTTTGGGGGCATGTCCCACTGGCAGTAGACCCCGGAGCAGACCCATAATCACAGGAGAAATTACGTATCCCCTCTGGTCTGGGAACAACTTGGGATATTCAGGTGGAGTTGGAGAGTATCGCTGGGGAGAGGGATGTCTGGGTTTCTGTCTGGAATTGTTGCCTCTGTGGCAGAAACTGAGTGGATGGAAGTTTTAATTGGGTCAGATGCCTATAAAAGTTAGGATTATCTGAGTCACCAACACACTAATTCATCCTGTGAGTTTAGTTTTATTATATAGGTTATTTAGGCTTCATAAAAAGTTATTTTCTTAAGGCTAAACACTTGTTTAATCCTAATACATTTTGCTGTGAATTCTACTGTTATTGTTTTTTCTCCAATTTTTATTACCAAACGTTTAAGCAATATTTAATCAGTCTTTCAAGATTTTATTTGCCCCCATAATTTTTGTCAAGAAAATGATTTATCAGCCTTGTCCCGATGCTCCATGTGTTTCTATTCTTGTACTTTTACTTTGAAGGTTCCAGGTTTTCATAAGAAAAACTCTTATTCCAGCTTTAATAGTTTCAGCAGTGAACTTAGTAGTTCTGTTTGCCTAAAGCAGACAAATCTGACCCTCCAGAGACATCTTTTCCACAAACACAGGATGAGTGTTCTGATGTGGTTAAAGAAATGAAAAGCTACTCACTGCATCATCACCAGCTGAAACATATTAATCACTGCAGTACTTTTCCAAAGAGATGCTTCTGCCTTTTTGCTTAGTTAAGTCCAAGTGGTGAGTGGTTTTTTTATATTTTATAGTAGTTGGCAAGAGATCCACAGAAGCAAAAACGAAAAATGCTCAATTTCCCAACATGGTTTTTTCTCTCTCACCACACAACTTTCTCCTCTCCTCGGTCACTCATCTTTTTCTCTTTGTGTCTGTCTGTCCTTCCTCCCTCTAGTGGAGAACGTCCAGCTGAGTCTGGTGCTGCAGACGGAGAACAAAGGCTCAGTTGTAGCAGGAGGGGAGCTTAACGTCTGCCTGGACGGCATGGTTGTTGACCTGGGCTTGCTGCCCAATGGCAGCACAGCAGCAGACAGTGAGTCCTGCCTTTACCACACACAGCTTCACCTACTTAAAACGGGGAGGTTAATAACAGAACTGTGGACAGAAGCACTTCAAAAAGCATCCACACCACAGACGTTTCTATATACCAAACACAACAGTTTGGGGAAAAAGAAAAACCTTCATGTTCAGGACAGTAATTTTAATTTTTTATGGAACCTAATGTCCTGTTAGGTTGAAAGAGCAAAAATACACTTTGAGATCAGATTCAAAAGTATAAAACATAAATGCTAAAACTAATCTAAAGTAAATGTAAGAAAATATAAAAGTAGCTCCTTTTGATGTTATAAGCCAGGATGAAGAACATATTTTAAAGCTGACATTTTTCACCCATCATTAGTTTTTTATTGTGAGTATGCACACAGTCTTCCTACAGAAATTCAGACAATCTAACAGTGCAGAACTCACCACATTATTCCTGTTTTTCTTTAAAATTTGCGAATACACTGTACAGTCGACCCCTGACATTTGCAGGGGTTATGTTCCTAGAGTGCCTGAAAATTATGAAAAAAAAATAATAATAATTTGAATGTGGTCAACAAAATCTTATAAAAACCCATAAATATGCTCCCAAATACACATTTTCCTTGATATGCACTGTGGTTTTCTTTAGTATAAATATGCTAAATACAGTAATAATTTATTTTTAATCAAATATACTGTAATCAAATAAGAAGAACAAAACGAAAAACCTGAAAACTCAGCAAAACACTCGAGAGAGCATCACTTGGTAAACTGTTGTGATGCAGGAATGCTGGCCTGCATCTGCCACATCTGTCTCAGTATTAGGTTTTATATGGAAAATTAGCTGAATTTATGTTAATATTTAATGTTACAAAATTAGTAAATTATAGTTATAACATTAACAGTGCAATATAAATAGCAAAACTTTATTTATCTTTTTATTTTTGTTGTTGTTACTATTTTCTTTCAAGTCTAATTCTAAGAAGTCCTATATGTACCAGAACCAAGTGTATGTGTACAAATGACAAAAAAGACACATTTGTACAGATGCTACAGCTTTATTCATTCATGTTTATATGTTGGTTGAGGAGAGCGTGAATATAAGCAGAGTGGCGCAAATAGGTGTATTATTCAGGTTTATTACTCATTTGTATTTAACTCCACAGCAAAAAAAAAAGTTTATTCTCAGTTTATCCTGTCTTTGCTCATCAGGTCCATCAGACCTCTCCTCATGTTTTCCTGTATGTTGTTTTTTTGTTTGCTTTTTATACGGACAGAAAACACAATTCCTAAAAGTGTCAGCTCAGCAGAATAGATTTCTTTTCTGTGTAAACTGCTTTGAATGTAAAGTATCTTGCAGTGATTGCAGTTTGAGTTTCTCTGCTGCAGTGAAGACTAGTCTATGAGCGACTTTTTCATTTCGGCAAAGCCTGGACTTTAGTGGAGAGTTTGGCTGACGTTTAAAAAATGTGTCAGGGGTTCTTCCGTCGTGCCAACAGCAACATGTCAAAATATACTGTTAAAGTAATTTGATACCAGCAGAGTGTACTTATTGTGTACAGCTGCAGTCTTTCTGCCTCGTATTCACAGAACTTTAACATCAACGTGGGAGAATACCTAAACCTCACGTTAAAGTACTTTTCCCAGACTAATAACTCATAAAAAATAGGTTTCCAAAGCCTTCAGTCAGTCAACATTATTTTCCACTTCCAGGTAACGTTTTACCTGCCTCGATGTTTTGGAAGCAAAGAGGTTCTGTTTAACTACTACCCTGTTCTCTAGCTGCACTTAAACTCGTAGCCAAGTCCATGCAGGATGCACACACTGCTTTTCATTTAGCTTCACACAGAGACCGCAGTGTGTCCTGCTGAATGAACACAGGACCAGCATCCAGGGCCGATGTCTGCCACAGCATGCTCGGATAAATGTCTCTTTGTGAACGTTTAAACGTGAAAAGAGGTTAAGAGGACGTGTGCGTTTATGTATTCAGTTGCATCACGTCTTAACGAGGACGGCAAAATGAAATAAAAAAAGAAACTGTAAAGAAAGGACCACAGATGTTTTTTTTTAAGATGGCCTCCTGTTAAATTAAAGGTAAGAGATTTTAAAGGAACTGTGTTCAACATTTACTGACCTCTAGTGGTCAAATTGGAGATAGCAGTTATCTTAAATGCCATTCAACTACTGTAAATACACAACTTTCAGCTAAATACCAATTTAGTTGAAAACAGACAAAGCATGCATGATGACAAGAACTTTTGTTAATCATCATTGGCTTCCACTTTGACAAAGACACACCAGCCTGCATTCTGCTTCTTATTGGTTTACATTTTTATAGCACTTATCATGGCCTGTTTGTGCATTACTTATGAAGTTAGATGTTCTATATCTCAATTATATATCCCTAATGCAGTCAAAAAACAGTATCCATAACAGTTTATTCCTTTACTGTTGTTTTATTCTCTCATCTTCTTCTTCTTCTTCTTCTCCTCTGAGCAGTACTCTTCCTCTTCCTCTACTTTTACTGGCTAATTTCCTGAGTAGAATGACCTGCCAAACAAATAACAAAATTCATTCTTAGGTGATAAAAAACATAAATGCTTATGAAAATGATTAATTACCAGTTGAAGTAACTAAAAAATAAAATGTTTACACACTATAACGTTTAGTTTTAATAACAGTTATTGGTCTATCACTTATATTTTCAGCACAGTTATTACTAAATGTTTTGTAATGAATGAGTATGTTACTTACCTTTTGACAGAATTAAGCTAAATGTTTTCTTCTTTCTCTTGTCTTTATGCTAAGTTAGCCGACACACGCCCAGTTTCAGACGTTGATCTTCTGGTCAAACTCTTGGTGTAAAAATTGAAACATCATGTTTCATGTTTGTAAGGAATAGTAAGGAGTCATCAAAACGCAGTCAAAAACTGCCTGTAAATTCATTGTGTGCGCAGGTTAAATGTTAACTTTCTGTGAATGGAGCACTCCCTCCCCCGTTTCTTCTTCTTTTTTTTCATGTCCTGTTGTTTGGAGTCTCTCCATTCACATAATCACAGACATCAGGAGCGCTTTTGTCTAATTTGTTTCTGAGAATTGCGTAATTGAGCCTCATTGCTTGCAGCTCAGCAGTACAATTGCCTCCTGTGATCCCAAAGCGTTGTGCGTGGTTGGGGTCGGGGGTGGGGGTGGGTTTCCTTTCCTGACCTCCATGGATGACAGAGGATTTATAAAGTGCATAAAGGTGGGAGTGTGTTGCTTTCTGCTGATGTTAATGCACTCTGTGTTCTCACTCTGAAAGTCACTCTGTTAGTTCAGAGATTTTACTTTTTTTTTTTTTTTCTGGCAGCTTTTATGACACACACACACACACACACACACACACACACACATATATATAAACACACACTTGTGCATGTGGGCAGCTTTATAAACAGGCCCTTACATTGAAAGATGGTGAGAAACAGAAGCCAGAGCAGAAAGATTTTAATTCTGGAAATACTGGCACACACTGACTGTTTGATTCTCACATATTCAAACTTCCTTTTCCACAGAAGCAGGAGCCACATTTGACCACAGCACAGACACACACTTAGACCATCCAGCCCAATAAGTAACACCCATCAACCTCAACATGCCATGCTAGAATCTGAGCATTAATCGGGTGTAATGCACCAAGGGTTTATACCAGAAATACTGCAGTCACTTCTAAATGTAATGACTGTTTTCTGTTTTTATTATTATTTATTAAATAATCCAGAAGAAGCGGTTTGAGTTAAAAGTATCAGATCATTGTATCTCAGTATGTTTCTGTCATTTAAAGACTCAGCATAAAGAATACAAATCGGCAGACATTTAAATTAAGATAATCTTACTATGTTAAAGCTGTTTTGGTTAAATGAGTTGAAGATGACTCTTAGCTACTACCACACCTAATTTAACTTGAAACTAAGGGGTTGGAGGGCCAGTAGTGTACTATGAAGCAGTTCTTTCATTTCTTTTTGTTTCTGTGTCTATAAGGGGATCCAAAATTAATTAGCTGGCTTAAGTTTTTTTCAGGTTGCCACACAAAACAAGAACTTGAAGCGAGTTTTAAAGGTCAGCCTCCAGATTTTTACATCTATCACACGATTGTGCCTGTAATGCGTTTGTATTGAAGGACAAAAAATATCATTCAGTGATTCTTTCACTCAGATTTTTGTATAGGAATGATCAGAGTTGTAATTTACTGAATAAAATAAAGTTTGACTTGAATAACATGAAAATTAGTAACACAAGTAAGCTGAAGCTTTGTGTTAAAGCTGCATCCTTCTGTTTCTCCAAGTTTCACTGTAGTTTAGTTGAGATGTTTCTGCAGGTATACACTCTTTCATGCACTCATACGGACACACACCAGACCAGTAATTAGACCCGGTCCGTTTCAAGGGAGGGGGGTGATGGACTCAGTGAGCGGGCCATGACACAATGGTTTCTCCTCAAGACCGCTGTTTATTTTTCTCTGTGTCCGCTGGGTCTGCACACAAGAAGCTCTTTCATAGCCACAAAACAGATCTGTGTGTGTGTGTTTGTGCAAAAG
The DNA here is from genome assembly GCF_001649575.2 of Kryptolebias marmoratus. NCBI lineage: Eukaryota > Metazoa > Chordata > Actinopteri > Cyprinodontiformes > Rivulidae > Kryptolebias > Kryptolebias marmoratus. The sequence continues at coordinate 23,998,620 of NC_051440.1, read as the reverse complement.
AGCCTGTAAGAGCTTACCTGTTTGCTTTACTTCAGATAGCAGGATGTACTGTATGTGCGTGTGCACATGGACACCATTTGAGGCGTCTTTCTCATTGGAAGACGGTGTATGTTTGTGCGTAAAGGAGAAAGTGAGTGTTAATGAGAAGCATGTTACAGACATGTGGTTTTCAGTCACAGTTGGGACTGTAAGTCACACATTCCTTCACACTGACGAGACCGCACACCGCTACGCTCACAAACCAGCACGGGCTAATAGTACACACCAGGATGAATGGTCTGAGTTAAACTGCTAACAGTATTTCCACTGCCACATGTGTGAAGGCTGTGTGGATTTAATTATTTTTTTTATAAACATAAAGTGGTCTAAGCCTCCGTGTGATCACTTTCTCATCCTCGACAGCTGTGAGGAAGACGAGTACCTCCTGTAGGGCTCAAGGAGACAGTAAATCCTCTCAGGAGAAACTGGAACTGATTCTGGTTTTATGGAAAATCATTTCATCTCCTAGTGTTATTTAAAACGTTTTTTTTTTTTGTCTTTAGACGTCACTACCAGGTGTTTCTCTTCCTCTATTTTTAACAATTTCAGAATTTGTTTAGTTTATGTTGTCGGTTTGGTAAGCTCTCTCTTTTTGACGTTTTATTCCTTAATTACTACACCAACAGCAGAGAGATGACAGAAATGGATGGAGAGGAGAAAATGTGACTAGAGGGTTGCTTTAAAGATCACATTTAAATAAAATGGAATGTTCTGTTTGTTTTTCTTCCACTTTGAGTGTCGCAGCAGCTGGTGATTAAACATCATCTGGGTTTAAACCTCCAGGATAAATTATATTTTAAGGTCTTAATAACAACCAAAACTTTACATCAAATTCTTGAAAATGAAATTCTGTGTAGGTTTTAAGAACTTAAGTGTAAAAGAAAAGTTACTGTTGACGGAGCACTTCAGGGATGACTTTTCCTTCCTCTCCTACTTCTCAGCAGGATTTAGTGTTTTTATAGCACCAATGTAAATTGTGTTCAGAACCCCATCCTGAAACATTTATTCTGACTTTCTGCTTTCTAACGTTAGTTTGTCATAACAGGCATCAGCATCTCTGTTGCAAACACTTGTTTGGTTATATTTAACTTCATTTAAAAATATTGTTCCCATAAAAACATTGACATATCCACAATTTTTAAAAAAAAACATTGCACTTTATGACATCTGCTTGAATATACTTTTTTCTATTTTTGCTGCTTTTATCAACCATTCTGCTACTTTTAGCTACCCTTTTGTTGCTTTTAGGCTATTTATTTGCTACTTTTAGCTTCTAGCTACTATTTTGCTACTGTTAATTATATCTAGCCTTTTGTTACATTTAGCTATAAGCTAGCCTTTTACTGCTGTTAACTACACTGTTGATGCTTTTATCTTTTAGCGAACCTTTTGTTATTTTAGAGCTAACAGTTTGCTTCTTCAAGCTTTTAATTTAGCTACATTTGGCTTTTAGCTAGTGTTTTGATTCCTTTAGCTTTATCAGCTGTTTTCAGCTTCTTTTTATTTATTTAGCAGTCAGTATTTACACTACATTTTCTGTGGAAATCTTTTTTTTTTTTTTTTTCAGTTTTCTTTCCATTCTTCCTCAGGTTAAATGTTGTAACTTACAGCTTGTAGTTTGTTTGTTTAATCAAAATGTTATATGTTTGTGTTACAGAGATACTTCAGTCTGACAGACCCAATCTGAGGAGGACACAGAGTGAGGAGACTCCCAGTCCTGGATCACACAACAGGTCAGAACATAACCAGTTAAATTCAGACATTTTTATGCTCTAAAGATAAAACACAGGTAAAATCCTAATATTAGAGTATGTTATATTTAAAGAAGAAAGGTTACCTTTGTTTGATTTTGTGTAAAGATTTAAAAGTTTATGGGGATAAATCTTTTTAGTTGGCTCCTTGATTTGGTCATTTTAAGGTAATTAAAAAGTGGGCAAGAAGAGAAAACTCCAGCTGGGTTTGTTTGTGTGTTCAGGGACATTTAGCCTCATGAGCATTCAGGATTACACCAATTTCACAGCAGATACTTGGACAAGTACAGGTGTATTAATAAGAAGTGCATTTCTCTCAGAGGAGGTTCTGCAGGTATCCAGCAAACACAAATACAGAAGGGAAATGCACCCACTATTCCAAGTTAAAATATCTGCCAAGAAATGGATCTAAACAGCTAGAAATGTAGGAGAAAGAACAGAAATGTTGCCAGATTTTATTACCATAATCACAGGCTTTTCAGGCATCATAATCCATGACCGTTCTTCATATCGCTGGTTTCAAAACTCTGCAGACCGTGTGGTTTTATAATAAGAATAATAGCGCAAACATAAAGTTGAGAAACCCTTTTCTGTAATTTTGTTTGCAGAGCATTTATATAAAAAATGAGCTCGAGACGTAACTGTATGAAAAATAAATGGAAGAAAGAAAAGAAAAGAATCAAATTAACGAGTCCAGTGCCAGTTTGGTCGACTGAAGCATTACGCAGAGTGCTAGCATGTTATTCCCCACTGAGTGTGGTTTCAGACGCTGCTCTCGCTGGCTTGAATAGTAGTGGGATAATAAATAGTGGAGCAGGCTGCATTTATTTCAAAGCTTTGCTGCGGGAGTGCACAAGGTCAGTTGGTATTTCCTTCTAAGCATTGTGGGGGGGCATTACTCGCAGTTCAGCCAGGAGCTCAAACCGCTGCGGTCATGGAGAAACAGTCAGCAACTTTGTACTGAGCAGGAGCGCATGTCAGCAACAGACACATGTTTTTAAACTTTGATAAGCTCTCACACAAATAAATCCTGTGACAGTGACAAACAAACACAGTGTCTGGGATGAATTGTTGCATCCTTTTTTTGACCAACAGAGTCCTGAATCTGGTTTTCTTTGTGGCTGAGCAAGTGCAGCTGCCACATTCCTCAATCTCTGAGGGGGGGGNGTCAGCGTGTATGAAAGCTCTCAACATTAAAGCAAAGTTATATTTAGTTCTGGGAAAATATGAGGGTGTTCACAAGGGAAAAGTAGCCGACATCGACACCTCTGAGTGTGTTTTTGTTTGCTGGTGATCACAGTTGCACCTGTGCCAGCCTTGGGTCAGGAACAAATGGGAGCTGAGTTGTCAGATTAGTGGAAACAGACCTAAAGCCAATCCAAAGTTTGTTTTAAAAAATGATATTTAGAAAAAGAAACATCTTCTTTATTTTCTTTCATTTTATCACCTTACATGTTCTTGTTTGCAGGAACAACAGACACTCAGTGGGGGGTCCACAAGGTGAATCTCCGGGGGGATCCAGGGAGAGGTCTCTGACCAATGGGGACCTTACTGAGGAGCAGCTTCCTGGGACCGGCTCGTCTGATCAACATCAATCCTTAAAAAGCCATAGCAGCCCTGTAAACAGTGCAGGTAAAGAGTCTGCTCACCTTATCACTGTTTTGAACAAGATTTATTAATTTTATGTTTAATAATTTCTATAAATATGATCCAAATGAGGTTGTTTTGCAGGCTATTGGGGTTTGAAATTAAAATATGTATTGTCTTTAGATCCTGCTTTGTTATTCTGCAATATGAAACATTTCCTTGCACGCCTGACAGTCTTATTCCCCTCTGTGTCTTCCGACAGATAAAGTTGAGTTGACACCTAATGGGGTGGAGGGCAGTCATGGAGTCGTGGCCCGTCAGACACCTCCTCCGTCCTCCCCATCAGGCCGATCTCCAGCTGCCAGCAGCAGCAGCAACAGCAGTAGCCCCTCTCCGGGTCAGGATGCCCTGGCTCCAGCCACCATTATGGAGCCCAGTTCCAATGCCACCTCCAATACAGAGCAGGCATGCAACAACACAGCAGAGCCCACCACAGACTTGCTCCCGGCAGGGTGAGAATCATATCTGTGCAGAAATATTCTTTAAAAGAATATATCTACAGTCTTATTATTGTCTCTCAGTATCTTGTGGGTCTGTTTTTTTTAGAAGCATTTTGTTTTCAGACAAATTTGGCTTTATTTTTAAAGAGATTGTGAACATTTTTCACATTGTGAAGACAAGACAGAAATTCCTACTTTTATAATATTTTTCAATAATCGTGTCATTATTGAAGTGTATCTATCTAAAAGAGACATTTTGCTTTGTTATTAATGTTTATTGAATTGGCTTTTAAAACAGTAGTTTGACTAAAACAACTTAATTTGGCACCAAACCTTGCATGATGCATAAGTCCTATTAAATATGCTCACTCAATCAGGGCTGGGCAAAATAATCAGAATATCCAATATATTGCAAGTTTTCCCTCATGCAACATAAAAAATGACTATATGGAAGTAGTGAGTATGGATTTTAAGATTCTTTTACTCACTTTCAAAGTTTTAAATTGTTGGGCACCCAATTATTTACCTGTACTTCAGGACTTTTATTACACCAAAAGAGCACTAAGATCCTCCAGCCAGATACTTTCAGTGCAGCCGAGAGTTAAATGAAGGCACAGAGGGGATCTGGTTTTAGCTGTGGCTAAAAAACAACCTTCTCCTTGATATTCATACTGCAGTCTTTTAAATCCTGCTGGAAAACTCTTTAAATTGAGTTTAATTTGAGTTCAGTCAGTTCAGGGTTCCACTAGCTCTTTTCGTTGTGATGTTTTCTGTTTTAGTTTGTTTTTAGCCTATTTTATTGTACTTGTTGGGGTTTTTTAATGTGTGATTTTACAGAATTTATTTCACTGATGGTTTTTCCTGTTGGTTTTAACCTCCTTGTGAAGCTCTTTGGTCAACTTTGTTGCTTTTAAATGTGCTACACGAATAGATTTCACACTGACATCTAAATCACTAAGAGTTTAGCTTTTCCCAGGCGCTTCTAATGCATCGCAGCTCTCCCTCCACCTTCCTATTCTGAAAACTCCAGCCGATCCTCCGTCCCCATCCCCCGCTCACTTGGAAAATCCTTCAGCAGGCGTCGTGTTTATGATCCAGGAGTCAGGAAAACAGCTCAGTTCAAGTTGCCAAGCATTCAGAAACAGCAAATTAATAGACAGGCAAAGACAGACTGCATTCTTGTTTTTGTTCTCAAGCGGAGCTGATTAAAAGTCACTTCTGTTGAGGATGGTTGAAAAGTTTGTTTTGGTATTGTTTGGTAAAAGAACAAGGGTCAGAGGTCAGAATTCACCACTGCATTTTGTTATGGTGTTAAACATTAATACCGTGACTAAAGGAGGATTTTAAAATACTGTAACATATGTTAAATATTGCAATAAAGCTAAAAAAAACAGATATATTAATATTCATTGTATCACCCAGCCCTACACTCAATTTAAAATGTAATTTTGGTGATTATTTAGCATATTTGTCTTACAAGGAAACACACATTACGACTTTTGGGATCTATAGAAATATGTAGTCAAACATAGCATAAATACATCACAAATATTTAACTTAAACTGTGAGAAAGATGAGAATTCACCCATACTAGATCTTTTAATTTCCTTTACCTTGTTTGTACAGTAGTTAAACTGCGGTGTATGGCTTTCTGTAGCTTTAAATCACTTTTTTAGACGTTCCAAGAAAACTGCCAGGAAAATCTTTGATGTGTCGACAAAACAGCCTTTTCACCGAAACTACAAGAAACTAAATGTTGTTTTTCAACAGTTTTCATTGAAATCTTTAGAAAAATTAAACTGTGAAAAGTTGAAATTCACCTTTTAATCATTCTCTTAGCAGAGTTTGTGTTGCGTTTGCAACAAAGCAGCACATCCTGCAGAACAATATGTATTTGATTCTACATTTCACCTGCACCTAATTTTATATGGTGACATATGTTGTTAAAAAATAATTTATAAACTTGGTATAAGAATACAGAAGCCAGTGACGTAGACAAAAAGTTAATTTTATTGTTTGCTTTTGTTAAAAACAAACACATTCTCAATGTGTTTACAGACTAGATGAGAGAAAACAAGTTGTAGACAAAAAGCTATATTGATTTATTTTCTGTTTTTCTTTTTCAGTCCTTTATTTGAGCTTTAATAAGGTGTATTAAAGCAAAGCAAAACTCCCAGAAATAGCTAGTAAAGATAAATGAGATGTATCCAGTAAACACTCACCACCCAGTAACTTAAGGGAGTAATTACAGGTGATTAGGAGAAATTTTAAGAGCTGGAGTTTTATTACACCAATGCTGCTCTCTGTTCACGTTAATGTACTGTTATTACATAATAAGAAAATAATATGGGGCACTCCCTGTCCTCTCAGAAGAACAATATCTACTTGTGTTAAAATGTTAAATCTTAAAAAACAAGTAGTTTCTTAGTGATGTGTTCAGTTTTGGAGTAAATGTGTTTGTCTGTGTGTGCAGCTGGGAGCAGCGGGTTTTACCTCACGGCAGAGTGTACTACGTCGACCACAACACCAAAACCACAACCTGGGAGAGACCACTGCCACCAGGGTACGCCCGTCACAAGTTTTTATTTGTTTTTTTTTTTTTTTCCTGTTGATGCACTGGTTGTTTGACGGTTTGACGGCAGGAAGTTCCTGCTTCACCAGTGGTGCCAAAATAGATCTAATTTCAGATATGTTGTTAGAGCTAATATTTGGTCTATCTATAAAAAACGTTGAATACTTTCTTTTTTTTTTGGATGGAAAGGGTATTTTGTTTCATGCAACTAACTTTATTATATTTGTGAGTGGAGTCAGCAGGAGTGTTTTGTGTAAACTCCACGTGAGGGTTGGTCGACTGACTTTAGGAAGTTCTGTCTCCAGGAAGGTAATTCAAAGCATATAGAGTGAATTGACATGTTGCTGAAGTTTTATTAAAAAAATACCCAGTTTGAAACTTTTTAAGACTAACTGCTATAGCTGATAGATGAAGACTGGTGGACTGAAAACGGTGGGACTTGAGTGCTTGAGTTTCTAAGGAGCCTTTTAGGATCCCAGAATGTACCAAATTTTGAAATGTGGGTGTATACATATGAGTAAAGCTAACGTGGTTTCACCAGTTGCTTTATAAATTACTGCTTCGGTCAAGGTGGGCAACAGAATAACGAGCACTGCCTAGAATGCAGTTTTGCAAGCTGTGCACACGAAAATAAGCCGTGATTTTCAAAAACTGTCCGCTCACATTGCAGCCAAACGGCTCACTGGCCGCTTGGTCGCAAACGTGCCGGATTCAGTGAGACTGCAACAGAAAAGTTGCCTGTTTTTGTAAGTTCATCCCCATCTTTTCAGCTGTAAAGGCTTCTTTTTTTATTCTAAATGTCCCATTTATGCTCTCTGGCATGACTACACACATCGCAGTGTAACTAATCCCTAATCGAGCAGTGTGATTGTTGTTTGCTAAGCCGTTACATGGAGAGCGCTCCCTCCCCCTGAGCAGTTTGACTTGCCAGGGTTCAGCCCCTTTATGACATTTGTACTTGGCCTGAGTATTTATTGATTTTCACAGAGTGCATGGCAGAGAGAAAAAGAGCCTGTTTTAGGAAGAGGTCACCCCCCCTCCTTCTCCTCAAGCTTCTACCCCCCATTTCAGTTTTTCCACACAAGGAACGGGAGTGTTGGGGCCCAGAGAACAAGAGTCCTTTCTTACTGCCACATGTACCTCCATCCACAACTGTGTTGGCTGCCACGGCCCTTCGGAGGATCAATTAGCAAGCTAATACTGGGCTAACGCTCCAGATGTACACACCAGGAACTGTTTAGAGGCCGAGGGAAGGCAGAGTGGGGGTAGATGGGCAGTTGGGGTTTGGAAACTGAAATAATGAAAGCCATCCAAAGCTAGGACAGGGAGAGCTTATGAGTCACACTCTTTTAATCAAATATTCTGTTGCGCGTATAACCGGTAATGCATCACAAACATAACCTCTCTGGTTTTTGAGTTGCTCATTGTTATAAAACTTTTTTTTTGTTCCCCCTGCAGTTATGGGAACTCCAGAAATAAAATTGATGCTGTCTTCACATCAATCTGGGCTCGTCAGCCTTGCACAATACGAGCCCAGCACAACGTCACAATTCCCTGACATGATTTTTATCATGTGAGGCTGTTTAGACATACAATAGTGAGTAGATTGTGAAGCTGCATTTTGTGGTTATATCAAGTACTGCTTTTCAAAGCATCAAATTATTAGATTTTCACTAAACTATGACTCCGACTATGTTTATGTAGAAAAGAAATGCCAGCCTAGAATTGGAGCGGTTCTGCCAAACCAAAGTGTTTCTGTGACTTCCACTTAAAAATATTTTATCAGGCAGAATGAGCAAACTAAAGGAAAGAGCTGTTTCTTTTTGTTGAACTTAATCAGAGCTGTGATCAGTAATCAAGAGCAGCGGTTTAAAGTGGCTGTGTTTCTGCATAGCAGTCACTTTTTCTGTGCAGAGGCATTGGACAAATCCAAGCTCTGCTAATCAGAGCTGTCATGACACAGCCTCAAACCATCAGATATTTGTGTTCAAATTCAATTTGTCTTTCAGCAGAACGTCTCTTGAGGATTTGCTTTTTATTTCTGAAATGCATTAAGAGACAACATTTAGTATGCTATTCATTTTTTTTCTGTAAACTTGTCTTAGATGCTCTTTAATCAGTTAATTAAATGACAGCCAAATTATGTTCTGGGGAGCAAGGAGGAACTTGATGATTCCAGCAAAAGCCTGTCTAAAATGTACTTTTATATCATTTTTTAAATGTATGAATCAGACTGAAAAGTAAATCCTTCAGTGCTACTGGTCATAAACAAAGAGCAGGGCTGAAATGTCTGATGAAGATTTAGCATTTCTATGATTTTACTCTGACAATCCGAAACAAAATAAAAGATTTGAATGTCGTTAAACAGATGAGTGAAGTCCTCAAAGATTTTACAAATTAGAACTAAACACTGTTTTTGAAATGCTAGCCAAAGATTATATCTTAAATAATTATGGAGCATTTCATAGCAACAAAAACCAAGTTGTATGTTGTTGGTAAAGTACTGGCTACTGATTATTAACAGGTCATTAAAATGAGCTGATTGGACCAATATTTATGAGCACAGTTTTAGAACCTTACATTCACAAACTGACACATTCTGCCTAGTCTTTTACATCAAAAATTAGTATTTATATGCAAAATAGATGTTTAAACATGTAATAACAATTTTCACAAGGAGTCCGTTTGCTCTCAGTGTGCTGAGAGCTCCCGCTGACTCACAGGACTCCGGTTATATCCAGAAACAGATATTTTCTCCCGTAGGACAACCCTGCAAGCTGCTGTACTTCAGCAGGACGGGATGGCACCAGAACGTAGTCTACGGTCTGTGGTTGACCACATATTCTAAAAAGCATGACCTTTTGAGAAAAGTGGTATATTGTTTTTGACTGGACTGTGGGAGTTACAGCAGGATTGAGAGTGAGAGCTGCCAGCAGTCGTGCAGTTTGGTGAAACAGATCCATTGGATCTCTTTAACAAAAGCAGATTTTTATCACCTGCTGCGGAAAAGCAAAGTGGGAGCAATATTTTTACCCGTGTGTATTTTTACTTGTCTGTACCACGAGCAAAACATTTCATGAATCACTAAACTTTCAGAAAGTAATCAATGGAACTACAGCAATTCAAGATGGCCACCACAGCAAAGCAATCTTAGGAAACAAAAAATGTCTATCACACAGTCAATGTTACATATATTGAGCCTTGTTTTGGTGTGGTAGTGATTGAGACTGTGCCCCAAACTATACTCTGAGCACTAACTGATCGGGTTTAAAACTTTATCTTTAACTTTGAATCAATTCTGTTTGTTTCTTTGTAAATCATCCCATAAACTATAGAATGAATTTTAATGAAACCTTCAGAAGGTAACCATTGGAATTACAGCTACAACTGCTAAACTATTGGAGTCAACCCAATTCAAGATGGCCACCGCAAAAAAAAAACTGACCTTAGAGAACACAAAAATAGCTGTAACTCAGACAGTTTTACAGATATTGAGCTAAAATGTGGTGTGATTGTAGCTGAGCATTGTCTCCAAAGCATACTTTGAGTGCAAAAACCTTTGGCTTTAACTGTTGGTGTCAACCTGTCTGTAAGCAAAGCATCCCATAAACCACTTGATGCATTTCACTGAAGCTCTCAGAGAACAATTAATGGCTCTACATCTGCAGCTGGTTACGTTTTGGAGTCAACCCAATTCAAGATACGCGCCACAGCTAACCGTAGCCTGCACACAGATGACTGTATCTGAGGGAATTTTGTCAATATTAGGGTGGCTGTCAGTGATCCTCAGCACAGGCTCCGAGCGCTAACATATCATGTGAGATAGTCTAAACCACTGGCATGAAAGGTGGCGGGTGATATGCATTCTTTTAAGGAATGATGGGCCTTTAATTTCAGATAGTTTTGAATTCTACTTGTAAGCCAATAATAAAGGAAAAAAGAGATCTCTACTACCTTTGGAACAGAAAAAAAAGTTGGTGAATCCACTCAAGTGTTATTTTTTCATTGCTACCAATCAGAGCTGGAGCCATAAGTCCTGCAGAGTCATATTTTGGGTTTGAATAAATCCACTAAATCATCCATTGGAGTGTGTTTGTTGTTGTTTTGTCCGGTTTAAAAGTGATCACAGGAACATGTTTCTTAGAAGAAGTTTTTAGAAACACAGCTGCTCATCTGCATCATGTAGTTTTAAAATAAAGTTTTACCTGAGTCGGTACACAAAAAGAACAGTCGTTCCTACATACAGTTCAGTCTATAAATGACCACAGTTGAATCAAAGTGAAATATATTGTTGACTTTTTGTTTTTGTAACACCTTATTTATTGCTCTCATCACTCACTCATCGGAATCCTGTCCTCGAGTTTCTGCAGAAAACATTTTTTCCTTTTTTTATTGTTTAATTTTTTAAGCTAAGATGAAACTTAAATTTAAACGTTCATATTTGTGTTAAATATAGCTCCGTTTTTTGTCATTCTACAGAGAAGACGGGCTTATGAGTAATGAGTAGAACATCTAAAAAGGATTGCACACAGACTTTGAGCTGACAGTTCATGGTTTGTAAGATTGGACTTGTAGTTCCAAGAAAGAAATGGAGTGGATCGCTAATGACACGACTGGTACAAAGATAAATCAGATAAATAACTGCATATAAACCCAACAGGCTGCTGTGGGCTCTATGATTTTTCTCTGGCTCCAGTAAATAAGTAGCTAGTGTTAATAATAAAAGGGAGGGAACTGGGTTTGTAAGAAGCTCAGAGACATGGTGGCCAAATAACTGCTGGAGCGTCCTTGACTAAAATATAAAAGCCTACCAGTACCAAGGGTGCTGTTGATTATTAATTTCAAGGTAGTTTTCAGAGTTATGTATTTCAGAAAACATTTCCAACTTTGTTTTTTGTGAGGTGTATTTGATGAAAGTTTTTGTCTTTTAGACAAAGTTTTTTTTTTTCCCGTAAAGTAATTTTTTTTCTTCTGTCAGCTTGGGAATAAAGATTAAAATACCCTTAATACTAAAGTAGATCCTAAATTTTCAGCAGAACCCGCCTGAGGTACACATTTCAGTCTCCTGCACACTGAAACCACAGTGAGTTTGTGTGTGTGGCTTTGATGCAACAAAAGTGAATCTGTTCAGAGGTCTTGAACCTCTGGGAGGGCCAGTCTGACTGTCTTCACAGTCAAATTGGGACCGGAACTGTGATTTTAAGTGAGAGCCTCTGTGCAGTATGTTTTACTCCACCCCTGAAAGGCTGTGCAGAAATATTATTTTCCCAGAACTGTATTTATGAAAGGTTAAAAACAAATGTGGTGCAATATTTGGGTTGCAACACCATCTGCTCGTGCAGATTTCTGAAGCTTGCTGATATCTGCAGTGAGTGTTTTTTTTTGTTAGTAAACGGAAGTTGATGCTGGTTTCTGCTCTAAATTCTGCAGCGCTTAAGTCAGAGAGATGAGAATAGCAACAGACAAGCAGTCAGTCCTGGTGTGCGCCGTGCACAGGGTGGGGGTTTGTTCATGACTTTTCTTTATGTGTGCATGAGTTTGTGTTTCTGTGTTAGTATCTCAGCTCATGTCCAGACCTCCTGTCTCTGGGGAAAATTAGGAAACGGTGAACAAATGCACACTGTTGTACATGGTTACTGTCAATCAGAAAGGTGTAGTCCATCAATTTCTCTTAATTATAATTAATTAATATATAATTAATCTATCAAAGGTTGTACATCATACGTGGTGATGGAAAAGTCCCATTCTTCAGGTGTAATTAAAAGATGTCTCTAACACTTTCATAAAGCTAACTGTTAAAACAGCTCATAATGAACAGTGTCAATCAGCTCTATTTTGTCTTTTCACACATAATTTAGGAGATATAGAATAGGGTTATATAGGTCATAAAACATTTGCACCAACTGGAGTTCATTTATTAATAAAATGAAAAGGAAATGTCCGTCAGAAACAGTTTAGCAGCCTAATTTCTGATTTCCTTCTCTTGTTTTGCTACATTTATACCATCTTTACATCATTATTCCTCTTTTAATCCCCTCTTCCCTTCCTTTTCCTTTCTTGGCTATCACTCACTAATAGCCTCCTCTTAATATTTTCTTTCTCTTTTTTTGCCCTTGTTTCTTTTTCCTCTTTTCCATAAATCAGTGCTTCTATTATCAGGTAGAACCACCCACTCTTCACATGCCTAATAAAAATGTTGTTGAAAGCAGCAGCTTTTTTTTTCACTCCCACCTTGTTTCTGTTTCCCTCCAACAACCTCCAGCTGGGAGAAGCGAGTGGACCAGCGGGGCAGGTTCTACTACGTGGACCACAACACCAGAACCACAACATGGCAGAGGCCCACAGCTGAGTCCGTGCGCAACTATCAGCAGTGGCAGAGCCAGCGCAGCCAGCTACAGGGTGCCATGCACCAGTTCAGCCAGCGCTTCCTCTACCAGGTACTCCAGGCCTCTGCTGGTTCACATGCAGGCTGCACAAAGGTTTTAGTCTTGTTTAGCTAAAGGCAGCGAGAAATCAATGCTTACTTTGAATCTCCCTCAAGATATCCATTAGTTCTGCCTTGATTCATGCCCAAAGTTAAATATGTTGCTTATCACTGATATGCAGCCTTATTACCTTAACAACCAAAGCTAACATTACCTCATTGTGTGATGGATAATATTTCTGTCTTACTGTTAAGGGTGTTTTTCATATACTGTAGCTTGGTTGCAAATTATCACAGCTGAGAAGCTGCCTTTTTAAGATCTGGCAGCTAATTTTTCGAAAGCTGTATATTTGATCGCAGTAAACATTTATTAAATGAGCTCAAATGTACAGAAATGAATAAGAAATATTAAAGGCCCCGAGCTCACATTATGAGCTATTCTGTTGACAGTTTTTTTTTAAAGAATGAATCGTTTATTTGATAGGGACAGATTCAAGTAACGTAGATCAAGACGATCAGATGCCTGCATCACAGTGTTTATAGCCATGGCTAATTAGCTGTGCTGGTCACATACTCTCCAACTCAGTTCTGTGACTACCTCAATCACTGGCTCAGAGGCATAGAAGCTGTATATCCACTTCAACCCTACTTTCTGTTTTGGTAATTTCACACACCACCAGGAAGAAGGTATCTCAGGTGTTGCGTTGAAAGGGTTGCTGTAATGGTTGCTGCATTTCTATGATCTATCTGTTTGTACTTGTTGTTATTGTCCATTATCTGCAGCATTTAAGCAACAAGCTTGAACTAGCATCACAACAGCTGTTTAGAAATTTAAATAACTGCTTAACTATTTAACATAACTGTGACATTTAGAGTACCTGTCTTAAAGTAGAAATCACAATTTTTGTGTTACATTTCTTTGAACTGCTATTGGTTGAATCCCGATTTCTAGAGTTTTGCCTACGCCAACTCCATGGTTCCTAATTTGAAGATATAAGGGATAGTGGTTAATATATGCCACTCAGAAAGCTGATGCAGCATGACATAACCATTCAGGGGAAGTTTGAAATTAAATTGAGCCATAGGGATATTGTTTCCTACAATATTTGCACAACATACCCAAGGTGGAATCACTAAGCTAATTCAAGCCTAGAGAATGGGTAAAAAAAACGAACACTTCTTATAAGACCCGTAGATTGTGTTCAGGGTTGACAGCAAAAACTTGTAACATTTCCTGAAAAGTATTTAACTTTGTTTTTGGTTGAACTGGTGTGAGCTGAAGCGTGGAAACTCTAAACACCAGCAGTGTGTCACACCAAGGAGTTCTTTGCCTTCAAGATGTTGTGTATGAGTGAGCGGCGTTTTCAGTTTATTTCAGCAGGACGTGTGAGGGTCTATCAGAGCATGTTGGCTGCAGAGAGAAATTCGTTCATTGCAGTTTTTCAGTGGAGTCGGTTGAGGTTTGTCTGACTCTCTTACAGTCCCGTTCTTTTCAATGAAGCTGCCAAGGTCAGACTGCATCCAGATTTAGTGGATTGAACCCACAGAGCTTTTTCAATGGACCATTAGTAAAACCAGCCTTAAAACTTTTATACATGCTTCAATAAAATTACCCCACCCTGCTCTTTATGGCTTGTGATGTAGTTTTCATTCAATTTGTCTCTGTCCTTTTGTTTTCCTGCGTTTCAAGGCTGTTTTTGTGAGCATCCTTGTGTGAAGTTCTTTTATGTTTGTCCTTTACAGAATGCACATCCTTTGACTTAATGTTTAACTTCAGAACTTGTCTTCTTTTATTTTTTAGCCATCCATAATGGTTTAAAAATCTCTTAATTTTCTGCCTTGTTTTTCTGTGTATAGTTCACCGCAATGCTGTCTTTGCAGATAGATTTGAAAAATGGGCACTGTTTTTTTTATACATGATGTAGATTACTTTTGCCAAAAAGGGTTTAAAAAGGTTATTAGCCTGAAGAGGACTGACCAGAGGCTGGCTAAGTTATTTTATACAAAAAAAGACATCCTTTGTCAGTTTTAGAAACAAACAAAGACGCACAAATGATTGTTAGCAGTGTCATTCAGGTTTTTCAGAACAGAAGTATTTAGTTTAAGCTGAAAACTCTCAGCCTTCTTTCTTTCCTTTCCCCTCGTTCCCTCCCTCCTTCGCCCCGTGTGTGTGAGAAAAGCCATAAGGCAGGTCTTGTTGATAGTACACTGCTCTGTCTTGGAATGCCCACATCGCTGATAGCGGCGACTATTTATGGCCCCAGTGTGTGTGAACGAGGAAACAACAGACAGAAACGCTCATAGCTTTTCCGTGAACACGACAGCATGTTTGAGTGCCCGGCTGACGCACTCAAAGAGGTTTGTGGGTTAATTTGTGATGGTTAAAGATGATGTGATGCTCTGTAAAAATGATAAAGTTTAACATCTATGGCTGGATGCATACAGTGGACGCACTACCAAACATTGTCACTCAGTTGTTGTTTGTGGTTGTGCTGATGCCAGTACCTTTTGTGTTTGACTTCATTTGTTCACAGAGTTGTAATGTTGAGGACAGGTGTGACATTTTTTAAGGAAGGCACATGACTGCCAAAGAAGGCCAGGGTCTGTTTTCTTAAATGAACTAACAGACACCCATATGCAGCACTGTGCAAAGTCTTCAGCCAGGCTTCATTTCCTTATATTTTGCTTCCAAGTTGCCAGACTTTTTTGTAATATCTTATAGTGGTCTTGATGAATAGTTTTCCAGGCTTTTTGTAGATTTTTTTTTGACCTTTGGCTGCATTTTCACTAATTTTCGGTTCAGTTCCCGACTGTTTTCATATGGATGTCACTTCCATCACTTAACTCTGACCTATGAATCATTCAGGCATAGAAAAGTTCCTTAACTCCAGGGATGAACCGCTGCTGTTTCGCCACATATCCTGGCAAAGAAACAATTTCAAATTGGATCTTTAGGCACGTTCTTACCAGCACCCGGTCACAAAGACGCTTTTTGTTTCCATTTAGACAAGTCTGTTAGAAAAGCCAACAGAAGCCCCATTTTCACACACAAAGGATGTATTTTAGCACCAACAAGGGCATTACCAAAAACATTTTATCTAAAAACATGGTATATATTAGAGGATCAACTAAAGGACATCTCTCAGGTCTTTGCTGGAGTTTTTTCCCCCCCATTTATAAAAAACATGATTTTCAGATACTGTATATCTTCTGGAGATAGTTTTTTTTTAAACCTTTCACTTTGTATTTTGTCTTCAATTTGCCCGTTTTCTTCAGTTTTTAAAAACACACTGCACAATACGCTTTTATGGTCCAAGAACAGAGCAGAAAATGAGTGAAAAAGCAGCCAAAGTGTAAAAACAAAACAAAAAGCCTGAGGAACTACTGATCAAGACCATGTGTAAAGTGAAATTTTTGTTTGTTTACTTATTTCTTGGCAAGCTAAATTAGTTTATATCCAGTATTTTCATTTCTTTCAGTTGTCCAACCTGATTTTCTGATATTCCAACCTTGATTTTTATTTCTTCAGGAAAAGACGGATCCTTCCATCAATATAATGTTTTAGCTTATATTATGATTTTAACTTCAGATCAGAGATTTCAACAGAGATGGAAGTAGATTCCTCTTATCTGTATTTTCTTTTAAAGAATATGGAACCATACCAATTTCATTTACTAGTGAATTTGCTATTTTTGCATATTTCAGCTATAAAATATGAGCATTTTATCACTTTTTGTCATAACAGTAAATTCCTTTTTGTTTTTTTTTACTTTTTTGCGACACTTTTATTGACCGAGTGCTTTAGTGTGAAACTAATTATGACATTAATTATGAAAACATTGACCGATGTAGATTTAGTTTTTCCAGAGATAGAGGTCCGAATGTGTTTGTGGAGTAATTGCAGCTTGTTAAAAGGGCAGACCTAAAGTCATTAACTGCTGTTTTCAGCTCTCCTCCGTTAGTTTTCTCCTCTTTTTCTTATTCTCGCACTCTTTCCTTTAACCCTTCCACGTCGTTTTGTTGCCTCTTCAGAATCCCTTCAAACTCCCATTTCTGTTTTCTTTTCTCATTGTCGACATCTTTGTTTTCATTCAGGCTCACATCAGATATCCTCCTTTTTTTATTTTGTCTTTTTATTAAGTGACTTCTAGTCTTGATTTGCAGCTGTCACGTCTGTCTTTCACACATGCACTCCTTCGTTTACCCCCAGTTTCCTACTCCCTTCACCTCCTCCTTTCCTCCAATTATAACTTTCAGTCCATTTCTGAAAGAACAAGGGCTCCTTAACAGCAGCACCTGAATCAACCCTGTCTTTTATCACTCACAGAAAACACACACTGCTTCATGCACACGGCTTGTCAGCGCTCGCATTTCCATAAATGACACTTATTTCATGAAAGGACAATGAACAGAATGCCTTTAAACTGCACAGATGCTGGTCTTTTTAACACTGTCCTCTCTATGCTTTGGTTGTATTTTGTTATGAAGACCGTATTGGAAATTACCAGTCGTGTAAAAACAGTTTTCAGAATTGCAAACTCACTTCTTGAAGAACAACTTTAACTACGTGTTTGTTTAAGAAAAGACCTGCCTTGTTGGCTGGAAAATTAAAGGATGTATTTGTGCTTTCATCCACCTCACAAAAAGTCAATAAAATAAACGTAAACTGTAAAAAAAAAAATTGTAAAAGTGACTTCAGAAACAGTTCTGTCAGCTGCTAGGACACAAATTAAGTGAGTTGTTTCTCAGAGTCAGAATATATTCTTGCAAACAGAAACCCAGTGTGCTGTTTTTATTTTTATTTATAATTTTAAACGCATGCTGTAATGTATAAACAGGTTAATTATGAGATCAAACTTATATTTTAATTTGCAACTTCCCTGTTAGTTTGTTAGTCTGAAACTCTCGGATGAGCAGGCGTGTTTTCAGGCAAACTCTGTGACCTCGTGTTTATTGCACTCCCTAACTTTTGTCCTTGCACACAGAGTTTTGCCTCCCAGATTTAGAAAAAAAGTTGTCTTTGCAACAGAAATTTGAATAACTGAATAGTTTCAGTTTTATGAATAACTCTAGAATCTAGCTAAAATCTCAGTTTTTTTTTTTTTACCTCTGATGTCTTAACCCTTTATGAAGTATTCTTTCCAGAATCTACAACACCCAACCTTTATTTCGCACATTTGTGCCAACAGGCTGCTTTTCCCTTGCTTCCTCTCCCTCCCTTGTTTTCTCAGTCTCCTTTTCTTTTCCTCCAGACCTGGCTCTGTCTGGAAGCTGCCGAGGAGCTGAATGGTCAGAGCCAAGATGAAGTCATCATGTCTTTATATCATTATATTCTCCTTTTACCTTTTTTAGTCACAGAAAGCCCATACGGGTGGGGCCCCGGGGGCATAGATTGGCTGTCGATGGGAGCGACACACACCCTTTAACCCTATTTTGTGCCCACTCTCGCTCCTCCGCGGGCCCAGTCCTTTCCATCTCGACACCCTCAGATTTTCCATGACAGAGCTGCTTGAAAAAGGGAGAAGTGCCGTTCAGAGTGATGTTGGCATTCAGTGGATAATTCTCCACTTCATGTTCTTTCAGGAAATCATTAGTATTTAAAGTTAATCATTGCAAACTATAAAACAAAACACAAGAAAGGTTATTCTGCACTATATCAATCAGTGCAGTATGAAAACGTTTACTCCGGTAGTTTACCAGATATAGTGTTACGCAATTCTGAAATGTGGGTCCACACTCAATGTAAACAAAGCACTCGGCTGAATCCGCCGTAAACCAGTGACTGACCTACACAAGGCTGGTTGTAGAATATGCAGGTAAACAAATATGAAGAGCAGAATCTCAGAGAATATGCCTGAGTAAATCTGCTGCAAAAGAAAAGAGAAAGAACGAGTAAAACATCTGTCGAGAACAAATATCGAGGATCAAGCAGGATGGTGGAGCGCCATAAAGACAGAGTTCGGCATTCAAACATGAAGGTTTTGCAAAACTTCTGCGAAACCAGTAAGATTATAGTTTCAATGGGGTTTTTTTGTTGTTGTTTTTAATTATAGCCTAACGCTTTGATAGCTTATAACTCAAATCTTAATTGTCTATTAGATTGAATTAAGCCAGACGAGGCTTGGCCTAGTTTTAGATTTTTGTCATTTCTTGTCTTTGTGTACGCCATCTATATCTTGTATCACTGTTGTGTTGTAAATACGCAACAATTCATCAAATCTGTTTCATTAATGTCACCATTGTTGGCCTTATTTCAGTCACTTTCAGTGGTAGTTGGCAGCAGTTCAGTAACTTTGGTGATAGTTTTTTTATATAAGGACACATTAATCATTCATATGACAAAAATATTGTCCACAGTATTTTACAGTGAGTACCTTTAAGTTCAACATGTCACAATGAGCAGAAAACACTTTGGAAAGATGCCAGATTTCATTTAAGAAAATATGTATTTTCTTTTGTTATTTTGCATTTAAAACTTCCAAAAGACAGGCAGTCATTATCAGTGCCAAAGACAAAACTGTCAAAATGAGAGTTTCTGCATTTTAAGTAATTAGTGTTACATAAACTGAGGGTTGTGTGTGCGTTCTGCATGGTGGTAAAGTTTATGATGCTGAAGTTTCTTTTGACCGGTCCTTTGATAAACATCATTTTGCATGAAAGCTCACCATTACCATTTAATTCCCAACAAGCATCTTTTGAGCTACTTTTCCACTCCCTCTAATATATTCATGCATATTGGTGTGGATTCACACTGACTGACTGTGTGACTGACTTTCCACACTGAGGCGCACACACATTTTTTTTTAATGTGTGTGTATGAGTGCAGGCTGAGTAAACCCCACAGCAGTTTCCAGGCCCAGGATGAATAAAGGTGCCTTTTGTGAGAATTTGGGTGGGTGGGGCTGAAGAGGAGGTGGGGTGTCCAGTCTGGAACAGGCATGAATGTTCCCTCAGTTCCCTCAGACATCACACTTCCCTGCCTAGTTTCACAGCAGTGCTAGAGAAAGGAGGAGGTGGAGGAGGACCTGAGGGTGGGGTCGGGAGGGGTGCCTCGGTGGTGGTGGCTGGAGGAAGAGGAGGCGGCGGCGGCGGCGGTGGGGTGTACGTGAAGTGTTGAGCGGGAAGCTGAGGGGCGGGGGTGGGGCTTGCATCCAGCCAGTGAGCTCATTGGAACAGCGTTGTTGTTTTATCCTCCTACCGAGCGTGTCGTTTTTGGAAGCATTCGAGCCGCCGGCCGGCCAGTTCCCTCAGTCGCCCCTCGCTGCTGCTACAGAGAGGAGCCACTCCCTCCCGCCGCCACCTCTGCCTTTCACACACCAACACACTTCAACCTGGGCTTCGTGTGGTAGCGAGGTGAAAGGAAGACTTGATCTCACACTTTGGAAAGGCGTTAATTAGTAGGTTCTGCTTAAACTTTTCAAATTCATCTTTCAAATTGTATTCCCTGAAAAGTTTTCACAAACTCAGCATTGAGAAAGCAGGCCTTCCGACTGAAGAAATTCACTTTGTGCTTTAAAACAAGGACAGATGCTGAGAAAAAGCAGGGGGAAGAGTGACAGAAAGGTGCCCTAATTGGATTTGTTTTGTCTCTGTCTGTTTCTCCCCCAGCCATCCGGAGCTCCGGTGGAAAATGACCCGCTGGGCCCGCTGCCTCCTGGATGGGGTAAGTTCGCCTAACACACTCCTGTGCCTTCACTCCAAATCTTTTCTCTGCAGAGAAAACTTTTTTTTTTTGTTCACCTTGATTTTAATGTCTGTTTTAAATGTAAAATCTGACGCATTCAACCTGTCTTGTTGGTGTTTTTTTAACAACTCTTTACAGTAGCCAGCAGCGCGGCACCGCAATGTGTTAACATTTAAGTAAAGAGTGGGTCCTTTAAGTTGTTCAAAATGTGCTTTTTATATCTGCAATTAGCTTTGAGACTGAGGTATGGGTGAAGTGTTGCAGAATTACAGAATTTACAGCCTTTTTCTTTGATTTCAAGTCCTTTTGAAGCAACAAAAACAATGTGGTTTGTCTCATTTCCCTGACTCACTTTCTTGCTGTCTGTTGTCAACAAATCAGTCATTAATTGACTTATTTATGTCTCCACTCAAACTTATTTAGATTTTCATTCCGTTAAAGAAAATCTGGATGAAATCTCTGCTGGTTTCTGTTTGTTACTCTGCTCTTTTATCACTGTAAGGACTGCCTTTACTCTAAAGTCCACAAATTACAGGGACTGCATTATTGATGGGGCGCTTCATCATTCAACATTTTCCCAAATGAGTAATGTAATCAGATCCATACCGAGTCATGTCACACACATAAACGAACGCTGCTGGCAGCACCCGCTCATCGTACATTTTCACAAACTTCATCCCCACAGCCTTGTTCTCTCCAAAAACCTTCACTCTCTGCCCATGATGCCTTTTCAACATGTTGCGGTACCTCAAAAACGAAAACCTCAATTATATCATTGGCTCAGATTCACTTCCCTGGCGCGCTCTTTTTTTTTTTCCTCCTGCGGTCGCTTCCCTCCTTTTTTTTTCAAGGTTTAGATTCAAAAGGAGAAAGATGAGAGAAAAGATAGAAAGATGAAGAAAAACTTGAAGGGGGTTCAAGCTGGATAGTAAAGAGGGGGGTGGAAGGAGTAAAGCTGGTAAGGGTTGCAATGTGAGCATTACTGTTTCCCTCCGCACACTCCTGTTAATGAGAAAAAGATGTCAGAGCGATGGAGGGAGGAGGATGGGGCACCAGCTAACCTTTCATAAAACTAGTCGACTGCTACCTTCACATAGGCACACAGAACTGTGCACACTTTATGTAAAAAAAATATATTTTCTGTATTAAAATTTAAACTTTAACTATGAGTAGCATGGCCATTTCAGCACATTACTGTAGTTAGGTTTTACCCCTGTGAGGTATTCGCATCAAGCAACAGTGAAATACCACACAGACTCGCTGGGTTTCTCTCGTGATTGTGAGATTTTTTTTTTCTTTCTCCCCTCTTCATCCCAAAAGTAAGACACTCAGGTGATCCCTCTGACGTCTTCTTTGTATCCGCAGAGAAACGTCAGGACAATGGCAGAGTGTACTTTGTCAACCACAACACACGAACAACACAGTGGGACGATCCTCGGACCCAAGGGTGAGACTGCAAGCAAGAAGTGTGTGTGTGTGGGTGGGTGGGTGTGTGTGTGTGTTTGTGTGTGTGTGTGTGATCAGTGCCTGCCTGCTTGTTTGGTGGTTCATTGCTTTGAGTGTTTGCTCATACTGAAGATCATCATCCACATTACGATTAAAAACAGATGTTAAAGTGTTATCCACTAAACAGAATGATATTCCATAAGAGGAACATTTTATAAAACACTTACGTATCCCAGGCAGATTTAAAACATGGCAACAACCGAAAGGATTTATGAAGCCTTTGTGAACTAAAGTTTGATATAATCTTATCTGTTCGCCCTTCATTTTGGTCACCTTTTCTTTCTTTGGCATTTAAAGACATCCAGGGTTTTTGAAATTTATTTTTGCTTAACAGTAACAGATGTTTAATCTGCAGTCGCTTTAAAAGGTCAGGCTCTTTGCCCTGCGGGGCATTTTCGCTTCAAAAACTCTTTGATGGAAGAAAATCACCATATTGGCACAGATTTCACGTCCTCTCCTCTTTTTGTCATTTCAGTCATGATGCTTTAATCGTCAAATGGTTATAACATATTTTTAAGTTGTAATTAAAGTTCATTTTTAAGCAGCTATTTAGCTCTATGACAATACAATTAAACATAATGCATGATTTAGACGCACACTGGGGCATTTTTTGACAACAAAGATCTCCGATGAAGATCGCTGGATTTTTTTTTTTTTTTTTTGATCTCCAGCATTTAAAATTAGTCCTAAAAACTGAACGTAGGATCTGAAGGTGGCGTGACTTATGTTTTTAGCCTTCAGAGTTTCAGCTCCGCAGGTCGGCCCCTCCGATCAGGACCGTGCTCACTGCCCCTCTCCTTGTTGCAGGATGATCAAGGAGCACCCCCTGCCCCCTGGCTGGGAGATGAAGTACACCGCAGAGGGAGTCCGATATTTTGTGGACCACAACTCACGAACTACCACCTTTAAAGACCCCAGACCCGGGTTTGAGTCAGGGTAACTATTCTCTCTCAGGCCTTACCCTAAAACCTCCTGCAGTAAGAAATAAAAGGAAGTCACCGATTGAGGCAGACTTCCTACGAAGAGATTCAATCAAATCATGGATTTATTTTTCCTTTCTTTTGTCTGACTTCATGTGCAGAATTAGTTTACACAGCTCCCTTGTTTGCTTAAAACCTAAAATAATCACAACAAAGGTCGAAAATGTTTCTTAATCGGAATGAAATAATCTTTTTTTGTTGTTGTTTTATTTGCATCTTTATTGAGTTCATGTTTTATTCATCGCCTTTCTTTTTTTCTGTTTCTGACTTTTCTTTTTGTCAAATTGAATCAACTTTAGCATCACAAATGTTTTATTCAAAACATATTTTACCATAGCAACATGTTCATTCAAACACACACACACACAGCTCTTCTCCTCAGCTTGTGGATGTTTGCTTTGCCTTGAAGTCTCAAATCTCGCTGCAGAAGTCAGGATAATGTGCAGATGTGCAGCAGCAGATCCGCTGCAGACTGCTCTGGCATGTGTGTGGGTGTTTGTGCTTTTCTGTGTTTGGCACCAAATGTGTGTTTGCTTGTGTGGTTGCCACTGTATACTTCATTTGTGGAGATGTATCTGCCTTTCCTGGTGATACGTGCTCGTATTTTTAGGCCGGTGGCCGTGGAGGGCTCCTGAAAGAGTCCTCGCTGTTTTAACTCGGAGTCCTGCAGCGGTGTGTGTGTCTGTGGACGAGGCTCTGCCGCTGCGGTCTCCATTTCCTAACCCAAACCAAAATGTGCCTGGCAGCTCAGCAAGCACAAACCCAACACTTTTCTTCTCTCCTCCTCCTCCTTTTTCTCCAATCATTTAAGTCTTTTTCTTTCTTTCTTTCTTTCTTTCTGCATCTCAGACTTTCTTCTGCTGACAAAGCTGTATTCAGTGTGTGCAAAATGTTGGTGGAGCTTGTACTAACACAGCTGCAGCCTCAAGCTCACCTTTGTCTTTGAGACCCAGACAGACTAAATCAGAGCCTAATGGGTGGTATGAGTTTAACTTTGCATGGACTCTCTGCCTGAAACGTCAGGGATTCTTAGAAGAGATCATCGTGTTTTCTTTAAGTTGTGTAAAAATGACCACGTTTTTCTTTTTGCGTGTGTGTGTGCAGGTCGCGACAGGGCGGGTCACCAGGCGCGTACGATCGTAGCTTCAGGTGGAAATACCACCAGTTCCGTTTCCTGTGTCATGTAAGTGTTAAATGTTAGTTGTGCGATTATCTAAAGAAGATTTGGCAAAAAAACAGAACTTTTAAGAATTCACTGCCAGTGGATAATTGGTACTTTAACAAAACAGTTGAGGTTTAAAGTTTAGAAAAAGATAATTTGTCTTCTGCATAATAAACACTAAAAGTAAACCTCTGAGCAGAACCGATCAGCAGTAAGAGACGACATTTTATCAAACAAGTAATTAAACCAAATTAAGATGAGAAGCTGAAAAACATTTTGAGTTGTCACCGTCAGTTTCCGCGGTCTGAAGCCTTTCCAGTGAATATTGTGTTATTAGCTGTTTAAAACCCTGATGACTTCCTGTTGAGCTCTAACCTCCTGATTATTTCTCGTCTCTGTGCAGTCCAACGCCTTGCCAAGCCACGTGAAGATCTCCGTGTCCAGACAAACACTGTTTGAAGATTCATTTCAGCAGGTCAGACCGAAACTCTGCAAAACACCCGTTACGATTTTCTCTGCAGGTTCACTTTTATTTTATTTCATTTTGACTTGAAAACAACTGCACTTAAGTTTTTAACCAGTGGTGGAAAACATTAGTCTTATTTAGTTTAGTTTTATTCTCTATCCTTCATGTTTTAACCCATGCTTGATTTTATTAATACTTATTTTAATACTTGTCTTCTTCTCTTGTATTGATCGTTCTTGATTTGTAATTATGCCACCATCTAGACCAGGACTTTTCTGGCAAAATTAAGGATAAATAAATGCATTTTATTGCCTTTTATTGGTTAAAATGCTTAAAAATATCACAAAAAAACATGTCCTAGCAAAGGTTGTGACAAATTATTCGCATCAAGCATTTTACACATTTGAATAAACATGCAATATTTTAATATTTTACTAAAACATTTGATCAAAAACAACACTGAAAACAGAAAAAAAGTAATTTCAGGCATATAAATGAATCTGTAGAAGGTAATTTGGGGAATTTGTTTTTTTTACGTTGTATCAGGACAGTAAAAACTCGAAGCTGCTTCACCAAAAGTTTTATTAAACACTGAAAAACTTTAAAGATGATTAAAAGAAGATTTTGGTTTTGGTACAGTAATGTCTTCTAAGGCAAAAATAAAAATATTAAGGATTAAATCTTCTCTAAACGCACTGAAAGTGAATGAATTATCTTGATGTAACGTTGTAAATCCTGGTAGTTTTCTGTAAAATGTTAATTTTGTTATCAGATCATGAACGTGAAGCCGTACGACCTTCGGCGCCGACTCTACATCATCATGAGAGGAGAGGAGGGGCTGGACTACGGCGGCATCGCCAGGTGAGCCTCCGCTTCATCTCCTCACTTCCTGTCGTGTCTTTTTGTTCTGGGGCTTGTTTGACCCGTTTACGCCTTTAAAAGCTTGTTGTCAATGTTGGTGAAGGTATGGTTTGTTTTTTTGTTCCTGCTGCTTCTCGATCTCTGCACCAACTGTCCTCTCCTCTGGATGCAACATTCAGTCTCAATTTAAAAGATTTAATGATTTAATAAGAATTATACTGTTATGTTCAGATTACAGTTTCATTGTTCTGATACTTTTTTTACACGTGAGCGTGATAAATTAAAATCAAAATGTTAATTTAAATCTATAATCTGATAAATCTGCATCTGTAGAAAATAAACTTGCCAAATTAAAACTGATCTCTGATCAGATTTCCCTTGTTTCATAGTGTAATCTGAGCCTTAAAAGACTAGCATTTTGGGTAAAAAAGTCAGTATTTCCTTCCCTTGATTCAGCAGTATTATAAATGTTTCTGTTGGCACTCGATGTTTATCAAAACTTTTGTCTTTAGTGACTTTTTTTTTCTTAATTTGATATTTTTAAATGTCAGTTTACAACCTGAAACATACATTTTGTCTGCTTAAAGAAAACTCAGAGTTTTGTTGTCATTCTCAGTTTAACCTGATGGTGGCAAAGTTATAACACAATAACACAGAAGTATGCTGCACAACTTAGTGACAAATTTAGGCAATAAAATATAGATTTCTATGATCCTGGAGGATTTTTTTACGACAGCGTTACTTGAGATGAAGATGTTCCTGAGACCGTTGAAGGTTAGTACGTGTTCTTGATAAATTATACAATTTTTTAGCAGAATCAAATCACAGAAGTAACTTAGTAACCAGGATTTGTTCAGGTAAAATCCAACCAACCTGATTCATCCCTCAGTTGCTTCCTGAACTGAAGGAAACAAACTAGATGTTTAGAAGTTTCATTGAAACTCCATAAGATTACTTCAGCTGCTTTGGCAATATTATTAAAAAAGGAAAGGAACATGAAGCTACAAGCTAAAATGAGCTAAATCAAAGCAACAAGCTCAAAGTGGCACAAAAAATAAAAAAATAAAGCAAGAATATAGACATAGCTTTCAATAAGAACAGTGTTACGTATAAATCTGTGTATATTTATGAAACTATTTTTGTAAATAAAGCTAAATATTTTGAGAAGTATAAAAGCTACAAAAACCAACAGTCATAGTGCACTGTTCCCGATCGAGCTGAATGTTTTAACATTTTAATGGTTAAAAGAGGAAAAAGTAGCTTGATTTCAAAAAAGGTACAGAAGAAATTATTTACAGAAATGTAAATCTGATTACTAAAACAGTTTGTTTTTGACAGATGCATTAATGGGTTATCTTTAAAAAAATCTCCTCTCTGAGGATGTTTGAAGCTTGAAGCTTCTTTATGAGAGCTGCTCATGTTTCTTTTAGGTTTTGGTTTCTTAGTTTTTTTTGTTTTTTTAATTTGCATTTAAAGTTTTCTTGTTGTTGAATTCATGAAACACCTCATCCATCTTCCAGCATTTCTGTCCTCCTCCCCCATCACATGTATCCATCCCCCCCCCCCCCCNGTCTGCTGTCCTTCGGGTCTTCCTCTCTGTTTCTGTTGGTATTTTAATTTATTTATTTTTTCTGTTTGGTTTCACATTGTGTCTCTGTCTCCGGTGTCACGTCAGTGGTTTTACCCTATGGTAGGTGACATCATGCTGTTCTACCACAGGGTAGAACCACGGACGGGATGTTGGGAGGTGTCTGCGTCCGTCTCACCGTCCGTCCGTCAGTCCATACACCCTCCCCACCTGGTTCACGTTAACGGGTGGGCGGGGCCCCTGGGAGCGCTTGGTGCTGCAGCTGGTGGAGGGCCTTCATTCTCTCTAACACGCACCCTTCCACACTCTGCCTTTGTTTTAATCCACCATGTTGTATTCATTCTTAATGTTAAATGTTCTGTCGTCATGTATGAATTTTATTTTCTCCTAATGAAGAAAATCTTTCAGATGGAAACTCGAGGCTCAAGTTTGAAAAACCGATTAGCTCAGTTGTTCGAAGCCTCCATCCTGGTAGTTTATGCCTTCATTGCCTCTTGTTTGGATCACTGTAATTATTTTTATGTTGGGGTTGATCTGTCAACACTTTGGTGTCTGGAAGTTGTTCAAAACGCAGCAGCTCGACTTCTGACAGAAAAGAAACAGCCTCTGCTGGCCTCCATAAACGGGCTTCTCATCCATTTCAGAAATGTTATTGCTTGTTTTTGTTAATGGTAGACCGCCGGTTTACTTTACTTTTTACACCTGAGATAAAAACAATTTACTTTTAAAAAAAGGAGGTCCGAGTCCCTAATCTGTTGAACAGTCAATCTTTGCAGATTAGAGCTACTCTGATTATTTTAATTACTGCTTAAAATCTATTTCTTCTCACTGTCTTTTAGTCTTAATTGAGCAGGGTAATTTGGGCTTTTATTGTTCAGCTCGGTTTATTTCTGTGTTCTTTTGTTTGCTTTATTTGATGCTTTATTCCTGTTCATATTTACTGCTGGTTTCCTAATCATTGATTTTTACTTTCTTTGTGAATAAAATTAGACTTGACACAGAACAACTCCGGACAGAGTTTAAATACACAAGGAATTATATTCTTGTTTCGCTTATAAGTGATTGTTTCAAAACGAGAGCAGAAACTTGAAGGTCTGTTTTCAAGACAAACAAATCATTACTGTCTTCTGACTGTTTACAAGTTTAATTTAATCTTAAGTGAAACCAAACTTTTCTCTGTTTATTTTACATTTAAGTTTAAAAGTCAGAGCTGAGCAGCATTCGAGAACATCGTGTGTCATTATTATTATTATAAGACATTTTCTGTCCTGAGTTGTAATGCTTTAAAATATGACAAGGTTTTAGTTGATTTGTTTTACTTGCTTATTGTTTCTGTAACGCCTGTGTTCCCTCTGCTTCCTTTGGTTTAAATGTGATGCTGTTTTTTTTGTCAACATTTGTTAAAATGAGTCTTTATTTTCTGCACTGCCAAATGTGTTTTGTTCTGCTTCCAGTGACTCAGCTCTGCTCTGATTGATTAAACTGAATCCGTCTCCCGTGTCAGCCATCTTTAATCACTCAGTCCTAACACGTTCACCGTCCCGTAACGTCCTCTGTCCTGTCGTTCTGCAGGGAGTGGTTCTTCCTGCTGTCCCACGAAGTCTTGAACCCCATGTACTGCTTGTTCGAATACGCCGGGAAGAACAATTACTGTCTGCAGATAAACCCCGCCTCCTCCATCAACCCCGACCACCTCACGTACTTCCGCTTCATCGGTCGCTTCATCGCGATGGTGAGCTTCACTTTGAGATATCTAAATAATGCTTCATTGCAAGCTCTTTTAATTTATAGTTAGTTAAATAAAAGTTCATATTTCTTTGTAACCATAATTATACCTTAAACAGTAGCAGCAGTCTATAAATATTCATTTGGAGTATTTTATTTATAAGATTATTGGTTTCATGGGATTTATCTCAACTGCACAGGTTTATTAATTAGTGCTGGACAATTTGTCCAAAAATATTCTGTAATTCAAGTGAATGGAAGCAAAGCTTACCGCTACTGTTAAAGTATTTTTATTTGTTTGCTTCGAAGAAATGTACAGTTCTGTCACTTTATATTTCAAATGTACAGTATGAGCTAAACGTCTTTCTCCAGGATTCACTCCAAATATTTGGTCACAAACTCTCCACCCTCTCTCACCCACACCATGACCTCACTGCTGCGCCCAGCCCACACCCATCACTGCTGCCTAAATTTAGCCCCAAAATTCACTTTGCTGACTTGTCTTTAAAAGACGCTTTTCTCCACCAACCGATTTTATTTTGCGCTCACTGTTTTAACCTTCCACGGCTGTCCTTTTGCTTAAAGCCTGTTAGCTGTGAGACTCAGTCAGGTCAGAACAAACTGTGACTCAGGCAGTTCTTGGACGCCCGTGTTGTTGTTGGCTCATCGCAGCTCTGAACTTTCTGTGGGTTTTTAAACACTAAACAGCTCCATCTGGCCGGCTGTGAACACACACATGCCCAAGAAGGATTATTACTTTCTTTAGCTTCACACGTTTGTGTCCACATCCTAATCTGAGTGACTCAATCATTTTCCCACCATATAAACAAGATAAGACAGTCAGCAGGGTGGGATTTGGAGCGCAGTATAAACACAGCAGCAGTTGTTGCATTAGCTGTAGCAGACATTGTCTGCATTGTTAAAGGAAGTGGCAGCAGTGATTCCTTAACTGAAATGACTCTTTTCCTGTAAAGGAGTTTGTTAATCTATGTTAAATGCTGTAATGAGCACTGAAAAATCTCCCTGTGAATCACCAGCTCAAACACTGAACGTCTGAAAGAAAGAAAGAAAATGAATCCTGAACCATATGTCAGCGGAGGCCATGAAATAATAAAATAACCCAGCTGGAGGGTGAAAAAAAACCTGTCTCTGTGCTTTATTATATCCTGAAACCCCAACCTGACACATCATCAGCTATACCAGCTGAGTCTTTGTGTTTATTTTCCAAGGAACATGAGCAGAGACTTCCAGGTGGTGTTCCTCAATGTAGTTTCTAATGAAACATATCCTCCCTGCAGGCTCTGTACCACGGAAAGTTCATCGACACTGGCTTCACGCTGCCGTTCTACAAGCGAATGCTGGACAAGAAGCCGACCCTCAAAGATCTGGAGTCCATAGATCCGGAGTTTTACAACTCCATCATGTGGGTCAAGTAAGTACCGACCCACCGGGATGCAGCGTCATTGTTTCATACTCACAAAAGTAGAGCTCAAATGTTTTTCCAGGCCTCATTTCTCTTCATCTGTACTTTTTTAAAGAGCTGAAGAATAACTCAGTTCTGCAGGTCCAATAAAAAGCCTTCAAATTATTTCATAACAAACACTTAATTTAGAAGTTAAGGATCAGTAAGTGCCTCCTGAGCATCGATGTCTGTAGGTTTTGAAAATAAATATTTAAAGTCTTCAGTGTCATTCTGAAGTCTTACAGCTGCCATGAAATTATTTTTTATGCTTCTGTAGCTAAAATGAGACACTCAGGTCCCAATTAAAAGTAATGTTTTTTATGAGAAAAACATCCATCTCTACGTTTCTCGTGATCTTTTGGGTCCAGGTGGCATCAATTTAAGTCTATTTTTATGAATTTCTGTTCTTTACTGGTAGAAATTGATTAAAAATTTTAAAAAGTTATTTCAGTGACACGTGATCCATCTTGATTTATACAATTTCAGAAACATATATTGGTACACTTCTTGCTCAGATTCACTGCAAGTAGAGATGAAAGGTTTGTAAGCTGACTTTTGTTAAATTAAATATCCTTCTTGCATTTAAAACATCCTAGCTCTTGGTTAGCTCCAGCTAGTTGGGTGTATGAGAACAGTCTGCGCCATCTTTGGAGCTGAAATGTGTTACTTTCTTCGTCCAGAGAGAACAACCTGGAGGAGTGTGGAGTGGAGCTGTACTTTGCTCAGGACATGGAGATCCTTGGGAAGGTTTCCACTCACCAGCTGAAGGATGACGGCGAGAACGAGCTGGTCACGGAGGAGAACAAGGAGGAGTATATCAAGTAATATGGCAGAAGCCGTTGGAGCTGAGCAGACACAGAGGAAGATCAAACTTTCCAAATGAGCTGTTGTTTCCTGCTGCAGCCTGCTGACGGACTGGAGGTTCACCCGTGGGGTGGAGGAGCAGACCAAAGCTTTCCTGGACGGCTTCAATGAGGTGGTTCCTCTGGAGTGGCTTCGCTACTTTGATGAGAAGGAGCTGGAGGTGAGAATGACTGGAAAAACTATTCAAAACCATTCCATTTATGAGCAGCCTTGTTAAATGGATGACATTTCCTGCAGCCAAGCTTTTAACTAAGAGCTGAAATGCAGTGTAAAGCAGTAAAACCTGTCAAATGTGAGCTTTAATTGTTGTTTGTTTGTTTTCTGGGCCGCAGCTGATGCTCTGTGGGATGCAGGAGATCGATCTGGCCGACTGGCAGAAGAACACCATCTATAGACATTACACCAAGAACAGCAAGCAGATCCACTGGTTCTGGCAGGTACAGACACACTGAACACACTTACAGAATATTAGAAAACATTACAAACAAAGGTCAGGAGGTTGTTTTCAATAAAACTATTAAATTTACTGTATTGATAGCTCGTTATGTGTAATCCTGCACATTGTTAAAACAACATGGACATTTTTTTTCTTGTTGAAAAACTGATGATTTATATTCCTGAAGCACAAGTAAAGCAATGTAAACCTGACAAAATATTGTTCTTTTGAGTTTATTAGTTTTTAGATGGTGAAAACTTACTTTTTGACCATGTTGATGTATAAAAATCTGTTGTTTTCTTTGATATATTGCAAAACCACTTAAATTTCAAACATTTACTATATGTGGAATTTATTTTAATAACTTTATATCTGCGATAAATAGTTTGCAGCTTTATGCTGGTGGAAAATGCAAGTATTTACAAAGAAGATTAGAAATCACACATAAAGGTTTGTGTCTCAACAAAAAGTAGCTAAAATAAAATTAAATGACTTGAAAAGATTCCCATATTGTCATACTCACCAAACTGCCTCATATTGTGTTTGTTTCATTTATTCATTTCATTATCAATCATTAATCCACAAACACAAAAGCTCATACAGTTCATGTGTTCATCTGTTTCTGGAACATGCTTTGAAGACACGTTAACATCAGGGGTCAGCTGAAACTCTTTTTTTTGATGGAACAAGATGAAAGCTGAAAGACAGAACCTGAATATGTCAAACCTGTTTATCAGCCTCGGGTTGATTTGGATCTCTATAAAATGATGTTTTTTTTGTGCTTCTGCAGGTCGTTAAAGAGATGGACAACGAGAAGAGAATCCGTCTGCTTCAGTTTGTAACGGGAACCTGCCGGCTGCCGGTCGGAGGCTTTGCGGAGCTCATAGGTACACAACGTCCAGCGTGTTCACGTCGGGATGCTCACATGATTACATGAAACACAGTTTTTATAGTTTACTGTTGCAGCTGCGTGAAACACAACATCTCTGCATGTTTTCCTCATTAAGAGTCTCTCCAGTCACATTAGTTTGAATTCCATTGTATAAAAAAAAAAGCTAAAAACATTAAAGATTCAAGCAATGACTCTTTATTCCCCCCCGCAGGAAGTAACGGCCCCCAGAAGTTCTGCATAGACAAAGTGGGGAAGGAGACTTGGCTTCCAAGAAGTCACACATGGTGAGACGTTGTCCCTTCTGTTAATGTTAAATTAAAAAACAACAGGAAGTCGAGGAGGAGACAGGTGTATCTAAGTTTGAATTGATCTGTTTGTGCATTCAATAAACTGATGTGTGTCAAACAGGTGGATTTAGGTTATTTCAGTTCAACATTTTCTTAGTTTATTATAAATTACAAACACAGTGAAGCAGTGTTAATAAGTGTTAACTTAAAAAAAAGCGAATAAAAGAACTTGAAGTATTTTCAGATTTTTCGGTTGCTTTTAATATTAAAGTAAAACATCTGTAGTTCTCTTTACATCCATAAACATGAGCTACTAAAGGTAAAGCAGTGGAAGAATGCATATCGCCCATCACCTTTCATGCCACAGTTTCAGACTAAGATCATATCTTACGGCAAGAAATGATGGCGTTGCAGCCATTTTGGACAAACCTTGATCTTGTGGGATGTTGTGAGATGTGTTAACGCACCTAGTAGGTGTTGAGGATGTGTCTCAGCTACTACAATGCCAAATTTCAGCACAACGCCTATAAATTTTACTGAACTGTAGCCGTTTTTGTGTTGGCTAAAGTTGATTAGCTGTGGCGGCCATCTTGAACTGGGTTGGCTCCAGTAATCAATCACTTGTAGATCTGCGTCCACTGATTACTTCGTAAGGGTTTCATTCAAATTTATCCCCTGGTTTCTGAGATAATTTGCCAACAGGCAGACAGGATTGACTCCAACAGTTACTGCCAAAGTTTTAAGCAACGATGTTGCACAATGAGTATCACTCAAACTGCGAGTTAGGAATGACTCTCAGCTACTACCACACCAAATTTCAGCTCAGTAGCTGTAAAATTGACTGAGTAAGAGATATTTTTGTGTTGGCTATCAGGGTTTAAAGAATAGTGGTGATTCCCCCACAACAGGCCTACAGTCTGGCTTTATGTTTTTATAAATTAAGTGCAGGAAAAAGAGAAAAAAAGTCTTTTAATTAAAGGTATTAAATTATAGAAGAAAAAACTCCTTTCTGCTGATATCATTACATGTTAAAATCATCCGGCCTTCTCTGGAGAAATTCATTTGAAAGTTTTATCAACCAGCGGATGTTTTTTTTTTTTGTCTGCTCTCTTTAGCTTCAATCGTCTGGATCTGCCGCCCTACAAAAGTCTGGAGCAGCTTCGGGAGAAACTCCTGTTCGCCATCGAGGAGACGGAGGGATTCGGGCAGGAGTGACGCCTCAGACCGCAAATCGGCGTCCGTTAATTCAACAAAATTTTACTTATTGATCTTATTTTGCCTTTATTTGAAGCCCTGACCTGCAGCAGGATCGTCTTCATGAACTTAACTGTTGGAGGATGAGTGTGTGTGTGTGTGTGTGTGTGTGTGTGGTTCCTTGTTTTAATGCTGTTTATCTGTGTGAGTTTGACCGGTTGGCACATGCATCCCCCACAGCTCCACCCCCAGCTTAGAAAACCGCACCAAAAAAAAACAAAAAAACCCAGACGGCATTCTCGCCTTAAAGACGACACAACTTAGCACAGCTTCCCGCAGACAAAGTAAAACGCGTCCACCAGAGAGAAAACCACTTTTCAACCTTTTAAAGACAGACAGCAGCGTATGAGAGGGACTGAGACCTTATCACCAACTAGCGCACCTCTGTTACAGAGGTTAGAGAGAAGAACTTATTTTATTTTTTATCTTTCTGTTAATTGTGAAAGTCAGCGTTTTCTTGTACAGATCCTAAATAAATGAGATTTCAGTTGTAATCTGTGTGGATTCTGTTTTTGGAAGCAGTTTGACCCGATCCAGTCAGGGTCAGCCTTCATCACTCTGTTTAAATTACCAACAATATACTCTAAAAATACTGTAAACTTTTATTTATCTTGTTGTATTTAAAGACTTAACAGCTTTAACGGTGTTGCTTATAGAAACTGGATAAAATCAGACCCGAGAAGATGAAATGTTAAGTTAATTGGAAGTTATTTAAACTCTTTGGCACCAGTTGTGGCACAGAGTTCAGGAGGTAATCGGCTGCATGGATACCATAAATCTGAGCTGCAGTTTTAACTTTCCTTTAAACCTTTTATCAGTTTATTTTTCTGAAAGTGAGCTGTGCTTAATAAGCCTCTTGATGGTTCTTAAGTGTTTTAATTCCCTATTTTTAGGCATCGGAGTTGTAATTACAACAATTTGTACTGAATTCGGTGTAAAGCTGAAATAATTGGCACTTTGGGGAGAGTAGTAAAAATATTTCAAAGCAACTATTAGAACTACTGCTGAGGTTTAAATTAGTCCTGAAATGATCTGGATAAACGTTCAAGAAAAACCAGTTTGTAATTTTAGACAAATATTCAAGATTTAACAAACAGCTCAAGTTTAAAGGAAGTTGATTTAACAGATTTAACGAAACGGCGTCATGTTGTCGAACTGGTGCAACTAAACAGTCATCCTTCACGTTGCCTCTGGCCTTTTTTTTTTTTTTTTCGAGTAATGCCAATATATTAAGCTAATTTGAAAAACTAGGAAATGTGTGTTGTCAAAAAATGTGGAAAATGTATATATTAGATTTTAATTTCACAAAAGGATCCAAAAATGAATCTCAGGCGAAACAAAACCTCAACATGAAATCATCTTTAACTTTCGCTCAGTTCTTTTCCAACGTCAGGGAAGTTGTTTTGGTTCAGTTTATCTGATTTATGGAAAAATTTAAAACAGAAGTTATTTAGTTTTAAATTATTGTTTCATTTTAATTTTTACCTTTGATTTAGAGCTGTGTTTTACTTGACCGTATCAATACACAGCCCCCATTTGCTGTTTGTTTTGTTGGTATTTTCACTTCATAAAAGTCATTAAATTAAAACAAAAACTGATGCAGAGAAAGAGTTTATGTTCTGAAAGATTGTTGAAAAAATAATTCAGTGATCAACTTCAGCGTATCTGCGCACAACATGCAAATATTTTAGTTTTGTCACCAATTAAGGGAATAAAACTTTACAGTTCTTTGTTTTGTCACTCTGGCAGAAAATATAAAAAGCCATCATTACTTCTACAATAAATCTAAACCAAAAGCTTTTTTTTTTTGTACCTTTTTCAGACAATGGGAGCATTAAACCTTGGAACATCAAAGATGGCTTGAATAATGTTGGCATAATTAAAGCCAGTGGCTCTGAATATACAAACTAAAACGAGTCCAAAGGGAGCGATCGTTGTCGCAGATAGAGCTTCGCCCGAGCCAGCAGCATTTTCCACTCATCAGGACACAGTTTGTGGTTTGGCCGGCAGGGTCTCGGTAATTAAATACATGCTTGGATGTAACCAAACAAACAGACTTTCGTCATGTCATCTCCACTGTCGGTGTCCCATTGGTTGTTCAGAAAGCATCCTCAGGCCAGCGGTGATTAAGAGTCTGAAACTGGGCCTTTCAGCAGCTGCAGTGGAAAAAGCTGGGATGTACAAAGCAACGTGGGCCAATTACTGAATGGGCTTACTGAGCACAAAGGGCCCAGAGGTCTGAGGGGCCCCCGAGACAGAAGCTCCTACTGTTTGAAATGACTGTTTACCTCGACGAGATGCAAATAAATAAAGATGTTTTTAAAACAGAGAGACGCCGAGCTGCAGGTCCAGGCAGCACGACTGCAAAGAAGCAAACAAAAAGAACAAAATGAAGGAAGAATGACGTTCTCCAACTGTGTTCTAACTTTACTTTTAGGCATTTCACAACCTCCACATTCAAATTTTCAATATATTTTGCGTGAAAGTGTATAAAACGTTTTACTACAGGAAGCCTGATAACATTAAAACAGCCAGTTCAACATCAATTAATGTCATTAAAACAGTTTTAACTCATTTAAATAAAACTTAAATCAAATTTTGTTACACGTGGAGGAAGCTATGTGATGACTCTGTGCAATTATGAGACACTAAATCATAATTATGACATATTTAGTCATTATTTTGAAAAAATAAGCCATAGTTATAAGATGCTACACTGAACAAAAGTAGTTTTTGCTCCCATTTTTCCTGAGCTGAACTCAAAGATCTAAGACTTTTTCTGTGTACACAAAAAAATGCCTTTTTTCTCTCAAATATTCACAAATTTGTGTAAATCTGTTGATGAGCACTTAATCCATCCACCTCCTAGATGTGGCTATCAGGATGCTGATTAGACAGGATTATTCCACAGGTGTGCTTTAGGACCGCCACAATAAAAGACCACACTGAAATTTGCTCCCCTCTCCTAAACACCTTGATCCTTTTAGGGACCATCATTTAATTACAGAACCAATGACACGTTCCTCCTTCTGACCAAGAGTTAATGTTGAATTGTTTCACTGGACTGGACAAATAGGACGAGTCTAATTTTATCTGATTTTAATACATTTCATTTTTATTTTAAAATTTCTTACTAGCTTCTATGTCTTTGGACCAGATGATGAAAAAAAATCAACGTTAAATTGTTATATTAGGTGGCTGTGTCTGATTAGTCCAAAATATAAAGAGCAACAGCTCTTCATGTTCAAGACTTTTATTGTGAAGGTCACGGCTTGACTGGCTCAACCCGGAAGTGATTCTTTCCAACGACCCAAAGTTTCGGAGCAGTTCGGTCCACGGGTTATAAAATGTCTCCGCGGGGCACAAGCAAATTAAAATATATTTGCCTGTAGTTGTATTCGCGTTCGTGCTGTTTTTTGCCCGGTTAGGATGGCGGACGCGGATGACGTCGCCCGGTTGTGTTACGATGGTTTCAGCCGGCTGCCCCGGAGAGGGAAGCCCGAGCCGGGCAGAGAGTGGACCCTGCTGGCCGCCGTGCTCAAAATGACCCGGGGGGAAAACTCTGCCTCAGGTTAGACAGCAGCAAAGCTAATTACCACAACATCTTCTATTTAAACTTAGTTAAACCTCTGTTTACAATCACCTGGTTATAAATATTTGTCTTTTTACAGTTGAGAAGGAGGTTGTTTCCATAGGAACGGGGACTAAATGTATTGGACAAGCATCTATGAGTCCTAATGGTTTGTGCTTCTGTTAATTATTGTTTTTTTTATCTGTGTTACATGTTGAATATTCAGTCTCCTGTCAGGTTATCTGTCATGTAGATTCTTTCTGAATATTTTGAGTTTTTAGGGATAAAATACAGAATTAGACAGAGCATCAATATTAGTTTGTTTGTTTTATGAAACTCTCTGACTTTCAGGTGATGTTCTTAATGACAGTCATGCAGAAGTCATTGCCAGAAGGGGTTGTATCAGGTGAGGTTTGCTTCGTTCTGGTTCCTTGTTGACAGAAGCTTAGTTGAGTTCAGACTGCCTGCATTGTGTGTTTATTTGAAGGTATCTGATCCAGGAGCTGCACAGAGCCGTCAGCGGTCGGGCCAGCTCGGTCTTCTGTTCGGCCGATCGGCGAGGGAAATGGAGGCTTCGGCCGGGCGTTTCCTTCCTCCTCTTCACCAGCCACACTCCCTGTAAGTCCAGTCCGCTCCCGCTGTCTTCAACAGGTTGCCTAATTTTGTTTTTGATCCCGCGCCGTCTGCTCGAACAAATCCTTTCGAGAGGTGGGGTACACCCTGGACAAGTCAGCAGCCATTCATGCACTCACCCATTCACCAGAGAAAAACATGCAAACTCCACATAAAGGCCCCAGACTGGGAGGCGATCCTGCGACAGCAACAAGGTCGCAGGTCGGCCATGTCAAAAATACCAAACACAAATGTTAATATGACAATTTTCTCTCAATAATCATACCATACTGTATGTTCATACACTTGTCAGGTTGTTAACCTTGTTCTTCACATTTCTTAATGAGCCTTTATTTTTATATTGAATCTATTTTTTCCACTATATCCAACCTGCTCCTTGTTACGGCTTTTTTATTACATCCAGCTGCAAAAGTTTTTAAAAGATGTCATATCATTAAGTACCAATCTTGGGAACATTGTTCTACCCTTTGGCCCCTCAGCAGTGACTCCCTGGAGCTTCGAACAAAACGAACACAGAAATGAATAATAGTTCAATTTAAAACCACGACAGGAAAGCAATACAGCTATATGTCAAGTCGTTCTGGTAACACCAATAAGTAACAGCTTGCATTTGATTATAACTTTGAATAAAATTTGATGTAAATAAAGATATTTGCCTTTTTATGAGAGGAAATGTATCAAGCCACAATTAAATATCCAACAAACAGGCCTAATTAAAAAAATTCTATTATCCTTTGTTCTAACATGTAAAAATACAAAAAATCGTCAACAGTTTGTTTCAGATCTTTATTTTAATAGTGTCACAAGCTGTAGTTTTTAATTATATGTCATATTTATGTAACACTTACTGAGTTGTGTTTTTGTTATTTCAAGCTTCAAGTACATTTTGCTGCTCTGGGTGAATTTAAATCAGTGGGAAAAGGAGCAGAAATGTTTCTTGAATGTAAAGGTTGGACATCCCTGGTCTAGTAGATACTTTATTACCTTCTGGTAAAATTTATATTTTAATTTTCGTGTTGTAAAAATGTCTTAGCTCTAATAATTTAAACAGAATCTGAAACCTGGGTTGTTTTTTTTCATCACAAGGTGGCGATGCCTCCATCATCCCCATGACTGACAGCCAGTCTGAGCCCTGCCCTCCTGTCACATC
This sequence comes from Kryptolebias marmoratus, assembly GCF_001649575.2. Lineage (NCBI taxonomy): Eukaryota > Metazoa > Chordata > Actinopteri > Cyprinodontiformes > Rivulidae > Kryptolebias > Kryptolebias marmoratus. The sequence goes on along the minus strand of NC_051440.1, from coordinate 23,959,226 downwards.
TGTAAACAGCTGTGAGGAGCCCGATGGGGGGCGGAGCCTGAAAAGGAAAGCAGAGGACCCGGGTAGACGAGAAAACCTGAAGCTGCCTCGTTTTGAAGAAAAGGAGACCGCAGAGACGAACGACGACGCCTCACAGCCGGCTTTACGTCGTGATCTGACAAAAACACACAACGATGTTTCTGAAGCTGCGCCTCGGACCGAGCTCACACCCAGAGGCCCTGCGGACTTCAGTCAGTCCGAGCAGGTCCAGGACATTCACAGGACGGGCGCCAAATGTGTCCCCGGCGGCCCAGCCGACCCTCTGTGCCCAGGGGCGGGGTACCACAGCACTGGTGTGCTTCGTGTGAAACCGGGCCGGGGGGAGCCGACTCTGTCCCTGTCCTGCAGTGACAAACTGGCCCGCTGGGGGGTGGTGGGCTTTCAGGGGGCCCTGCTGTCCCATTACCTGGAGGAGGCCCTTTATTTCAGCACCGTTGTGGTGGGAAAGTGTCTGTACAGCCGAGAAGTTATGCACCGAGCTCTGGTGGCCAGGTGAGGAGTTCTGCTGAGACGCTGGGTTTACCGTGAAGTCATGAAATGTCTCCTCTTACTGGAGATTCTGTTTGTTTATATAGCATCAATTCACAACTAAGGTCATCTAAAGCCTCTACACAAAAGACTGAACAAGCCCAAATCATAGATCCAATTAAAATCCAATTACAGTCAGTTCAGTCTTATTATAGTACAATACATTCACTTACAGTACATAATAACATGTCAATTAGAAGCCAGCAGATTGAGTTGAATCTTCACTTCATCCTCAGCAGCACAGAGAAGACAGTGGACAGGAATGACCCCCTTTAAACAGGACGAAACCTCCAGCAGAACCAGAACCAGGCCCCATCAGCTTCGACCGGCTGGGGTTTCAGAGGACAGGAAGGAGACCAACACAGATTAACTGGTCCAGGTGTGGTTTCTATGGGAAGAAAAACAATAAAAAAAACCCCACTTATTAATGATAGAAATAATGGAAAGCAAAGTGAGGAAATGTGGTCAGTTTGTCCTCCAGCGGTGTAAGCTTTTAGCAGTAGAACTAAAGGATAACTCAAGAAACCCAAGTCTAACTATAGGATTTATCAAACAGGAAGGTCTGAAGGTCTTATCAGGGCGTCAGCCTCACGAACAGAAACTGGAAGTTGGAGCCTGAGAACTGAAAGCTCTGCCTTCAACCACGAGTAAACCTGCAGCCGGAGAGCGAAGTGCTCTGTTAGCAAAATATGAAACAATAAGATCTTTAATATGAGGTGTTGAGAGCTTTGGATGTTAGAAGATTAAAATTTTATTCTGAATTTGACAGGAAGCCGACTGAGAGAAGCTAAAACTGGAGAAATCTGATCTCCTTACAGCAGCCTCTTGGATCAACTGAAGACTTTCTTTAAAACTAATTACCATCTTTTTACCTTCATATTAATAATCTGTTTAACAGTCATGTCAGACTTTATTTAAACCTTGTTGGGTTATGTTCTTGTATGTTTTTTACTCGTAGGTGCTCTCACGTGTCGGACCTCCCGGCTGGTTTCTCTGTGTGTTCTCCAACGCTGCTTCAGTCCAACCTGGAGTTTCCCTTTAGCCAGAACCGGACCGAGCTTCAGCACCGGGCCGGACAGGGACGAGTCTCCCCCTGCGGAGCCGGTACGTTCACTCTGCTTCACTCTTTGCTTACAAAAAACAGAAATGCTACGAATAAAGTATTCAGCTAAGATAATAAATAATCAAATTCTAATAAAAGACCAAACAAAGTGTTTGCAGATTCCTTCTAAATGTTAAACTGTTTTATTCAATAATAGAAAGAGTTTATTGTAGAGCTCAGTAAAGTGTTTGTGTGGTTTTGTTTTTAGTAAATAGAAACTTTTTGTTTCAGCCATAAGTTGGTGTAATGTTGCAGAACAGCCACTAGATGTCACTGCTAATGGCTACAAGCACGGAGTCACCAAGAAGGTCCTGGGAACTCCCAAATCCAGGTGAACTAAGCATCATAGGACTTATTTATAAATTCAGCTCACTTTTTACTGCATTTTGACCTCTGAAGACATTTGTCTTTGTGTTTTATGTGTCTTCAGATCTCTTCTGTGTAAACTGGAGCTTTTTCATTCGTTTCTGTCTCTGGTGGCGGCAACCGAGCCTTCGTCTCTCCCCGACTCTCTCAGGTAACTTAATCTGCACCGGATGTGTTTGATTTTAAGAAATATTATTTGTGTTTCCTGCAGTTTGGTCTCTTGGGAGTAATAAATACATGCTAGAGTCTTAATCATTAAAAATTAGGAATATATATCCAGCGTGACTAAACGCAATTTCAGCCATCAGTATTTAGAATAATGAAATTATTGTTAAAGTGCATCATCTAAAGATCATCCAAACATTTTTAAAAAGGTAGTTTTTAAAGTTTTAATTAAACATTTTCTACAGAATGATTCAGTTTATTCACATATAGACAGAAAATAAATCTTTACAGGTGTTTATATTAAGGCAGGTGTTAGAAATTATTGGTATTAAGATTGATTAGTTTACAAAAAACAAAAAAGTTATCGTTTTTATGACTCTTTAATTTTGGCTTGTCAAAGTAAAATTGCAAAAAAAGCAAAATCAGATTTTTCTTTATTAAAAATTCCCATTTAGAAATGTTTGTTTTTAATATTTGTGAGTTTGGGCTCATGCTGTGGTTTGGTGACAAGAAGACAGCAGTGAGGATGGAGGCCTTCTTTCAGGTGTTCCAACATTTTAATTAACTTAATTAAAGCAAACAGTCCTCTGTTTCACTCTCAACTGTAACTAACTTTGGTTGCATCTTTGTGAATAATTCACTGCTGGTTTTGGAGTCTTTTTTTTCTTTTTATGACAGTTTCTTCCCGGATCTTCTGTCGAAACAAACACTTGTGAAATGAAAGATGACAGAACAACCTGTACCTAATGACGCCGCTCCCAGTCCATCCTTGACTCGGTTTTATGTCTCCAGGAAATGGATTTAAATAAGCAAAATGTCCTCTGAAAGAAACAAAGCACAGTTTTCACTCTTTGTGGGTGTGTGTGTGCATGTGTGTGTGTGTGTGTGTGTGTGTGTGTGTGTGTGTGTGTGGGTGTGTGTGCAGATGGTTGGAAATCCTCTCCAAAGGAGCAACAGAGGTCCTTCTGTGTTTCTGTGTTTCGACACATAACCTGATCTGGCCCTCTCTTTCACAACACACACACACACACTCACACACACACACACACACACACACACACTCACTCACTATTCCTCACCTGAAAACCAAACTTCAGCACGCAATTACAAGATTTTCAAAGAAATGAGGAACCAGGAAGTTTTCCTGTTTTTACAGTCATGAACACTTGAAGAAGAATAAATCTTTAACTCTTAACTGAAGATCCAAACTTTTTAACTGAACGAGTTTCTAAAACATTTTTACTTAAAGCTGTAGATATATAATTTTTTCTCAGTGAATGAGATTCTAACTGCTGAATAACCAAACTGAGTACAGATGGACATTTAATATTTACTTCCTGAACGTTTCATGAAAATCTGCCTAGTAGTTTGTTGGATATTTTGCTAACAGAGTTGATTCCAAATACTTGATGACAAATTTATTAAAAAAAAAGCTGTTCTGCAGTCTGTTAGTGCTCAGAGTACGTGTTGTGGATCAGCCTCAGCTACCACCACACCAAATTTAACCTCAGTATCTGTAAAATTAAAAGCGTTGTAGCCGTTTTTGTGTTTTGAAAGTAAGTTGGCTGTGGGAGCCATCTTGAATCAGGTTGACTCCAGATGTTAATCGGCTATAGATGTTCATCCAGCTGTTACTTTGTGGGAGTTTCATTAAAATTCATCTGTTGGTTTATGGGATATTTTGGCTCATGAACACACGCTGAAAGCTTTAAGTTTAGTTTTGAGACTCTGACTGGAAGCTGACGGTTCCGCTGGACACCATCCTGGAAACTAAAGGTTCTCCCTCCACTTCTGGACTTGGATGTTCTGGGAATGTTTCATAGTAAAATAATATTTAATAGTTGACAGTTTCTTTGGGGTTGTAGAGAACAATAAGATCTTTAGGTAATCTGATGCAGGAAGGAAAATATTGGACTAACATGATCTCCCTTAAAGGTGTTTGTAGCTGCAGCAGTTTGGTCTGTTTCCATATTTCGCATGTGCACGTGTTAACAACTTACATGCTCCCAAAATAAGACTAATGACCCCCCCATCCACCCCCCTGACTCTGGTTTTCCATGTGTTCAGGTCAGCAGAGCTGCAGACCTACTGGGACTACAAGCAGGCGGCCCGGCGGTACCAGCAGGCCTGGCAGCAGCTGCGCAGCCGGGCCTTCCCTCTGTGGCCTCGCAGCGACAGAAACCTGCTCCTCTTTCACTGAAAGCCGACTCCGCAGCAGGAATGTCCTCGCCGGGCCCCGTGAAGAACTGTCTTTGTCGCAGCAGAAACCCGGAGGTTGCCAGGCAGCGAGTATCGTCTTTCTCGTCTTCCTCACAGACGGTGAAACGGGGAAAGTCTGGCTCTCGTCAGACGTGTAATTAGATGCTAAACGTGCCTGTTGGCTCAGCTGCTCTGTAGTTCAGGATGTTACAGCTTTCCTCAGCAGGACTCTCTGCTCCGTCCCGCCGAGGACCGCTCCTCGTTGTCGCCTTTATTTTGACGTTTCCCGCTGAGTGCAGCTGGCTGGCTGAGTTTGAAAACGCAGCTGATGTACCTGCCTGCTCGTTTCAGCTCTCACACCGTTGGGTTCAGCGAAGCCAACGAGTGTGTTTCCAGTTTTTGTCCGTCTGTAAATCCCAGTCCCGCCCGAGACACATTCTCGTTTATTAGGACGAAGAATGGAGAGTTGAGCCCTTCATTTGGAAACCAGGCGTTCATTTCCTGTTAGGACTGAGAACCGGTTGTGTTTTTGCTTCGACTCAACAGATTCCTGGTTTATCCTGCTAACGCTCAGCAGCACGCTGCAGTTTACGAGCAGAGGTTTAAATCGTCGTTAAATGATTTTAGTTAAGGGTTGCTTTCTGTCTCCAGTTGTTGAAAACGTTGAAGGTAACAAAGAGCCGCAATGACTCGGACAAAAACTGCTCCGAAGGGGAAAAATACACATTTTCTTTCACAAAAGATTATTTTAAAACATTTAAACATTAATTTTGCTTAAAGGTTTTGTTCTTCTGACTGCAGCAGAACTTTATTTCATTGGACGCAAAGTTAACTCCTCTTTAAAGTGCCTCCGAATGACTTTATTGTGATTTCTCTCAGTTTTAAATCAAACAAAGACGATTCACATCAATAAGCTGAGATGTTTTTTGTCCGTGTCTGTATGTGTGTTCATCTGTTAGCAAAATATCTCAAGAACCACCAGATGGATTTGAACAAAACTTGCACAAATAGATCCTTGGATGAACATCTACAGCTGGTTAACTTATGGAGTCAGCCCAATTCAAAATGGCCACCACAGTTAATCAACATTACCCAGCACAAGAATGGCTGTAACTCAGTTAATTTAACAGATATTAAGTTCAAATTTGGTGTGGTAGTAGCTGAGAGTGATTCACAGATGAGAGCAAACATAACTTAGTTTACAAAGTTTCTCAACGTGAGATTATCTTAGTATCAAACTCACTAAATTTATACAAATAAACCGGTTTAATGAGAAGACCGACATGTTTTATGCATTTATGTTTACGGTTATTCACTACAAATCCTTCATTTAAAACAAAAAAGGTTTTTAATAAGAAAAAGAGAGACTCTATAATCAGATTTTAACTGTTTTATTGATTAGATTTTGTGGCTACATTTGATTTTTTTGACATTTTTAAAATCCATTCATGTTTTTAAACACATATTTGATGATCATAAAATGATCCTCGCGTTCCACGAATTAGCTTTGAGGTGCACGTGCACGACTTCCCGTAGGAGGAACAGAAACGGGTGGAAACACGGGAAATGTTTCAGCACCAAAAACTACAGCTGGAGTCAAAGATTCAGCTTCATCTGTCGAAAACAAACCCAGTCAGCTGTTCGTGGTTACCGTGTTTCTCACCGAGCGGGCGGAAATAATGAGCTCAAAGTTCTGCTCTTCGGTTTAATTATCAAACTTTCTAATGCTAATCATTAAAGATTAAACATGACAATAATCTGGTTATGATTAAACAATCTTATGACACACAGAAAGATAAATAAAAAACATCATCAAGTCGTTAAAATGTCCCAGATTCACAAGAAGTGATGTTTGCAAATGTATAGTTTTACTCCACTTTCTGTTTTTAAGGTCAACAAACTCAAACATTTAAAATGAAACGGTGATTAATCAGAGCTGCGTCTCACAGGCCGGTGAAGGAGGAGGTTGGAGAAAGGCATTCTGGGAAATGTAGGCAACAAGTTGAAATAACCACAGAGCAATAATGTGAAATGTTACTGAATAAAAACAACTTGATAATCAGGCTAAAGTTAATCCTCGAACAGTAAGGAATTAAGAAATATTCCTTAATTATTAATAAATAAACAGCGTGTTTAATTTGATGCAATGTGTCAAAATAGAAGTGTTTCGTATGGCTGTTTGTTTTTAGGTGAAGATATAAAATATTTCTGTGTTTCAGTAACAGCAGCTCTGTTTTTCTGCTTCATTTTTATTATTATCAATAATAATCATGTTAGACTTTGTTATAAAACCACCTTTTAGTCCTTAGAGTGATGCATATTGTTTGGCTTTAATTGTAAATAACTTTTGAATTTTCTCATCTGGTTCAGCTTTGTTTATGACATTATTATTGTTATTTTTAAGCTTTATAAACATAAAACAAGCTGATTGTTGAAAATTATATGAATTTATCTAAAATTTGGAAACACGACTCTTTGAAGAACCAGCATCTGTTTGATGGATTTCTCCAAAAATGACTAATTTTTCCACATAAGAATTAATTTTGACACGACCAGAAACAAAAGCTAAAATACTGGATAATTAGGGTGACTCAGTAATTAAAATTAGCTTTTTAACTCGACCCTGAATGGATTTAAAGCAGCACCTGGTTTAAATATTGGTCACATTAGTTTTATTTTCTAATATTTTCTGGTAACAGTTGGGATAGATCTAGTTGTTTCTCTTTTGGTTTTTTGTTTCCAACCTTGTTGCGTCTTTAATTGCAGGTGGACATTTAGGGAAATTAATTCCTCGGATAATAAAGACAAGAAACCTTCTGTTGAATTTTGCTCGTTCGTTATAAATTTATCATATTTAAAGAGTTTTAGTCCGGAAGCTTTCAAACTGGGGGACATTTTGTTCAAAAAACAGTGACTGCAGTGGAAGAGACTAATCATTAAGCAAAAACATCAGTTAAAGTAAATTTTGGATGAAGTTTCATTACTTCAGAACCAGTTTAAAGGGTTAAAACGTCCCTCGAATAAATAAAAATGTCAAATATAAAAATGTAAACAAAACTTTGTATCTGATTGAATTGGTAAAACTTTATTGATACAGCTTGTTTTATACAAATCAAACAACTGAAAGTGTTTTACAGTTATTAAACACACACTTAAGACAGGAAGACTACAGCATGCCTGAATAAAATAATAAAATTCAACTCCAAAACGTCTGTAACCTGCGTTTTCTTCCCTTCGGATGAATGAAATGAAGACACTGAGCACTAATGTGGATTACTGAAAAGTGATTAATGATTAACCTCTTCCACTCTTTGCATATTTTGAAGCAGAAATACGAACAGTTTGTAAAGCTTTTGATGACTGAATTAAAGATTTATTGATTGCAGCACACGGAGCTGATGAGCTTCTCGTGTCATAAAAAGTCACCATTTGCTTGTAAATTTAGGAAACTTTGTTTGTTGTGATCACAGCACGTAAATATCACAGTTCAACACAATTCAAGTAAAAGGTTCAGTGCTCGTGTTTCTGCGAGTCTGAATCCGGCTAAAATCTACATTTTCAAAAACACAAAAAGCACATGAAGTGATTCCCAGTCCGGTTCTGAACCCTGAGCTGCGTTCTGCAGCGCCTGGAAACCCGCAGTTCTCCTCGCTGACCTCTTTTCCCACACGATAACACTTCATATTACCGAAGGTTTAATGCCTCAACATAAATATAAACACAAAGATGGATACTGTCTCATAACTGGTGTCTGTTTTTCCTCTTTTCCGTCTAAAAATGTTGGAGAAAATCACGTCTGACGCGCCTGAAACGTATCGTGGTTGGTAATGGGATTTTACGGCAGTGTTTAGGATTTTTCTCTCCGAGTCGTAAACGAAGACAAGAAGACTACCGTTAAGGTTCGAGCAATTTCTATCCCTATTATTCTTATGAGCCTGACAAGAAAAAGGAAAAAAAAAACGATATTCGTTGCAGTTTTTTGTTTTCGTTAATTCATAACAATAAACATGAACGTTTCAGTATCAAAAACTGAAATGTGTAGAAGCATTGGGACGATGTAAAGGCCGGTGTGCACCAGTTTCTGTCGGGCCTGAACGGATCTGTGTGTGAGGGGAAGACTCGGGGAAGGTTTAACCCTGTGCTGAGGAAAAAGCCGTGGATCCGAAGGTGTTTTCTCCACTGTAGGCCACGTACAGAAAACCGTCCTCGTCCTTCTCCTTGTCGTACAGCTGGCCCATCGTCAGACTGCAGCAGAAGGCAGAAACGAAACTCAGAACAGGTCACAGGAAGTCATCAACCGTTTCAACAGCTCCGCTATCAGTTTATGATTCTGGACTTGAGGTTAGGCGGGAGATGGGAAGACCTGACTAATCATCATCTTAACTGCAGTAGAACAACCCCAGGTTCCACCGTCTGAAACATCTCGAACGTCAGCATTTCCCTGAAGGACTGCATGTCGCCCTCCACCTTTCACGCCAGAGTTTTACGACGAGAGTTAAAGTTTATGTTGTTTGATCTCTGACAATAAGAATAATCCATATGGTCCAATACACTGTTTGTAAAATCTAAATTATTAAAGTTTTAGTGACATTGTGAAACTACAGACAGCTCTAATCCTTTATGAAGCCAAAAATAAACAATTACAGGATAACATTCAAAAACTGTTTAAGACTGAGGAACAAATTTATAAGTTAAGGGAGGAATTACAGTTTAAAATACTACTAGAAACTGTGGAATAATTTGAATATTTAACTTAATGTCCAAACATAAAACTGTTCAAATGATCATATAAATGTGATTATTGCTGGATATAATATATAATATTATTAAATCACTGTTGCTGTTTTTGTTATTTTCATAAACATTTCAGACATCCCGTGTTGGAAATGAGTCTCAGCTACAACCAAACCAATTTATTAATTTATCTGAAGGACTGACCGAGTTAGAGACGTTTACGTGAATGGCTGTGGCAGCCATCTTGAATTGGGATGACTTCAAAAGTAAAATCAGTTCTGAACGTTCATCTAATGTCTTCTTTTTCTGAGAACTTTAATAAAGTTTGTCCGGTAGTTCCTGATTTACGAACACTCAGGCATGGAGCAAAAGCATCATCATACGCCTTCGTCTTTTGGCAGCGGGTGACGGTGTAATTGCTTGTCTGTTTGTTAGCAAAATATCTCACACTGAGCAGATTTTAATGAAAGTCTTCGTTGGTGCAATGGATAATGAACTTTAATGTGAAAGACTCGTGACCGAATCTCCTCAGTGGTATTAATGTTTTTTTATTGGGCCATATTTAGTCCAACCCTAAAATAATAATCTACAGGAAGCTCTGTAGTGTAAATAAAACCTCCATAAAAGGATTTATATGACCCCTTTTTATGAACTTGTGAGTATGCCGCGCTCCTGAAGCGTGTGATCTCAGTGTTCTTACTTTATTCTGTCTGATTTATGGCCAGAAAAAGGTTTTAAAGCTGTTAAATAAGGACTTTGTATTTTCTTTTTCCTCATGTCCACAGCTGGTGTGTCCTAGTGTTAGAAGTTAATTTAAACAAGAGTTAAACAAGTTTTCACTCCCATTCTGACTGAGGCAGAAAATAAAACCAGATACATTTCTCCCTGCCTTTCTTTTTATTGTGCATTGTCCCTGATTAAATCAGCCGAGCTAACCATGAGCCATTCCGTCTTTCTTTAAGAATCAGGTTTTTCCTCTGTGTAAACTGACTCACAAAGATAATCGTCTTATCTCCTCAGAAAAAAAAGGCACGCTGTCACTGCTTTTGTAATCATTCATCAGTCAATTTTACCGTCTGTGGTTGTTTTTATATCTGACGAAAAAACATTCAGCTGCTTCAGTTCAATGAAGCAGAGCAACACAAATGAGAAAAAATTTCAACATTTGTCTTGTGCCAAAGTGTAAAAATAGGCCACTTGTGTCAGTATTTGCTCAAACTGTTGGGAAAGTTTGGAATTTTTGCTTAAGGTGGCAGAAACTTGTTCCTAAGTGACCCACTCTCTGACTCAGGCCTGAAGGCCGGTGGGTGATGTGCTTTGACCCGAAGGCCACAGGAGGGTTAAGTCGATTTATTATTTCTATCAGGGACATTTTAAGAAAAAGAACGAGAGAACAGGTGACCCTTTTCACACAGATGCTGCTGATAAACAGCTCCGGATTGGGTTATTTGTTCATTGTGCTGTTCCTTTCTCTGGGATACTGAAAACTCTGACTTTCAGCTGATTAAACCATTAAGCTCCGAACAAATGGGACATATGAGCTGGGTAATAATAGTGGACACCAGGCGCAGCCGAAAAATAAAAATAAATCATCCGCCCCAGAAAGTAGTTCCTCCTAATAAACAATGCTGTGTGTTTTTTAACTATTTTGACAATTTTAAATGAAATTTTAAATGATTCATTCTCAGGTAAAATATTCCTCCGTGTTGCTTTTACCTGAATGATACAAGCACCTTAAACTGCTGTGTCCAACAGGGGACATCTTCTGTTTAGAAATGGATTCATGAGACTAAAACCAGAAGATAAATGATCCGTCAGCAGCTCGGAGCAGACAGACCGGACCTGAACTGAACACAGAAAACTAAAAAAACAGATAAACAACAGAACATTTTCTGTCTGTAACCATCTATATCAGCCACAGGTAGATTTTATTTATCTAAATCTGTGGTTTCCTACAGGCGTGTTTGCTTTAGCTCAGCGGTTCATTATGTATATTCCAGCATCACTTGTTTAGTTTTATAGTTTTTAGATTTTCCTCACAGAATGATAATCTCAGGTTTTACTACAGAAATGATCCTTCAAATCCAGAAAGCTGTCTGTGTTTAATTTTATCCAGTTAACATTAAAAATCCTCCCGTTTCAGGTGGAGGCGTCCGTTTCTCTGCTTTAATCATCAGACCGAGCTGCTTTCACGAGACACAACCTTTGTGCACAAAAAGGTAATAAAATGAACATATAGCCTATCTTTTTTCACAGAAAATGTAACGTAAATCCGTGTGATTATTCATTCGGGTGAATGAAAGTCCGCCCCGCTAAAATGAATCCTCAGGAGCCGCTGCTGGTGGACCCACTTTATGATAATAATAAGCCTCAGAGAAAAGAAAGGTTGTTTGTTTTTGGATTATAGTAATTTGAAACTGAAGGTGCGAGTTAATCCTCTTTAAAGGAGAGATTTGTCACCGACAAAACAAAAAGTCAGATGTTCCTGTTCTTCAGTTGGACAGGTGGGTGGAGGAACACAGCAAACCCGGATCTGAACATTTTTACTAAGTCTGCCTTCAGAGAACATGATTCATTTCATCTGAAGGATTCAGGATTTTCAAGTTAATGCCAAAATATACTTTGGTCATAAATAAATATTTTGTGAACCGCACAAGACAGACAATGAAACCTCGCTTGCGGCCAAAGGCGATAACATTTTTTAGCGTTAGCAAAATATCTGAGCTAACACTTACAACACAAACCCTGAGCTCTAACTGACTGCAGAGAGATCTGATTTTAAAACTTTGTCACTTAATAATAACTAATAAATAAACATCTGTGGTATTGTGTGAAAGTTTTTACCATCGTCTCTTGTCCAAATTTGTCTTTTAATTAATTTGTGCAGAGGCTGGGCTCGTAGAGTGGGCAGACCGGAGCAGCAGCTTATTTCTGGAAGCCGGTCAGGAGGATTTCTTTACACTGCCGTCTAAAAATGCTTCACCCTGAGCTGACAGCACGTAGCTTGTAGGATAGCGTAAGCAAACAGAAGTCCAGGAATGCAATTAGCTGTATGTGGCTAAAGTTAGTCTGGTTAAAAAAACGAAGCTGAAGGGTTTGTCATTGATGTATCTTGTTCAGCCTGAGTGCTTCATCCCTTTATTTTCACCTCGTGTGTTTAGACATGCATCAATGAGCTGCTCTGTTGCGTGTTACACAGAATGTGGAGGTTCTTCATCATGAGTGAAGCAAACAACCCTAAAAATGTTCAGGACAAACAGCTAAACCACTTGCTGAGGTTTAAAGGTGCTCGTTTTCAAATCAAACATAAAAAAGGTCTTGAACTGCATCACATAGTTGACCTACATTAGGCTGGCTGTAGTCTGTTAGGTGAACAAATATGGTTAAGGTGGAGATGTCAGAGTGAATCTGTGGCTCAACGTGACAGAAAACAAAGATCGACTCAGGCAGCTGCCAGAATAAATATTTGGGATCAGGCAGGCTTTGCGATCAGTGCTTCAGACACAAATCAAACCACATTTGACCGTCTAGTTTTACTTCCTGTGGGGTGCAGCGTCGCTCTCACCTGGACTGGGGCACAGTTTTGTCGACGAAGAGGAAGATGGCTTTCTCTGAAGGCAGCTGGATCCGTTTTCTGATGATCCACATGAACTGAGCCACAGTGATGTCAGAGGGCACCAGGTACTTCCTCTTATCGATGTCCACGATCTGAGAGCCGGACACCTTCTCCACTATCACCTGAGGCAAACGCAACAACAAACGAGGACAGATAACTCTGATGAGAAACATCTGAACATCACACCGAAATGATAGACAGGGACTCGTGAAAAACTGTCTGTTCCTTGGATTTTATTGTTGTAAATGACATTATTAGTGAGCCGGGCTGCAGCAGTAACGACTAGAAGCTCTAAAGTAAACTATAGACATAATAAATAAGAGTCATATCTAAAGTTGGCTGTAATAAAGAAATCTGTTGAATCTGTTAAGCCAGGGGTAGGAAACCCTGGTCCTCAGGGCCACCATCCTGCATGTTTTACTTGTTTCTCTGCTCCAGCACACCTGATTTGAATCAATGGGTGATTAACAGGCTTCTGCAGAACATGAAGAGGTGATTTAACCTCTGAATCAGGTGTGTTGGAGCAGAGAAGCAAATAAAACATGCAGGATGGTGGCCCTGTGGAGCAGGATTGGACACCCCTGTGTTAAGCCCTGAACAAAGGTTTTCAAGTCAAGGCTTACACAAACTGATGCTTCACTTGTCAATTTTTTTGCCGCTTCTTAAATGTCAGGACAAACGTCATCTGCCAAAGAAGTGCTTTTAAACAATACGCCACAACGCAGAAACATTTCTGGGATTTCCTTTCAGAAAAGCTTCTACTCCTCTAGCTGCAGTGCAACTTCATCATAAGAGTGTCTTAAACAATAAAACAGAAAAAAAACAGCTAACCTTTGTGCAGAGTGACACTCAAAGGGTTTAATTGAGTTTTTTATAATTAGAAGCAAAACTAAAGTCAACAAATTACTTCAATTTTGGAATCTGGTATTTACAAGACAGCATTTCCTCTGAAGCTCCAGATTGTGTTGAAGTATAAAGACTTAAATATATGAATTAATTAAAGGTAAAACGTTCCTTGGAGGAATGCACATCACCCGCCTCCTTTCATGCCTGAGTTTAAACTAGGATCATTTCAAACCTTAAAAATATTAATGCTCAGTCTCGTACAATACTATAAGAAGCCACTTTTAGAGTATGTGTTGGCTCTCAGCTATCAGCACACCAGGTTTTCGCTCAGTATCTGTAAACCTGACTGAGTTGGAGCCATTGTTGTGTGTTTTAGGTCAGCTGGCTGTAGGGGTACCTCTCAGGGCTGAATAGGGGGAAAATTCCTGCAGTCAAAACACAACTTTGGAGTTTTTTTGTAACCTGACATGTAAGCAACGCCTGAGGGAACCAGTAATCGCTGATAAATGCTGTAATACTTTCATCGTTTAAGTGATAACTTTGCTTTTGTTTGGCAATGAGCTGGAGCTGTAATCTGGGTTTATTATAGTGTTGTTGCTGCAGTCTGTAGTTATCATCACCGCCAAAGACAAAGATGGGCGATTGTGTTTTTGCCCACATGTCAAGAAAATGTGTGTCTGTACCGTTAGCAAAATATCTCATGAACAACTGAACTGGTTTAATAAAACTTTCAGAAAATAACCACTGGATGTACATCTGAAACTGATTAACCTTTGGAGGAAATCCAATTTAAAATGCCTGTCACAGCTAATCTAACCTTAGCCAACACAAAAATGGCTGTACCTCAGTTTGGCGTGGTAGTCACTGAGAGGCATTCACCGCACACACTCCAAGAACTATCAGATCATGCGAGATCACATGAAGCTGCGCATTTTATTTTCAAGGTTTCACCAAATAAGCTAGAACTCCATCAATTCTCAACAAAAAATGATCCGCGTCTAAATCTAAGATCATTAGCGTTAAACTAAAACGTTATTGCCTTTGATGGCGAGCGATAAAAACATGTTGACCGCAGCGACACGGACGAAAAACGTCTTTTATTCAACAGCACTCCTGGTATTATTGAAACCCATTAAATATATGGATTTTCAGAATTTCATCCAGGTTCCTTTCCTTGGGAGGAGGTATTCCAGGTGAAAAAGAGACAATAGGACACAGAATGGATCAAATATCCATTCTGATCTGGAAACACCTCGTGTTCGTGCAGGGAACGTTGAGCGCGATAAGGCTCAGGCCGCTGATTAGAGATAAAGATGCAAAGTAAAACGACACCACAAAGACTGAGAGGAAACACTCAGATCACTGCAACAGTTTCAGGAAACAAAACTCTTTTTCTGCATTGAAAACTGAATCAGGTGGTGTCTGACACCTGAAGAAGCAGCAACATTTTCTACATTTTGTTTTCTGATGACTTGACATCAACGTTTACACAGAATTAAAGGCCGAGCGGTCCTAGCAGGAATGCATATCGCCCGCTGCCTTTTATGCCAGAGCTGTAGCCATTTTGATAAAAATCTTTATCCTGCGAGATGTCACTCTCTGAATGCGACTCTCAGCTGCAACCACACCAAATTTTATCACAATATCTGTAAAATTAACTGAACTAAAGCCATTTTGGTGTTTTCTGCTCAGTTAACTGTGGCGGCCATCTTGAAGTGGGTTGCCTCCAAAGATTAATCAGTTGTAGACGTGCAGCGAATGATTGTTACCTCAAAGTTGAAATAAAATCCGTCCAGAGTCGACTTCAAGTAGATAATGGCAAAAAGATCTTACTCGATCTGTTAGCGCTCAAAATATGTGCTGTGGATCAGTCTCAGCTGCAACCACACCAAATTTTAGATCAATATCTGTAAAACTGGATAAACTATCGACAATTTTGTGTTGTGTTAAACTGGTTTTGGAAGCCATCTTGAATCGGGTTGACCCCAGAGGTTATTCAGTTTGTCCAATCATTAGTTTCTGCAAGTTTCATTAAAATCCATCCAGTGGCTCATGAGATATTTTGCTAACAGACAGCCAGACACAGACACGGGCAAAACTACTATAAAATTCATTTGAAGTCTTGTTGAAAATATGTTTGTTTTCTGTTTGAATGAAATAAAACCTCCACTTCCCTGCAACGAACTCCGCTCTTTAGCTTTTGATTTCCCATCTCTCCATTTCTTCCCCCAATGCCAAAAAATCCCCCCCCCCCCCCCGCTTCGTCCACCACTCACCGGTACTCTGTCGGGGTATTTGTTGCGTATTTTGGCTGACTCCACACATCGGTGCTCTGAGGGGAGGACAGCAAACAAACAGGAAGTCAGAGATTAAAGGGATGAGTGGGGCCTTGTTCAATACAGAGATCCATAAATGCACAACACAGCAGCTGCAGCAGACGCTTTTCAGACAAAGCACCAAGTTAAAGAAGGATTATCAGGTTTAGTAGCAGCTTATTATCGGGTTATGCATCCAACAGTCCTGCTGAGTGATTTTAAACGCGTTTAAAGCCATCATGGTGCATTAATTCAGGCAGGACCACATGCAGCAGGCAGAAAATGAGCAGAGGCCTTGGAGGGGAAGGTGGGGTGACGGTGAGAAGATGTGGTGGATCCATTTAGGTGCAGGCTTTCATTAACCCAGATAAGAGGCCTACTTCTGGATGTGATGAGAGCTTCAGTGCAAAAGCTGAGTTAATGGTGCTCTTTGCAACGCCACGCAGATCGGTCCAAAACAAAAATAACAATCTGCACAATATGTCCTCATATCAGCGGCTAATGTGTCCTTAAATTTAAAAACTGTAAGCAAAATATGTGACCGAATGCCACGTATTTACCTACAGAAACAGCTGAAATGACTGAAAACAGGTGAACAAAGGTGTGGTCCAATGATTTTAATGTATCGGTACGTATTTACGCTCAGATCTTACCGATGTAGAAGATGTTTTGCCGCAGCGACGTGTGTTTGAAAGCTGAGCTCTGTCTTTACGGAGCTCTGCTGGTTGATGCCCGATATTTGTTCCTGACGGTTGTTTTACTCGATCTTTCTCTTTTCGTTTAGCAGCAGATTCGTGTATTCACTGAGGTTCTCCGCCTGTCCGATTCTGACATATTTGTTTACAGATCCACAGCCAGCCTTATGTAGGTCACGTGACTCCAGCTTCCACGTGGCCGAGCGCTTTGTTTACAATGACTGCGTACCCGCATTTCAGAACTATATATCAATATATCTAGAAAACTACTGGAGTAAACTCTTTCAAACTACATCACCTGATATAGTTCAGGAAAACCTTTTTAATTGTTTGATTTCATAATTTGCAATAAGTACCTTTAACGTACATTAAAATATCATCAGGAAGACTTTATATTAAAGCTTATTCAAAATTATGCTCAACCAGTGGGATCAAACATTCAGGAAACCCTCTTTAATTTATGTAGAGGTTATAAAAATGTTAATTTTTCTGAAATTTTTTAAGGATGCTACCCCGAACCAGCAGAACAAAGTTCAGGTACATTTATTGCTCAATTTATTCCAAAATTAATGAGTCTAAAAGGGCTTTTTGTAACGTTTTAAACCAAGCATGATGGGTGAGATGCAATGTGAAACACAGCTCGGTGTAGAATCAGCTGACTAATTTGTTTTGTAAACGATGATAAAGCAGTTAAACAAGAAAGAGAAAAATAAATCATTTTTAGTCATGCAGTGTTATTGATTTAAAACGTTCATTTGCATGTTGCGGTATATTAACAATAAAAAGGTTAAAAAAGCAAACAGCATGCATCACTGCGCATATGAGGGGTGATGAAGCAAAACCGATGCGGGGACAGCAAAACCGAAAGGAAGCTGCGTGACACGACAAGAAGAACATCTCTCGTTTCATAACAACCCGAAGCAGCCCTTTTTTTACCGAGAGAATGGTCCTCTTTAAACATCCATTTCATCTTCGCTGGATCCCCGCACTGAGGCGTGACGGCAGAGCTCCGAAATCAGCGGATAGTTTCGTCGAATCGTCCTAAAAATCCAGACAAACGCAATCAAAACAAAAGGTCAACAATCAGTCTCTGCCTTTCAGCTGTCCGTCCAGCAGAGAGGTGACGTCACCGTCTGTCAGTGATGCCTTCAGGGGGTCTCTGAGAGCGTCGGTACATCCAGCACTCAATCTTCTCTGGACTGTCCTGGGAAGTAAAGATTTTTTTTGATTTCGCAGTGAGGTGCGTTTTGAATGCAAAATTTAATAATTTTCATAAAAGATACGGCAAAATGTAAAGTACTACATATTAAAATAATATTTTTATCCACATATAATATTGTAACTCAGCAGATGTTCAGATATTTTCTATTATTTTTTACTTTTAAAAAGATGCTTCCATGAGAAACAGCAAACCTTATGGAACTGTTGCGAAGAGGACAAAATATTAAGCATCTATAGTACAAAACTGAATTACAAACATCAGAACAAATATGCAGAACAACCACAAAGAAATGCAAAAATAATTCAATAAAAATATTAATGCAGAAGAACAATAAAATACAACCTGTGATCAACTTCGTACTTACAAGGATACATACCTGGTACTTAACATACCTGTTACTTACTAGGTGCTTACCTAGCTGGTACTTACAGGTTACTTTCTAGGTACTAGGTACTATCTCAGAAACCAAGTATGCACCTGGTTTCTAAAAGGTACATATCTGATTTAGCTGTACTTAATGGGTACTTACCGGGTACTATCAAGTAAGTACTGGATATGCATCTGGTAAATACCCTGTAAGCACCTGGTATGTACCATTTAAGTACTAGATAAATACCTTGTATGTACTTAGTATGTACCCTGTAAGTATGTAGTACGTAAACCTTTAAGCACCATGTATGTATCTGGTTCCTACCCTGTAAGTACCAGGCTGTATTATTTATTGACACCAGAAAAAATACCTCAAAGAGGCAAAATGATCTTACAAAATATATAACAAAAACAATCACAAAGCGATATGAAACCAAAGATATGATGAATAATCACATAAACGCAAAACCACCAACAAAAGATGAAAAATATGACAAAAATATAAAACTACTGATGAAAAACAGCCACTAAGTAAATGACTTTTGTTGCTAAAAGGTCTGCAAAGAGACACAGACCAAACATTACATTTATCTATTACCTCCCAGAAACTTAGCTTTCATCACACTGTTCTTTGAAAAAAAAAAATGGGGAGAGCTTCTCAAACAACAAATCTCACTCCAAACAGTTAGTTTCCGGTTGCTTGTTACTCGGACATTGAACGCAGCCTGTGCGCTCGCTTTGGTTGCCATGGTAACAGCGAGACGCTTAGCGCGGCGCGGCAGCTAATGCTGCTCTAATCACAGAAGCTAACAAAAGCAGCATCTTAAAACTTACATGTTGTAATAAATTCGCGTTGGATGGTAGTTTTATTGCGCCGTTATCCTGTAGATGGACATTACTTAATACCTAGGCTGGTTCCTGTTTGCATTGCTCCTCTTTGTTGTGTCTGTAAACGTTTATTCACCCTTTGGTTAGCATCCGCGTTAGCTTTAGCATTAAGCTAACTAGCTTGTAGAAACGCTTGTTTTATCAATACTTATGGCTTTTTATGAAGTCTACTCTCACCCGGCTGAGATTCGGTACAAAACGAGTGTATGTACAAAAGCCACTTTGTTTCTGGTTGTTGTTTTATGCCTTTCATACATCGCACCTCTGCTGGTTGCTTACAGGAGCCAAGGTACAGTATGACAAACACTAAAACACCAAAATCATGTTTCTTTCTCTGAATAAGAAACTTCACAGGTGGACCGTAAAGTTTAAACAAAACAAACCACATTAGAAATGCTAGCCCCCAAACGGCACATTTATGAAAAAAAAATTGATAACTGTTATTGATAACTAACCTTCACATAAAGATTCAAATTGGTATTAAAGTGACCTCAGACAGACAAATCCAAAGGTTTACATACATGTACCTAAATGCTCTGAGGTGACTAAAATATTTTACAAAAGTATTAAATAAATTATATATTGTGAGTGGTGATGGAACGTTTTAAGTTTAAGTTGCAGAAATCTGCTGTAAAAACGTCTTGTGTTAATGTGTTGGAGAAATACTGCAGTGCTGCAGCAAAATAAATCAAAAAATCAAACTGATAAATGTTTAATTTTATTACAGACTGACCTGTTGAAGTGTGCAAAATGTTGAAAAACATTGACAAAGTGTGATATTATTCCCAAATCGCCAAATAAATGTTCAAACGTTTTGTTTTAGAATGACTATCCGCTGAAAATAACATTAACAAGTAAATATTAACAACATGTACATGTTTTATGAGCTGGCAGGAGAAAATACTTGGCTTTTTTCCTGTAAGAAATTAATTTAATAACACACTTTGATGTTAACACACTTCATTTTAATGAGTCAGTTTGCATGCTCGCTGAGTTGAGTTGTTTTTATTTCAGGTTTCTGGATCAAACGAAGCACTTATGAAGAACAGCCGGTTGTGAGATTCCAGTACCAGACTCTGCTGGTGGCAGCGACCAGTACTCAAGGACACTATGTCGCCTGGAGCACCTTCCCTCATCTGAACAACATGCTTGGAGCCAACCTACGGATCCCCGCTGTCTCAGTGAGGAACTAACAAAAATACACACATTTCCCTCGAAACTGGGCAGAAACTATGTGACAAGTCAAAGATTATTAAATATAAATCAGAGGCATCACTGATCAACCAGCAAAATAATCTGCATGGTTTAAATTAACTTCAAAATATTTGTGAAAGAAGGAACAAACAGTAAGAAATCTCTAGTTATACTGCAGGACTTTTTATTCCCCTCAAGCCCCTGGAGGACGTTAATTCGGTCAAGTCTCAAATGTACATACAGTAATAGTCCTCTTTATGAGCCTACTGTTACATTATAAATATAACCTAGTTTTCATATTTGTACACCCCACCCCAAACTAATAAGTGCCTTAGAATTCAGAGTATGTAATTAAACTAAATTATGTAAATTTTTTCCTGTGAACCCGTTCTGTAGGTGAGAGAAGAGGACCTGAACCA
The DNA here is from genome assembly GCF_001649575.2 of Kryptolebias marmoratus. Classification (NCBI taxonomy): domain Eukaryota; kingdom Metazoa; phylum Chordata; class Actinopteri; order Cyprinodontiformes; family Rivulidae; genus Kryptolebias; species Kryptolebias marmoratus. The sequence goes on along the minus strand of NC_051440.1, from coordinate 23,938,529 downwards.
GGATGGGAAGTTGGATCTTTTGATCTTCCAACTGCAGCTTCCTCTGAAGCCCGATGAACAAGTTTACAGCATCCAGCTGCTGCTCACCTTCAGCTATCAGCTCTTTGTACGTACTCCTCCAGTCTCTGCCCACTCGCACGTGGGTCTGTGCTTCTATTCAGAGTCTACACGTATCGCTACAGTGACCATGTCAGCTGAAGAGGAGCACATTTTCTTTTTTTTTCTCTCTTTGCTAGCGGATGTCCACAGTAGTGATGCAGAGCCTGGCGTTTGTGCAGCACTCCTCTCCTGTACCCGGAGCCAAGCTGTTTGTTAGCGGAGACCTGAGACTGCAGCAGAAGACCCCTCTGCCTCACAGAGGATTGTATAACATTTACAACGTGAGGACACACCGTGCTGCCTCTTTTGGGGGGAGGTGTTAATGCAAATTTCAGCGCAGTGATCAAAGTATTTTGTTACATACAGACATTATACAGATCACACAGGAGCCAAACGTCATACTGAAGATAAACTGAGGAAGATGTAAGATAGATACTAAGATACAAAGATAAAATAAACTGATAATAAGCTAACATAAACTAAACTAAGATTTAAAAACCTCACCTGAACAGATCAGAAATGATAAAAGCTAGGATATATTAAACAGAAATAAACTAATGGTACCAGAAGGCCTACTAAGAATTAAAACATTTCAATAAAAGGCCAACTAAAGGTGTCAGAAGGTTTAAGAGAGGAAGAAAAGAAGATAAATTTATCTAAAGCACAGGAGAAACTAAAATATAAAATAATCTTAGCCAAGCAAACTAAAATAAGTGTCGGCTCTGTGTTGTAATTCAACATCATAAAACTCGACCGAATCAGAGTGTTGCATATCTAATAAACGTCCTCACTCTGGCTCTCTTTATCATCACAGTACAAATACAGAATTGTTTAATTACTTGAACCATCTAAAGCAGAATGAAGCTTTATTTGTTGAAGTTTTATTTAGTTTATCTTGTTTTGTGTTTTGATAAAAAGGTGTCGGTGATCGATGGCTCCAGCCCCTTAGCGAGCTCCTACGACCTCAACAACATTATCAGGAGCTACCAGGAGAGGAACTGTAAGCTGACAGATGAGCTTGTTTTGTTTATATGGTCACTGGACTGGACTTTGACTTATAGACAGTACATTTCTCCTTTTATTTGTGTGTTAGTAACAACAGTCCTGTCCTGTCCGATGCCAGTCTGGACAGTGGGACGAGCTGCTGGTTCCCCGTTTGAGCTGAATGCTGAGATCCGTTACCCGATGGAGGTCATCAGATATCCTTTAACCGCTACAGGAAAGAAGTTTGTCTGTGTGCAAACACAAATTAGTGCACATATAATATAAAAATATAATTTAATTGGAAGTTTCCTGTATGTGTTATGTTAATATAAACTGACAAAGAAAGATTTATATTGTCAAAGGTCTGCTCATCTCTGGTTGCTTTTGTTTTTATTAATCTAATAAACTAATAACTGTACAGTTTGTAACACAAAGGACTAAAGGGATTTGAATGGTAATATTTAGCTTTTCTTTTAGGGTTGTAAATCTCAAGTTTGTTACCAGTTTCACATTGCAAACATGAATCTAAACTATTTCATGTTTTGTTTCTTGCTACATTTAATTAATTTAGGCATAGTGCGGACATAATTGTTATTCTCAGCTACTACCACACCAAATTGTCGCTCAGTGTCTCTAAAATTGACTGAGTCATAGCCATTTCAGTGTTAGCTGTAGCGGCCATTTTGAATTTGAACCAAGAACCTAGCAAACTGGTAGCACCAGGAGTATAGCAGGGGGTTACTGACATCTACTCCTGCACCAAATTTTAGCTCAAGATCTCTCAAATTGTCTGATTTACAGCCATTTTTTTGTGTTTACCAAGTTAGCTGCGGCGGCCATTTTTAATCTGGTTGATCCAAGTCATAGAGGAGCCTCCAGTGATTACTTTGTGAGAGCTCCAATAATGTCCATCCAGTGTTTCATGAGATTATTTAAAGGAACGTAGAGTTTTAATTGGATTTGAAGCAATCTTCATGCAATCCAGTGGGGATTTTAGACAATTACATCGCCATGGTAACTCGAAACGCCAATAAAAGTAACAGCACACATCTTGCAACCAAACCACTTGTTTTGACCAATTTCAGCCTTAACCGTCTCCCTCCACTTACCGTCCTGGCTTCTGGGAAACCATTAAGTTTGCTTGGATTCAGTACGTCAGCATCCTCCTCATCTTCCTGTGGGTCTTTGAACGCATCCAGAGATTTGTTTTCCAGAACCAGGTCCTAACAACCGTACCCATACCTGTTGGAAAACCTCACCTGTCCTGATTATCCTTTACTTTCAGGCTTTGACCACCTGAAGCCCAAACGTTTGGTCAGTTCGCTCCACGCCTGTCATGTTTGTCTTTCACCTCCATGTTTTTCTTGTTCGACATGTTAAACTCAAGCTGAAAATGTTGATCTCTTAGGTCTTTTAGGGTGTGCTGTTGTTACATTTAAACATTAAAAATAAAAAAACACCAGCGTATTCTGACATCAGAAGCACCAACTGAGACCAGTGCTGATAAAAGGAGCTTATTTGATGAACTGATATTTATCAGATTTATTAGATTGTTCAAACACTGTAATAAAAAAAACTGCTTTGGTATTTATTTACCTGCAGATGTGCTGATAAAAGTCTGCAGGTGCGGGAAAGTTAGACACAAACACTATTTACTGTAAAAAAAATAACTATAAAAGAAAGAGTTTATAGCACCTTTATGCACCAGTTTGGTCAGCACAGGAATCACACAAACAAACAAACAAACAACACTTTTTATCACGATTTCTCCCCTATATTAGCTCCAACTCAATTTCCAGGGAGCAACCATTTATTCTATTTTATCATAAAAATAATAATAAAATAAATCTCTTTTAGGTAACCTGTAAATAACAAAAATCCATTATTTTATTATCTAAAACATCTCTCTGCAAACTAAATTCTATTTACTTTGAAGCAGTTTTGGTTAATTAATTTAAATACTTATTCAACTTTTTGCTGTAACAGAAACATCACCAGCAAAGTGACTTTTTCCTGTCTTAGTTTTCTAGTTTACTCTTTTACTGCTGTTTTCTAGCAACTGAATTGTGAAAAAAACATGAATTAATTTTCTATCTTTTTGCTATTTGTGTTACATGTTTAGACAGATAAGTGAAATAAATACATTTTGATATATTTTCAATATTTTAGCCACGCGTGCTCTCTGTTACCATGCCAGTTATTTTTATTAGTTTATTAACATCTGTCACTCATGCTTTATGGGAATGAGTCATTTTAATGTAGCAGCTGTAAAAGCGCAACTTGTTAATTAATTTGATTTAGTTTATTAGTTTATTTAACAGGTACAGTTTACGTTAATGAGCTTTTCTGTATATAAATGTACCAAAAAGCTATTTTTAACCTGTTGTTTTTGAACAGGAGTCACCTTTAAAACCGAATATAATAACATCAAAATTAAAAATGTAATATTTTCAAACCTATAAGTATTTTAAAACATGACACCCATTTTTTCTGACCAGTTGTTTGACAACCTACTTTAACCTACTGTGACTCATAAAGTGTCCTTTTTCCCTCAATCGTTTAAAAAAAGTCTAGTTTGATTTAAAAATACTATTTGTTGTGTCAGTATGAATTTGACATTTCAGAATAAATGCATAAAACCTGTTTGGGATTAAGCTGATGTAGATTCTCAGTCAGCCAGGACACAACAAATCCAAAAAAAGGTTAAAAAACAAAAATAACTGGACTTTTATTCTGTAGCTGAAGATGTTTATCAATTCATGGGATTACGTAAGAATTTACATTTTTCTGAGAGTCTGAGGAAAAGGAAAAGACAAAAAAAAGTTGCCTTTTTGATGGAAGTTTGATGGAATTCAGTGTTTTGTTTTTTAACCTTTTTTTGTATTTAGCATGTCCTGTATGACAGAAACGACACCAACACGCTCAGCGTACTCGGTGTACCAGTGAGTCACTGACAGGGAATGCATTTTTCAACGTTTGCTATATGCAAATTTCAGTTTGTGTTTGATGGGTGTGTCTTCTTCTGTCTCAGTACCTCAGAATTATCTCATTTGATTGTCTCGCTCCTCCGCCTAAAGTTGTGCCAAAAAAGTTTGAAAAGTGTTACACCCACTGTACTATTCAGCACCCAGAACAACCCTCAAAATATTTATATTGAAGCTTTTGGGCTGAGACTACTCTTTGTCCTCAGAAGGTCGCATTTTAATCAGTCTGTGTAGGACATTTACTTATTTATTCACCTTGATTTAACTAGGCCAATCCCACTGAGATCTCAAATCTCTTTTTAAGGGAGGCCTGGGCCTGAAGGCAGCCTGACATTCGTGTTTTTAGACATAAAATCAATTTCTACCAAAGAAAATGAATGTTGCATAATTTTTTTACAACTCCTTTTGTCATACATTTACATTTATTTGGATCCTGGATGTCAACCACGTCTATAAAGTTTACCAGTTTCTTGATTTTGTTCACAATTAACCTTTCATAGCACAGCAGCACCCACAGCTTCATAAAATGCTGTTCAATCAGGGGTAACATTTTCCTTATCTACAAATCTTATTTTGACAGCCTTTGAAATCTCAGTAGAATTTAGGTCAGAACAGGGAGGTTGCAGAATGCCTTGAAGACATTTGGAGGCCAGCCAAGAAAATGCAAAACTTGTTGATGTGTGACGAAGCGTTGTGTAACATTCACCTCCCCTGTAGATGTTAAAAAGTTCTACTACCACACCCCAAAGGACAAACTTTGTTACCTTTAAAGATCCGTAATGCATTAGCTCTATCAAAAGTAATTCTTATTTTCATCTCTGAGTATTTCTGGACACTTCAGGTGTTGAGGAAGGATTCAAATGTGCAGGTTATGGATCTAAACAAGTCTTAAAATGAGGAAAACATTGACTGAACATAAAAATTGATCTTGAGTGTTTTTTTTACTCATAGTGTCAAATAAACTACTTTTAGGCCCATTTTACCAAACATAATGAAGCTATCTACTACTGATAAATGGCTTTGTATAAAAGTTTAACTATTAAAACATTAAAATGCCTTCAAGGTCATAAAATCAACAACAACAACAAATAATTTGGAGTATAAATGTGCGATTGTTTCTGTTAGCATTTATCCGGTAAAGCAGGATGTATCGTCGAAACAAGATAGCGACTGTTTGGATAAAAGAGCACCTCTTTAAACTGGAAAAGCTCAAATATCAAATAATTTTATTAACTTTTTCTGTTTCATGAACTAGATTTTCTCTCCGCACCAAATGTGTGTTGAAAAAGGAAACCTGGAGAGTTCCTAAAAGTCTTTAGGTTTCATTTGATGTTGCAGAAATCTGTCACCTGAGGTGAGGAAAATCAAACCAGTCATTTTCTTCTGGCACAGAAGATAACATTAACGTATCACCTGAGTCTATGTGATCTAATATCTTTACAGCAACCATAAAACATCTTTACAAAACAAAGAAATAAAAGCAATTGGAGTAGAAATGTTCTACTTTTACAGAGGCAATAAAAACAAGCCACATACCTGCTAACTGTGTCATCCCATCTTCTTTACAGAGAGTATCTGTTGACTCAGTGACAAAGCATTGTTTTCATCACCGTTTCAAACTGATTCCAGATCTGTGCTTTGGGGCAGCTTGAAGCTTTGAATCTGGTTGCAGAGAGTCGAACAGGATATGAGTCTGCTTCGCGCAGGAACCAGATGCATCCTTTTCTTTCAATCCTGTATTTTTCTTCTTTTCACAACAAGAACCACTTGGCCCGTCCGGCACCCTTCCAGTATATTTTCCAAGTCTTAGGTTAACTCCAGACGTATGTCTTAAATTTAATTATAAATCGAAACATGCGTATCGATCGGGAATGACGTGCGACGGCAAAATGTTGACAAAATCTGCAAAAAAATAACTGGTGCAATTAAAAAAAAAAAAAAAAAGCTACAGGATTTTGGCAAAACAAATAAGAAAACTCAGCCCTCAGGCAGGAGAAATGTTTAAACTTTGAGGCAAAATGAAAAACTGAGCTCTAACAGTTTGACATTGGACCTCCGTACCAAAGAGGAGAAGGATCATCCAGCAGTTATTAGTGTACAGCTCAAAAGCCTGCCTCGCTGATGGTATGGGGGTGCATTCGTTCCTCTGGCATGAGCGGCTAATACATCAGTAACAGAGCAGGTTTTAGAACAACATCTGCTCCCATCTAGACGTCTTTTTCAGGGAATATTTCAGCAACACAACGCTAAACTGCGTCTATTAGAACAGCACAGCTTCGTAGGATAAGAGACCAGGTGCTGAACTGACCTGCCTGCGGTCCAGAACTCTCACAACTGAAAACGTTTAATGCATCGTGAAACAAAGAGGACCCAGGACCAGTGACCAGCTGTCCTCCATCTGACAGGAATGGGACAACATTCTCCAAAACCTCCAGGTCCAGGATGTTCATGGATTGTTGTTAAAGACAGGATGCGTCACAGTGGTGGACATGGGCCTGTCCACGCTTTTTTGAGAAGTGTTGCTCCCATTAAATTTAAAATGATCATTTTTTAAATAAAAGGTACAAGTTCTTAGTTTCAACATTATAAAAATACATTATAGATGTCTGAAATATATAGAGTTATAAGCATGAATGCACATAAATGTTCTGGATACAAGACTATATGAGATAAATTTGGGATTTTAAAGACAAAATTCAATGAAATATTGAAAAAATTAGTTTTCCCATCCGGACAGCGGGAGGCGGCCGGTGCCGGTCCGACAGGCGGTGGTTCTTCTGTTGAAGGTTTGTATCTCAGGTTCTCCTCTTCAGAACAGGGACGTGCGGTCAGGGGAGGCAGGTGAGGCAGAGCCTCACCTGTCATCATGACAAGAAAAAAAAAAAATCATAACATAAAATGATTATTAATAT